>NW_027185903.1:33062870-33153019 GCF_028583685.1 Petaurus breviceps papuanus
TTTTCTTTTCTTTTCTTTTCTTTTCTTTTCTTTTCTTTTCTTTTCTTTTCTTTTCTTTTCTTTTCTTTTCTTTTCTTTTCTTTTCTTTTCTTTTCCCTTCCCTTCACTTCCCTTGCCTTCCCTTCCCTTTTCATTTCTTGGTTTGTATCACTATGTCTACTTCCCATTTTCAATGCAGGCTCTTCACTCCATCACTTCCAAATTGTCCTCAGCATATCAAGTAAGTCATTTCCCATCCATTCCCTGTAATATCCTCTGAGAGGAAAACAATCAGCTCCCTCGGGCTTTGCCCAATCACAACCACAGTGAAGACAGCAGCTATGTCAAAGTCTAGTGTGGGAGCACATGAGGGAGGTGGGGCAGTACCCCCAAACGAGTTAAGCAAAAATATGTTTGAACATGGTAGTACACACTCCACCTCTAGAAGACTTGTAAAGAGTTTTAAAATGGCTTTTAGAAAGACTTGAAACAATATCTCTGAAGTGAGGACCAAAGAAGAAATACTTTGTTCTGAAGAGTAAGAATTCTGTGTTTCCAAATGTGTCATGCCAAAGAATTTATTTCCCAGAACACTAAATTATTATAGATTAGGCACCAGACCCTGCTTCTGGAACAAGTTAATAAATAAATTTTCTGGTGTGTGCCCAAACATGTGATTTCATTTGTATAGAGAACTGATGAGAAAATTCCTTCTACCAGTACAGACAAGCAAGTTTTGGCAACTTAAAGTAGCAGAAAGGTGCCTAGGACACTGAGAGCTTATCCCCAGGATCACACATCTAGGACATACCAAAGAAGGGACTTGAACCCAAGTACTCCCCCACTCACCTGTCAAAGCAATTCTGCTTAAGCACAGGTCTGACCACGTCATTCCACAAGCCACCATAGAGGTTCCTTTGTCCTGTGAGGGTCACATGTGAGCTCTTCTGAAAGCACTTTACAAACTGATTCCAACCAACCTTACCAGGTTTATTACTATGCATTACTCCCCTGATCCACACATTGTACATTCTAGTCAAAGTGACCTTTTTGATGTTCACACATCCACACTCTACCTCCCTACTCTGCTTTTACACAACCCTCACCTCATGCAGGCAAAGCACCACCCCCTCACATAGCTCATATCAGAAAGACCTCAGTTTATTCCAAAGCTCAACTTTGAGTTCTTTTCTGTTTTTCCCAGCTGCCAGTGCCTCCCCCCCCCAACAAAAAATCTTGTGCTTATGCATTTATTTGTACATATGTTATATACATACATTTATCTGTATTTTTTGTTTCTTCCAATAGAACATAGACTTGTTGAGGTCTGGACCTGTTTCTTTTTAATCTATGTATCTCCCACACCTACTGTGGTGTTAAGTTATTAATAAATGATTGTTAATAAATTGATGGACATTTCCCATTCCTGACTGAGTCTTCATCTCCTTCCACTATGACATGCTTCCTTTCTTTGAGTTCAAACAGACACATATATGTATGTTGGGAAGGTAACACAGGGGTGTATTCTAAATCTAGCTTGAAATTTTATTTCTAAGCTCTCATTTCACCTGTTTGTGGGTGCATGTTTGGGCCCATCTACATGCTTCTTCCATTTGTATTTAGACATTTAAAATATCCCCACACACACACACATACAGTTGTCACCTGAATATTTTTGGTGGTTTTCTTTCCTATGTTGTGATGCATTTTCTCCCTAGACATTTGACTGTCTGAGTGTTTGCAACTGTTTCCCAGGCCAAGTGCTTTGACCGAAGGCAAGAAGGAAGGAACACTATCTATAGCAAGATTTTTCTTAAAGTTACAACCAGGTTCTCCCTAACTATAGCAAGGACTGCTTCAGGACTATTCTTCCATCAGAGAACCATGTCACCAAATCTCTATTCCACAATAGATGACCAACAGGAGGTAGGTAGGCAGGTAGACAATCAGAGAAACAGGTAAATGGATGGATAGGTAGATAGATAGATAAAAATTTAATGTATGCAAAGCCTCAGCAGCGGTGCGGGCAGCTGGAAATTCTGCTATACATCATTTCCCTGGGACTTCTCATTTTCGGGACATTGACTGTAGAATTACTACAGTCATAGTGTTAAAGGTCCCTGTAGGAGGGTTCCGGCACTATTTTTAATTGACCTGAAGCTAGAAAAGTACAACTGATTCATTTGGAGGTGTGATGTAGGGCCTCAAATAACTCACATGAAAACATACAAGTATTGTGAATATGTGCTATATGTATATTAACATTGGGAGTTTTCTTTCTCCCTCTACACGGTTTCACTTCATAATCAAATTCACTCCCATGGATTCAATCCAATTTTCATTTCCTATGCAGATGATTATCAGTCTGTTTATCCACCCCAAAGTCCTCAGCAGACCTCCAGTCTTGCCATCCCCAGCTATCTGTTGGATATGTCAAACTGGATGGCTTGTAGGCTTCTTAAACTCAACATGTCCAAAAGTGAACTTACTATCTTTCACCCCCAAACCCTCTTTGCTTCCTCACTTCCTTATTACTGTTGAAGGTACCAGTCACCCAGGCTTGTGACCTAAAACATCATCCTCGGCTAATCACACTCACACCATCCCAACATTCAATCTGCTGCCAAATCCTGTTAATTCTGCCTTTGCAACAACTTTTCTTTTTTTCTTCTTTCCCTTCCTTCCCTTTTTTCCTTCCATCTTTCCTTCCTTCTTTTTTTAAGCTTTATTTTATTAAAAATTATTTTATTTTCAATTAATGGAATAAAACAAAGATTGCACAGGAAACTGAAAAACTATTGTGTACAATTTGCGATTTCTTTCCTTTCTTCCATCTTTTCTTTTTTCCTTCCCTCAGGTCTTCATTACTTCTCACCTGGACTATTGCAACAGCCTGCTGGTTGGTTGCCCTGCCTGAAGTCTCTCCTCCCTCTGGTCAATCCTCCAATCAGCTATCCAAATTGGCTTCTGAAGTGCAGATCTGACCATGTCATCACCACCTCCTCCTCACTCCATAAACTCCAATAGTTTCCTATTAACTCCAGGATCAAATATAAAACCCTCTTTTTGACTTCTAAAACCCTTTATAACCTGTCCCCTCTCCTACCTTTCCAGTCTTCTTACACTTTACTCCCCTCCACATACTCAGTGAGCAATGACACTGACTTCATTGCACTTCCTTGCACAAGACCCTCTGTCTCCTGATAGCATGCATTTTCATGACTATCCCCCATGCCTGAAATGCTCTCCCTCCTAGTTTCCACTTCCTAGCTTCCCTGTGTTCCTTCAGATCTCAGCCAAAATGCCACTTTCTGCAAAAAGGTTCATGAATCCTCTTAATGTTAATGGATTCCTCTGAGATCACCAAGTTATCTTCTATAGATTTTGTACATAGTTGCTTGCATGTTGTTTCCCTATTAGATTGTAAGCTCCTTGAAGGCAAGCGTATTTTTGCCTTTCTATCTCCAGGGTTTAGCAGTACTTGGTTCAATTAAATAAATATGTGTGACTTGTTGACTTTATCCCACAGAATATTGAGCAGATTGTTGTAAACTCTTAGTTCTTTCCAGTGTTTATACAGGAAAGAAAGGTAATCTCCTCCCACTATACAGGGGCTCAGTGCTATTTTATTCCTGAAGCATACCCTAGCTAGGCTTGGAGTCAGGAAGACAGGAGTTCAAATACTGTCTTAGACACTGTGTAACCCAGAGCAAGTCACTTTACTCTGTGCCTCAATAACCTCATCTGCAAAATGAAGATTTTGGACGAGATGGCCTCTAAACAGACCATCCTACTGTATTCTGCCTTGGTCAGACTTCATCTGTAGCTCTGACCTCCCAAACTCAGTAGATACATAAACCTCAGCATCCCTATTAGCCGGGACAACAGGTGTTCACCACCATTCCCAGATCACTATCCTAATTTAAATGGCATTTATTTTTAAAGTGACCTGACCTAACCTTTCTTCTTGCTTCCAAAGCACACATGTACAAATTTATACACACACACACACACACACATTTCCACTTAAAGAGACTGCTTTGCTTTCACAATGAAAAAAAATTATGTTCTCTATCCACATCCAAAGAAAGAACTACAGAGTCTGAATGCAGATCAAACCATACTATTTGCTCTCTCTTTTTTGTTCTGTTTTGCTTTGTTTCTTCTTTTTCGTGGTTGATTCCATTGGTTAGAATTCTTCTTTGCAACATGACTAATGTGAAAATATGTTTAATATGGATATATATGTATATATATATATATATATATATATATATATATAGAGAGAGAGAGAGAGAGAGAGAGAGAGCCTATATCAGATTGCACACCGTCTTAGGGAGGGGGAGGGGAGAGAGCAGGAGAAAATTTGGAACTCAAAAGCTTGTGGAAGTGAATGTTGTAAACTAAAAATAAATAAATGATTTTTTTAAATTATGCTCACAGAGTAAGGAAGCATGAAGGTCACAGTTCCCAATCAATTATACACTAGGACGTCAGGTACTAAGACAACTAAGGGAACAGAATATGTTCAAGTCATAGAAATAAATGCAAAGTCTAGCACCAATGAGCAGCGAAGACTTCCTGAAGGATAACCCAGTTATTCTTCTAAGGAAAACAAAATGGAAATTAAAAAGGCTAATGAGAGGAATCCCTCAAAAGGAGAAAAATTTCTAGCTCTGCAGCTGACTAGGTGAAGGGCTTAGGTAGGGCTGGAGCTCTCAGCACTGAGCTAAGGGGAAGCAGCAGCCCTCTTGTATCCTCCACTGCAAGGCCACACTGCTGAGAAGAGCCTAGGAACCTCTCCAGATGATGAGAGACTTAGAAAGAACCCCTGGTTCATTCTAAGCAAGAAGAGGGTAGGAATACATCCCAATTTATCTAATGTGGCTAACTAGATCTGTGCCACAGCCAGCACTCTGCTGTTTGGTCATTCACAACAGTAACCCTGCCTGGAAATGCCCACCCTTTCTCTTCCACTGACCCAAGCCCCACCCTTGCCCTCAGCTCAAGTCTTCCCTCCTCAGATTACTGACAGTAGCTCTGTGATTAGAACTGTCATGTTTTTTAACACCCCAGGAGGCAATTTATCTGCACCTGGAGTCTTGAACTCATTTAGAGCAAGGAGGCACTTTGTTACTGACCCCTCACCTACTTCCATCTTTAGTTTGCTCTTCTTTAATTAATTATTTTTTTAATTTTTGGAATAAAACAAGCATTTCCATAACATGGTACAATAAAAAGATGACTACACATAAAACTGCAAATTTACTATGTATAATTTGCTATTCCTTTTAAATACACAACAGTTACCATGTAAATTTCCTTTTTCCTTTTTTCAGTTTGCTCTTAAATACATCTCTTCTCCTCCTTCCAGTGGGAAGATCATTCTTTGTGATAGAAAAGGCAGATGGGAAATGAGCGTTTGGGAATTCTGTTGTCCATTGACATCATAACATGCACCTTTAGTTAAATGAGCAACAGGAGCTGAACTGGTGATCCTACTGAAATTTGGGGAACTCCCAGATAAGGAACTCCCTTTTACCAGTATGGGTCAGTCTCTTCTCTGCAGCTTAATTCTGGAATGCTGAGTAGGTAAGTGAGGATCATACCACCAGTAGATGTCAGCAATAGAATTTGAACTCAAATCTTCCTCATTCTGACATCAGTTCTCTATAATAATCATTAGCATTTATATAGCTTTACTATGTGCTAGGCACTGGGCTAAGTGCTTTACAATTATTATCTCATTTGATCTTCACATAAACCCTGGGAGGTAGGTGCTATTATGATCCCCTTTTATGAATTAGGAAACTGAGGCAGACCCAAGTTAAGTGGCTTGCCCAGGATCACACACCTAGTAAATGTCTGAGACCAAATCTGAATTCAAGTCCTCCTACCTCCAGGCCCAGGGCTCTAACCACTGCACCACTAGGTGCCTCAACATTTATTCAGAGGATCGTTGATCTAGAACTGAAAGGGACCATTTAATCAGTGAATGACAGGCCAATTCTTTACTTGTTCTCCTTGCCTCAACAAAGCATTTTGTGTTGTTCTTAGCAATTTCCACAAACTCATTCTAGAATTTAGTCTTCCTGACTCTCTTTTTCATAAATCTGGCAAATTCTTAATATTAATCCTTGACTATGCACCTCTTCTTCAATCACTCAACTAATCAGCAAGCTTTTGCCAGGTGCCTCTGTATACCAGCCCTTGTACTAGCTGCCAGGGGTATAAATACAAAGAATGAAATAATTGCTTCTCTGAGGTATCTGACATCCTTCCTCTTCCTTTTAAATGTAAATTCAGTAGAATGTTCTTTGCTTTGTTTTGTGATTTTGTTACAGTTGTTGATGATGATGTTGGGTCTCCTTATCTCACCCAGGTTGGAAGTACCAAAGTCACTTCCATTTCCAACCTGGATGGGTTCAATCCTCCTTAGGCAGTCTGGAGACACCACCCCACCCACTCTTAGGAGTTTACCATACTAGTGCCAGACTTCCTCCCTTGTCACCCACCCTTACTGGGAAGATTAGCAGTTCAGTATATGTTGTACATGTGTAGCTAATGAAAAACATTAACACAGTATATATATTATAAAAGACTGACTATATTTCCCTTCCTCCTATTCCACCTCCCACTTGTTTTATTGCTACTTTGATCCCGTACCTTTTCAAAAGTGGGTGCTTCCAACTTCCGTCCCCCCCCAGCCTGCCCTCCCTTCCATCATACCCCCTCTCATCCCCTTCCCCTCTACTCTCCTGTAGGGTAAGATACCCTATTTAGTGTGTATTTCATTCCCTCCCCAAGCCAAATTCAATGAGAATAAGGTTGACTCATTCCCCTTTGCCTCCCTATTCTTCCCCTCCATTGTAACCATTTTCCCTTGCCTCTTCTATATGAGATAGTTTACCCCATTTTGTCTCTCCCCATCTCCTCTCATTATATTCTTCTCTCACCTCTTAATTTCACCTTTTAAGTATCATCCTTTCCTATTAACTTGGTCTTGGTCCCTCTACCTACGTATACCTGTAAACATATATACACACATTCACATATGTATTCATATGCCAGTACACCCTACAATATAGACATATATATATATATTTTTTTTCTATTCCCTTCAACTATTTTCATACTGAGAAAAGTTTCATCAGGTACAGTTATCATGTTTCCATGTAGGAATATTAATAGTTCAACTTTGATAAGTTCCTTATGATTTCTTTTCCCTGTTTACCTTCTCATGCTTCTCTTGCTTCTTGTATCTGAATGTCAAATTTTCTATTCAACTCTGGTTTTTTCATCAAGAATGCTTGAAAGTCCTCTATTCCACTGAATGACAATATTTTCCCCTGGAACATGATATTCAGATTTTTTGGGTAGGTGATTCTTGGTTTTAATCCCAGCTCTTTTGCCCTTTGGAATATCATATTCAAAGCCCTTCAATCCCTCAGTGTAGGAGCTGCCATATCCTGATTTATCCTGATTATGTTTCCAAAATATTCAAATTGTTTCTTCCTGGCTGCTTGTAATATTCTCTCCTTGATCTGGGAATTTCGGAACCTGGCTATAATATTCCTAGGAGTTTTCTTTTTGGGATCTTTTTAGGAGGTGATCAGTGGATTCTTTCAACCTCTATTTTGCCCTCTGATTCTAAAACATCAGGGCAGTTTTTATTGAGAATTTCTTGGAGGATGATTTCTAGGTTCTTTTTTTGATCATGACTTTCAGGTAGTCCAATAGTTTTTAAATTATCCATCCTGGATCTATTTTCCAGGTCAGTGGTTTTTCCCATGAGATATTTCACATTGTCTTCTATTCTTTCATTTGTTTGGATCTGTTTAATAGCATTTTGATTTCTCATAAAGTCACTAGCTTCCATTTGCTCCAATATAATTCTGAAAGAATGATTCTCCTCATTGAGCTTTTGAGATTCTTTTTCCATCTGGCAAATTTGGCTTTTAAAGGCATTCTTCTCCTCATTGCCTTTTTGAGCCTATTTTGTCATTTGAGTTAGTCTATTTTTTAAGGTATGATTTTCCTCAGTCAGGCTGTTGACTCTCATTTCATAATTTTCTTGCATCATTCTCATTTCTCTTCCCAATTTTTCCTCCACTTCTCTTATCTGCTTCTTAAGGTCCTCTATAGCCTATAACCAGCTCATATTTTCCTTTGAAGCCTTTGGTGCAGGAGTACTGACTTCACTGTCCTCTTCCTGTTCCATGCTTTGATCCTTTTTGTCCCCAAAATAGGAGTCTACTGTTGGATTATTCTCTTTGCTTTGCTTCCTTTGCCTGGTCACGTTGCCACTCAATTATTTGACTTTTGGGTTTTTTGCCACAGTAGGACTCTGCTACCAGACAGGGGAGCTTTGTACCAAACTCTGGAGTTTTCTCAGCTGCTGGAGGTATTAGTTGGGTGCCCTCTCTGAAGACTCCACAAGCTCTGGAAGCTGGTCACACACCCCAGGACCTCCACCCTAGACTGCAATCCAGATCCAAGCAGGTTAAAGCACGAGAGATTACCCCTCAGACTGGTCGCTTGGTCCCCCTACAGTCTGCAGGCCAGCAGCTGAATCTGCCACGTGGTGGCGGCTGCACCACAGCCTTCAGCGGCTTCTCATTCCGAGGGCAAAAGCCTATGTATTCCCAACTACTGGATCCCAAAATCCACACTGCACTGTCCTCTCACTTTGTCCTCAGCATCTATTTGTTGATAATTCTGGACCACCACAGTTGCTAGTGATCTAGAGTCCCTCCAGCCAGCGGCTGGTCAGGCCCACCCTGGGGCTAACCCTCAGGGTAGAGCTGGGCTTGGCTCCCAGAGCACTGCGCTCTGGCCTATTCTTGCCAGCCTGCTGGGCTGTCTTCACCTTGAGGTTAGCTTCTCTGTGTCATTTTGTGGGTACTGTAGCTCCAGAATTTGTTCAGAGTCCCCTTTTATGTGGATTGGAGGTGGTGAGAGCCGGAACTGCGAGGAGGTCCTGTTTCTACTCCGCCATCTTGACTCCCCATACCAATTCTTAATAGCAAGTTGTTAAATTTTCAATATAAGTATTCATACTTCATAAATCAACAAAACTACAAATCAGGCCTTGATTTGTTGTTTTGCTCATTGTCCAGAATTTTAAAATCAATGAAAAAATTTAATAATTTAGTAAACTATAAAGTGTGTCATTCATACTTTTTTTTCAGAGTCAGTTATTAAACCAGCACACGTTGGTTCAACCACTGTTCAGTCACTTTTTCCTGAGGACCAAGGAGGCTTAGGTTCTGAGGGCAAAGATACCTGCTTCAGGAATGGTAGTGAAAGAGTCCATCCGAAGAGGCCAGACAGCATTCTTGGCTACACTTATGGACAAGATGGATGCATGAGCAATAGGTGCACTCAAGAGGAGAATCTGATATTGCTTTTCCAGGGGATGAAGTCCATCAGGCTATCAGGAAATAGGAAATTGGGGTGGGGTAGGGTAGCACAGGACAGAAACTGACCCAGGCCCCTGAGATAGTATCCCTTCTTCTAAAAATCCTTCCTAGGTACAATTTGCCTATAGTCATAGACCCCTGTCCTTCAGCAACAATGTGAATTATAGGTATAAATTCTCACACTGAAAATTTAACAATCTGAATTTCTGGAAGAGAGTGAAAGGAAGAATATATTGGGAAATGTAGGTGACAAAAATAAAAGATATCAATAAAGTTTTATTTTTAAGAAATCAATGGCAGCCCATATGCCTAGCAACATTAGGACGGATGTACAACATCAAACCTTGAATAAGAGAACTAAGGTGGATCAATACACTATGTCATAATGTCTAGGGTGCTCTGGAATTTTTATTGGGCAATCAGGGATATTTCACACTAGACCTATACAGAAAGAACTATAAGATCCCCAAGGCAGAGAAAGATAAGGAAAACCCAGCCTCATCTATTGAGTTTTAGCACATACCCCAAGGAATTTCCAGGGCCCCTGCTATGTTTCAGTGGCTCATGGAAAAAGTGGTTGGTGACTTGAACTTCTCAGAGATTTTGATTTATCCATATAATTTCACTGCATTTGGAAACATGTTGGAAGAGCATGAGGAGAGAGTATTAAATAATCTAGAGGCAGCTGGTCTAAAGCTGTCAATCGATGGGTGAGGATTCTACATGGCCTCTGTCAAACACAGAGGTCAGTCATATAGACCTTCAACAAGGAGTCAGTACTGACTCTTAAAAGAAAAAAACTGATTGTCACCTGTCCACATCTAAGGGAGCTGAGAAACTTTCTGGGATTTGGCATCTACTATTAGAGAGTAATGAAGAACTATGACATCCTTACCAAACTTCTCAATGATCCCACCTGCAAATATATGATCAAGATGAATCATAAGCAGATGGGCTTCTTATGTTAGACCACAAGGCCCTGGCAACTTTTGGAGATCATGGGGACAACAAATGCCACGGGTCCTTTAAAAACTTGGTTAGTTATCTCACAAATGCACCAGTTTTGCTTTTTGCCTGTCTAAGCAGGACCTTTCTGTTACACATTGACACCTGGCTGGTTGATCTCAGATTAGTTGTATACTAGAAAAACTAGAAAATAATAGCATCTACCTGTAAAGAACTCATTGAAAGTGATACTTTCTATCTTTCATCTCCCTGCTGGACTTCTTTTTCTTGAAGAGTGGGGTGTCTGAAAAGTTCCAAAACTGTGTATATAGAACTCAGTGTTAGCAATGAGCAGACACTGACCTATATTCTGACAAGTACTCAGTTGGATGCCACCAATCAGGTAGGTAGCAGGTCTGGCCAGTTACGAGGTCAGTTAGGGAAAACCAAGCTGGTTTTAAAAGGAATACACATCGTGGGCACCAGGTATCAGAAACTACAGAGATTCTAAAAGAAGGGACAAAGACGAGGTATAATAGGAAGGGAGCTGGACTCCTGGTTTAATCTAGTCAGACAAGTTTCCTCATCTAAAAGGGAAAAAATGGAGCACAAAGATACAAACATATTAGAATGTTTATCAAATGATTCCATTTGAGAATGTTTCAGTACTGTTTGTCCTAAGGATAAAAACCCAAGCCCTAACTGCTGTAACCACTCAGATCAAATCACTGAATCACTTATTCAATAAGTACTTTAAGGGTGACTGTGTGCCAGGTACCAGGGATACAAAGGCAAAAGAGAAAAAGTCCCTCCCCTCAAGGAACTTATATCGACTCTGGATCCCTGGGGAAAAAATGGTTTCTTGACATTTCTGCATGTACTGCTTCATCTCCCAGAGACTGGAGCAGATAAACTAGGACCCTGGGTATTTACTGAAGCTGATGTGGTGGAGGAGGGGTGTGATGTGAGAGTTGCTTATACAATGTATACATTATCAATTAACCTAATAGCAAAAGAAGGAAGGGTTGTTTTTCTGTTCTTTGAGACCCTGAAAAGACTAGCCCAGCCTCTCACAAAGAACACGGGCAAGAGTGGGCCATAAATGGAAGCAGACTTTTTTTAACTATGGGGCGTTCTTCACTACCCATATTGAATAATCTCCCAGGTCCATAACCTCAGCATTATCCTCAACTCCTCAGTCTCTCTTACACTATCAAATCAGTTGCCAAATATTGTCATTTCTACCTTGACAAAATCTTTCCAATTTGACTCCTCTCACTCAACTATCATATAGCTACCTCATCATCCCTTGCCCAGATTAATTTGGTCCCTCTGTTTCAAGCCTCTCCCCACTCCAGTCCATCCTATACAGTTATGTCAAAGTCATGTTCCTTAATTACAGATCCAACAGTGTAACTCACTTACTGGACCAGCTCAGTTGGTTTCCTATAACCTCTAGAATTAAATATAAATTATTCTATTTAGTTTTTAAAACCCTTTCACAATCTGGTCCCAAACTATATTTCCATCCTTATTAGACATTACTCTCCCTTCTATGCTCTACATGATCCAGTCAAATTATCCTTCTCTTTGTTCCTGATGTTCTACCCTCCATCTACTACCTCCATACCTGAGCACTGACTGTGCCATATGCCCCAAATGCACTCCATCTTTGCCCCTACCTTATGGAATCCCTCTCTTACTCTAGGACATACCTCAATCATTATCTTCAATATTAATCCTCCCCTGGTATCCCCAAATGTTAGTGTCCTTCCTCCTGCACCAACTTACATTTAATTACTTTGTACATATTTGTATTTATTTACTTTTATATTTATGCTACATATATTTTCATATGAACTTATTTTATTTCCATTAAAATGTAAGCACATTGAGATCAGGGATTGGACTTATATGTACAAAAATATTTACAGCAGCTCTTTTTGTGGGGAGCAAAGAATTGGAAATTGAGGGGATGTCCGTCAGCTGGGGAATGGCTGAACAAGTTGTAGGATATGATTGTGATGGAAAACTATTGTGCTACAAGAAATGAGCAGGATGGTTTAAGAAAAACTTGGGAAGATTTATATAAACTGATGCTAAGTGAAGTGAATAGAACCAGGAGAACATTATATACAATAACAGAAATACTGTAATGTTGATCAACTGTGAAAGACTTAGCTACTTTGATCAATACAATGACCCAAGACAATTCTGAAGACCTCATGGTAAAAAGTGCTATCCATCTCCAGAGAGAGAACTGATAAAGTCTGAGGGTAAATTGAAGCATAATTTTTTTAGGACTGACCTTTATTTATTTAGTTAGTTATTTTGCTTTTTTTTTTGGAGGGCAATTGGGGTTAAGCAACTTGCCCAAGGTCACATGGCTAGTAAGTGTTAAGTGTCTGAGGTCAAATTTGAACTCAGGTTCTCCTGACTCCAAGGCCAGTGCTCTATTCACTGTGCCACCTAGCTGCCCCAAAGCATAATTTTTTTCTTGCTTTTTTTTGCAACATGGTTAATATGGAAATGTGTTTTACATAATTTCACATTTATAATTGATATCACACTGTTTATTTTTTCAGTATATAGGGATGGGAAGGAAGGAGGGAGAGAATTTGAACTCAAAAATATTTTAAAATGAATGTTAAAAACACTTGTTTAAAAGAGAGTAGGAATTGTTTCATTTTTACTTACCATGCCTGGAATACATAAATGTCTGTTGGTTAATTGACTGACGAGTGGACAAGTGACAGGGTCCCAAACTTCAGAATGAAGTTCTATGTACAATAATATTAATCAAGCAAAAAGGGAAAGATAATCAAGGAAACCTGCTTCAGTACCCTGAAGGTATACCACCATCATGAGAATGGTGGAAGCTGGAGCTTTGACATGGAATACAGTATTAGTCTACATCAATACTACCCTGTGTATGAGAAGACAATGAGTACTGCCCATCAGCTACAAACCCTAACTATAAAAGTCCTCCACAGTGATTTCCGAAACCTTAGCCAGTAGGAAATTGTGGATTAAGTGAGGAGCAGGTTCTACTGGCCCCAAATAACAGCAAAGGTATAAAAGAAATACAAGAACTATATGCAATGTATTCAAAAGAAAGTGCTATGAATTTTAACTACTTACTTGGGGAATATAAGCAGCAGCAAACCTCTCCAATCCACATTCCATACAGCTACCAAAACAATCTTTCCAAAAGACAGTTTTGGTCATCAACCAATCACTAGCTCAAAAAACTTCAGTGGCTCCCCATTGCTTCCAGGATTAAATAAAAATGCCTTTGATTATCTTTTAAAGCCCTTCACAATCTCACTCCAGATGACTTTTCCAGGCTTACCTTTTCTTCCTCTTTTGTTGCAGTTCATATTGCAGTCAAATGTTCCTACCTGCTATTCCTCACACTTGGCTTCTCATCTCCTACTTCCATGTCTTTGCATAGCCATCCCCCAGGTCTGGAATGCACTCCCTCCTCACTTCTAACCTCTAAGTTTTTATACTTTCCTTCAAGATTCAGTTCGTGTTTCATATCCAATAGAAAGTCTTTACTATCCCCTGGTCATTAGTGTTCTTTCTTTCCTCAAATTTTCGTACATTTACTTATCTGATTACATGGTATATCCCTCAACAAAATATGAGGACCTCAAGGGTATTTGTGTTTTGATGACCCCAGTCACCCAGCCCTGTGTCTTGCATATAATGGACACTTAATAAATGCTCTTTTAATTGGATTGAATTTTTTTGTTAGTTATGTCAAGACATTAAAGTCACATGCAATTATTATCTAACTAGCTAGTCCTTTTTGAATTTCAGTTAGCTTTTCCTTTAACTACTAGATTCTATTCCATTTCAGTGCATGTGTTAAATTACCTGTGGTGCCTTTAAGCATAATGTCATTTATCTGCTGGTTTCTCTGGACACTCTATTTTTTGCTTTTTACCTATCTTAAATTATGACTTCAACTCCTACTTTTGATTTGGATGGAGTATAAAACACAATTCTGTCACTTTAAATCTATATGCTTCATTATGTTTCAAATGTGTTTTTTTAAATATGTAAGAGATCATTGGGTCCTCTTTTCTAATCTATTCTGTAATGTCTCCATTTTATGGGCAAATTTAGAGCATTAACATTTAAGTTTATAGTTTTAGTGTGTTTTTCCTTCTATAAGATCCTGTTATATTATCTTTTTTAAAAATTCAGCACTAAATACCTGCAGATTATTTTGCTTGAAACTATCTAGTTCCAGTCTCAGCCATCATACATAGACACAATGCCTTGACTAATGTGCTCTCCAGTCTTGACCAATCCCTTGATTTTACTTTAACTTCTATAATTTTATTTACACTTCCCTTACCCAGACCAGATAAAACTACAAATCAGGAGTCAATCTGTATTCACCATCCCTTCAGTCTTTCTTTGAATGACCCTACCTAAAGTGTCACAATTTTGAAAACTCTTAATTTAATTCTTCCCCTTCCTTTCTGGCCTTCTCTAAGATATTTTTGTATGATCACCATTCTTGGAATTAGCCAATTGTCTCTTCTTTCTACTCTTTCAATGACCTTCAAATAAGGGGAGACTTGAAAGGAATGATTTTGTTATTTCCACTTTGCCATATGTAGCTCTTGAGTTATCACTTAATCTTTTTATGATGCATGGATTTATTTACTTCTATTAAGTTTCTTTTGTTTGCTATTTTTGCATAGAAGCAGCTAGGTGGCACAGTAGATTGAATGGTGGACTTAGAGTAAAAAAAAAACACCTGATTTCAAATCTTGCCTTACTAGCTACATGACACTGGGCAAGTCACTTTAAGTTTTCTCAGCCTGTTTGCTCACATATAATATGGGAATAACAGTAATACCTTCCTCACAAGATTTTTGTGAGGATCAAATAAGACAACTTATGTAAAGTGCTTTTTAAAATGTAAACCTTAAAGTGCTATGTAAATGTTAGTTATTATTGTTGCCATGTCATTAAAAGTCCAGGTTTTCATTGAAGGAAAAATTAAAAATCTGTGATCCTGCTTAAGGTCTATTTTTTCACATATGCTCAGTTTTCCAGGATATTATTTTATTTTTGCTATATATCACATTTGAGAGTGTTAAATTTGCATCACTATTCCTCAATACATAAAATGTCTCTTCAAATTTGACTGTAAAATTCTTTCTTTTAAACTGAGTCGCTAGAACTTAGTGACTACGTTTCTGGATAATGTAAACTTAGAATTTCTATATGATAATGCTTTGTGGATTCTCTCAATCTTCACTTTATTCTCTTTTCTCAATGCTTTTGGACAATTTTCTTTCAAGATTTCCTAAAATTATAGTATTCAGACACCTGTTTTATAATTTTTTTCCCTGAGAGTTCAATAATTCCGTTTGTCATGCCATGCTCTGTCTTCAAGAATAACTGCTTTCATTTGTCAAAGTCTTGTGTTCTTCCAATTTTGAGGGATTAAAAAAAATTTTTTTGGTACTATTTGCTGTATCTCAATGTTTCTATATTCTGTCTCTGCCATCCTCTTTTTTTTAAAGTGGTCACTACTTTATTAAGATGTTTTTTCACCTTCTGATCTAAGCTAACAATTTTCTATTGTGTCTTTCAGATTCTTCTTTAAGAATTCTAATTTCCTTTTTTGACTCTGCCCATAATTTTTTCAATACAATTTTAACCCATGCTAGAGATTCTTATGTTGATTGCTCCAGCCTAATTTTTTGGGAGTCGGTTTTTTTCATTACTAGTCTTTTTTCTGGAGATTTTTCTTCACTTTTTCTTACTCATTCTGACATTCACATTTTACTTTTATTCATTGGATAAGGGTCTCTTTTTGGTTAACTCAGGTCTTTCAATCAGTCTGGTTCTCCTACAACATTTTCTTCAGGAAGATTCCTTTATTTTGCTCTTGTTTTTTTTTTAATTCTTCTTTTACTGTTTTTGCTGCATTTATTGTTCTTTTGAGGTGATGAAGAAAAGCTGGGATTAGCCATGACCACTCAACTACCTTGCCAAAAGTCTTTATCCTTTCTTCACATAAAATCCCCTGACTCCTTCTTCTTTGCTTACCTTTTTTGTTGGCACAAATGTAAATACCTTACTGATTTAAAGGTATTATTTTAATTTAAATGCATTGGTTGAATGTTTATTAATTTCTTTAACTTCCAAATTAACTAAATGAAGTTAACCAAATTAATTAATCTCTTTAACTTCATCATTGCTTTTCTGTGCTAGATTTAAAAGTCACTAGAGAGCAAACAACATATCTGTTAAATTAATTCACTTTGGTTGTTGCTACTCTAATACTATAGCCCCTAAGCATTTAAATACACACCCCCTACACACATTTTACTATTGTGACAGTAGTGATAGTAGTACTGCACATTCTCAAAAAAAAAAGTTCTTTATTTCATGTGTTTTTATCCTAATGTCATTGTTAGACCACTTCATTACAAGGTTCTAAGATCTTTGCATCCTCTAGCAAAGGAACTACCATCTACTTTTATCCATATATTTGAAAATTGATTTTCTATGCTCCTGGCATCTTCCATGTCCCACAGAATTGTTCACTAAAATCCAATGCGATGCACATACCTTTGAAAAATGGTGCTCTCAAGCCTGCCATGAGGTTCAGTAAATTTGAAAGTACTCTTAATAATAACAAAGATCAACATTGACTTTAATGGTCCTCAAATCTATCACGTAATTTCATTAACCACCCAACACAGATGCAAGCAAGGCTGATGTCATACTTTTTCCTCCTTGCTCTGAAACCTGAGTCAGGCGCCAGAGATGGAAAGCAGTTTTACTGACTCTAATTGGATTAAAGCTTCTGGCAGCTGCTGATCAATAGGTGGGAGCTGTAGAAATCCAAAAAACCATTGTTGAAACCCTCAGGCTTCCTTCTGTTGACACAGCTAACCTTCTAGAAAAAACAAAGTTTGTGGTCCTATACTTGTTACAGGTAGAAATAAAACTGAACTCTTTTCTTTCCTATCTACCTATGTGACCCTGGCCAAAATGGGAGATCAGAGCTATCATTTATGAAAAAGTATCACATCACTCCTTGTTGAATCTGCTTCCCCCCAAATTTGTTCAACAGTCTCAATGGTATCTCAAAGAGGAAAAAAAAGGAACACAATGGCAGTAAAATAACAGGAATGCCCACTTCCTTATTTTGTCTGCTACTGTGTGATCTTATCCAGGTCCCAAGTAATTATTTTTTTTAATTTATTTTATTTTTAATTTATGGAATGAAACAAACATTTCCATGACACAATATAATTTTTTTTTAAAGATGATTGCACACGAAACTGCAAGCTTACTATGTACAACTTGCTATTCCTTTTAAATATATTCACACAGTAGCCATGGTGGGTCTTTGAAGTTCAATTAACCACAAACCAGTGAGACTAAAGCTAATCCCCATAGGCAGGATCAAGTCCATGATCTAAAATGGAATCACATTAAAGCTTCTCATAGCTGCTGGTCATAGGGTCAGGGGCTGGAAAGGACTTTAGAGATTACATGATCCTAGATCCAACCCTCTCCCAGTTTTACAGATGAGGAACCCAAGGCCTCATAAGTGTTAAGTAGCATTAAGTAGCAAGTATTCAAACTCATTATTATACATTCAGCAAGAAAGTTAGCAGTGCAACCCACTGTTTCCTTTTAATAAGACTTTTAGGAGAAAGGGTATTTCTAGTATCTAAGAATGAGTTTTCACAAAGTCCAATTCAATGACTTTATAGATGAGGACACTCCAACAGCAAGAGTAATGGAGTGACTTCCCCTAGGGCCAACTAGAAAAGCAGCTAAAAAAGATTTGAAGCCAAATCCTCTGACCCCAAAGCTGATACATTTCCCATTCTAACACATTTGCCTCTTACTACACAATATAGCCTTGGCCTACCTCAACTTGACAATTTTACCAAAGAAAGTCAGAAAGAAGATGTGTATATCATCTCTCAACTGCTTTAACAAGAATTCCTCAATGGCTTGATAAGATGCAACGACCTCATCATTGGAATGTTGCAGAGGCAAAATCAATGCTATTTAAAGACCCTTGCAATCAATTAGGGCACTCACCAGATATTCTGAAAGTCAGAGCTGGGTCCTGCAAAACACTGATTCTCCTAGGGAGCTCATTAAAGATCCATACCAGTATTTTCCTAATGCAAATGGATATTTTTTTTTAATATGGAATCCCGATGAGATCAGACCTATATATCTTCCTCTGGCAGCTGGCTGGGATACATTTTTATTGGCTGTATTTCCTCAGTGCTATTACCTAATGCAATTGGTCATTCATACTTCACCGGCATTTCCCCCTTCTCTGTTGACATGTACCCTCCCCTATATAACAGCAGTGACATACTCTATTCCAGAATAAATCCTTGAAAAAGGATAAACATGTTTTTTTTTCAATGCCCATGGATCCTACATCTAGGAATTAATTTTACAGACAAAGAAACCGAAGCCCAGAGAGATTAAATAACTTAAAAAAAGGTCAAACACATGGAGGGATGGGAATTTGAATTCTGGGCTTTTGACTACAAATCCATCACTCTTCCTACTGTCCCATGTTGCCTCTACATAGTCTAAGTGTCTCATTCAGTGGGAGGTGGTAGTGAGATCTTCTCTCTGGAGTGATATAGGATGATGGACAAGATGATCCCAACATTCTCATTCAATTGTAACACTCCATGATCCTATATGATCCATGTATATGATCCATCCTATATGATCCATGTAACACTCCATGACCTATGACATGATCTTCCCACCTGCACCCTGACTCTGAAAGTGGCCACATCAAAACAACTGTCCCAGAGCCTCTACAAAGAGGTGTGGTCCACATGCATTGGCAGCATGAGTGGAAGTACTGTCTTTCTTTTATGGACTGCTGCTGTGCTCTTTGGCAAAGACTTAACTACCCCCATCTTGGAAGCAATGTAACCAAAGTCTCTTCTGGCTGCTGGATGGCCAGCATGTGGCCCTCATTCAGCCTGGAATGAAACATCCTCTGCTTCATTGAAAAACAAGCCTGGCTTGAGAAGGAAAACAGAGAGAGACTGTTCTCTCCTGCCCAGCTGGAAAGAAAGGTCCCCAACATATTCATGGATTCAAAAGAGAATAAGAGGTCAACAGTTATTTCCTAGATTGTTT
This sequence comes from Petaurus breviceps papuanus, assembly GCF_028583685.1. NCBI lineage: Eukaryota > Metazoa > Chordata > Mammalia > Diprotodontia > Petauridae > Petaurus > Petaurus breviceps. Next base: position 33,082,397 of record NW_027185903.1, read on the forward strand.
TGTCCTTGGGGGTATAGGATAAATATACTTAGACAATAAGCATTTATTAAGCACCTACTGTGTGCCAGGCACTGTACTTAGGGCTAGAAATACAAAGAAAGGCAAAAGATAGTCCCCACTCTAGGGGAGCTCACTAACCCAAACCATAGCGAAAGACTTAGGCCTTAAGACCGTGTGTGATATAGGATTGAGGAATATCTGACTTGGAAAAAATAAACCACCATCGCTGTCTTCCGTAGGGAGTCACATGAAAGGCAGAGGGAGGAAATGTTTAAGCCCAGAACTAAAAACTACAGACCATGGGCAGAAGTTGAAAAAGGAAATTTAGCCTTAACAGCGCTGCCTTTCTTTGTACCCCTAACGGTTCTCATGGGACCTGTCTGTCACATGATAAGCGCATAATAAATGCTTGTTGACTTGACTTGACTTGATGTTGAGAAAAGTTTGCTAAAATCAAAGTCGAACAAAAGTAGAATGGGATGCCCAGTGATTTCACCTCACAAGAACTCTCCAGGCCAAGACTAGATAGTCATTGTGGATAGGTGGGGGCAGGGGAAGGAATGTTGCAAAAGGATTTCCTGTGCAAATAAGGCTTAGATGAGAAAGATTTCCATCTCTTCTGACTCTGGGATTCTGTGGTTGAAGCTGGCCTCTCTCCCAGGTCAGACTCCCCTTTTCCCCCATAATAGGCATCACTTCTAAATTTCAGGGGCAAGAAATCATTTTCTCCCTTGTAAGTCTTTGTTTCAAAAAGTCCTCTATTCTAGTTCTGGTCACTTTAGTCCTTTTGTCTTCTAACATACAAATGACTACTCAGGTGATCTCTTCTTGACTAATGTGAAAGGATCAGGAAGCATTTCATTATTTAGTATTCTCTCTCTGAGCATGGGTCCCTTGAGTCACAGAAATAAACCAATAGACATAATCAGACATAATTCCCCTACATCAGATATAGCATACCAATGGTCTCTCTTCCCCATAGTGTGGTTCATATGTCATAATCATCATATATCATCATGCTCAGTAATACTGGAAAACATGCATTTAGTGCCATGCATCTGCCAGACTAAACCACATGAATAGCCGAGGAAAGTCTTTGTTCAGCAAGGGATAATGTTGCCTTGGGGCTAACAGACCAGGGTACCCAGAGGGCCAAGGAAACAGTGCCCAGATCTTACACTAGCAAGGATAGACAGGCTCTGCAGGATTCTCAACTGGTAGCAGAGATAATTACATTCATGGCTTGAACACTGTGTGTGGGTAATTAATAATCTATAAATGTCTTGAATGAGTGCACATATTGAGTTATTCCATCATTAAAAACAGTGCCACAACTAATGCTGTTCTGTTGTGGGGTTCATTAACTGGACAAAGTGTCAAGTCAGGTTGGATTTAGTTTTCCATTTCTTCCATTTGGCTCTTATTTTCCCTCTTCTATTGTTCATAAATAGAATGACAATTAATGGGGGGGGGATACATTTCTCATTTTTTTTTTTACTGAAAAAGGGGGGAATTAGTCACAGGCATTCCTCTAGCCAGGTGTGCCAAGAATAAGGTATTTGGCAATTAACTGGTGAATTTGGAGATTAAAATAGTTTAACTCTGTGAAGACAGACTTGTAATTTCACAGGCAGGGGAGCCCCTCTGCTGTTGGAGATCAGCACCTATGCTGCAGCTGGTAGGGATGGGAAGCCCCTCATCCCTCTGAAAGGTTAAAGAGACTAGTTCAGGGTCCCCCAGCCAGGATGTGTCAAGAGGCAGGAGTTGAAGCATGGCCTTCCAAACTCTAACTCTGGTTCTCTACATAACACCATAGCAGCCTCCCAAAGCTCTATACCAGCATTAATTCATTATTCAGCCTGCCCTGTGTATATCTGACCTCAGAGTCACCTCCAGGTTAAAGAACTGAAGATGGGATGGCATTACTCAAAACAAAAGATGCTAACTTTCCAACATGACATGGTAAGCTGCCAAGATACCACATTTTTATGGTTTTGGAAGCAAATATCTCAAGTAAAGTGCTATAAATCCCAGGTTCATCTAAGAATGATGTGTATTTATATAACATCTATGGGTTCACACAGTCATACTACCAGAAAATTATATCAGACTTCACTCTGTTGTTTGAATTATCTCTCACCATGAGGAACACAAGCAGCCTATGTTATAGAAATGGTGTTTTATTTCTTAAGTTCAGAATAAAATAAGTTTTTTTAAAATGGAATATAATACCTGTGTTGGGTATATTCTTACCTCTTGCTATAGATCTAGACCCACAATTCAACAAATATGAAGTGCCTACTGTATACAAAACATTATTGTAATCTGTGGGTCAGAAAGGAAGTTTACATGAGATATGGCCATCTCTAAGCAAAAGACAGATAAAAATGACTCATTATAAGCTGATAACTATTTTATAGTTGAAAATTAATTTTAATTTTAATATATCAAATTATTGAAACAAAACAGGAAAAATCTGACTAATAGACTGAATCTCGTGGGACCATGAATGGTTGACCAAAAGGATCAGGGGTTTCAAGAATTCTAAGAGCTACTGTTCAGTGACCAAATTAATTCAATGCACAAGGATTTGTGAAGTATTAAGGGCTACTATCTACCAGGCACTGTGCTACATGCTGGGAAGAAAAATAGTACCTTGCCCTCAAGAAGCTTACATTCTATAGAAAGCTGAGGAACACCTCAGAGTCTGATCTTAGGTATATCTTTTCACAATCCTTCTCTTAACCTTCTCTCTAACCATATAAAAATATTTTTAGTTTCCAAGCAACAAATATCCCATCCAATACACTTTGAAAACACACACACACACACATACACACCATAATTCCTCTGATCATTGTTACTGGTCAGAGGACAATCATCAGAGTACATAAATGAACATAAGAGGAATAATTACTAAACTCAATCAATCAATCAATAAATGAACATTTATTAAGTACCTACTATGTTCCAGTTCTGGTTTAAGCACCAGGTCTCCCAGTAAGGGTGACTATGCTGTCAAACCGCACAAATAAACCTTGTCCTCTACCTACCCCAATTTTATGCTCAAATTCAATGTCTTCCCACTATAACAGACTCACAGAATTTAAGAACTTGTTAACTCCAATGAATGCCTAATTTGTGGAATCTGAAGAATGTAGTTTGAAGCAGGAGCCCTTCCTTGTATCCTTCAGCAGTTCCAGTTCTCCAGCCAAACAAATCTTCAAAGCAAAACAACAGGGGTGAACAACTTGCCAGCTCTGTTGTAAATATTGGGAGGACCTTAGGTTTCCTGATCCCAAGGAACAAGGATTGATCTAAGCTTCTGCCCAACTCAAGTCTCTAGATTGTAATTACCATCCTGGTTTTAATACAGATCCTACCAGAATATAGACCATATCTCAACAAGAAAGAAACTATACATTTTGAAAGAAAATATATATGCACTGAAAAATGACACTGATGATGGGCTTCATTCAGATGACAGTGGAGAGAAGGGGAAAAACAAAATGTGGCCTTTATTTGGACCAATATAGCATGGGTGCCAAAACTTGAGAAGCAGAGCAATGTTGCTGTTATTATAATTGTTTCCTTAGCCCCATGTGCATGGTATAAAGTTTACTAAGAAATTCATATGATTTCAAGCTAAGAATTACCTTAGAGATAATATTTTCAATTTTATAAGATCAAATAAGATAACATAAATATATCTCTTTGCAAACAACACACTATATAATGTTAGTTGATATTTCTGTTATGATTACTACTACTATTGTTACTACTACTACTACAGCAACTGAGATTCAGGGAGTTTAAGTGATTTCCCAACAGCACATGGGTAGGAAGTAGCAAAAGGAGAGTTCAAGCAGAGGTGATCTGACTCCAAAGTCATTGCTTTCTCAACTATATGAGACCTTGCCACCAAGGAAACTCAGTGTTTGCTCGAAGATGATTCTCCTTTCTAATTTGTCTCATTAGCCCAATCACTCAGGTTCAATAAGAACATAGCCTCCATCCAAGGAATCCCATAATGCTTATGAGTCCAAGAAGCTGAAAGGAAGGAAGAAAACAATCATTTATTAAATGCTTACTATGTTCAGGGTCATCCCCACTCATCCTGATCTATACCAGACAGCTCTAGAAAAGAGAGTGAGGCTGGTGGCCTTGCACAATCCTGCCTCACTTAAACTCAATTCATTTGCAAGTTGTGGTGTCATCTTCCTGACGTCATTGTCCTCTTCAATAACAAAGAACAAACAACAGCAATGTGCCAGGGACTGTAATACAGCACAAAATTGTAGCGTAAATTGAATTTACCCTTGCTGAAAGGATTTGTTCTTGGACTCAGTCAAAGGCCTAGAAGGCCACAAGTGGTCTCAAGTCTGCAAATTCCCCACCACTGCTACCACCCACTTTGCAAATATCATTCTTATTTGATCCTTGAAATACCTTTGGGAAATAGATGCTATTAGGGTTCTCATTTTATAGACAGGAGCAACCAAAATGTAAAAGAAGCAAGATTTTGTGATAGTCTTCATCCACAACAGCATACAATGTTGAATCAACAAAACTGTGTCACATATAAAAGTAGACTCGATAGATATTTAATAAATGAATAAATGGATCCTTTCAGAGTATTCTCAGAAACTGATACACATAGACTGATTCATTCAACTAAACCACTTCATTTTCCATATTGTATTTACTTATCTGTATGCATGTTGTATAAGTCTGATGAGTGTTGAATGCATGTTTGTGATATTTCCCCAATAAGATCCACTAGGGCAAGAACAGGTGTTTTTTCCTTCATTTTCTCTTTGAATCCCCACTATCTAGCACAGTGTCTCACCCAAAGCAACGTATATTAAATTGAATTGTATCCTATTAAGCAACTTGAGGGCAGGAGAAAAACTTGTTTCATCTTTGTACCCTACCTAAATGACTTACAGTCCCTAAAACAATGCTTTTTGACATAACAAAGCTCAAGAAAGGTTTGCTGATTTGAGTTGAATTGAATCAAATCAAATGGAATTGAACTGAATTGAGTTGAATTATCAGAGTTGTCTGTTTTCTGAAGATCAATTGCTCAAATAGTATAGGTATAATATTTCATAGAATTCTGGGTTATACTGAGAGAATGAAAAAGGGCAGTGGAAAGCAAGGTAATATATGAGAGAAGAAAATAGGCTTCCATTTGGTTTCTTCAAAGGTGAAAATGCCACCCCCAGGCAATCCCTATATTATAAATGTGAGTTAATATAGAAGAGAGGGCCTTTCTATTAGAAATTTGCTTCTTTTGACATTTTTGCTTGGAGATCCAGGAGGAAAATTCATCCCTACTGAGCTCAGAATAAATATCTAACCACAGATTTTCATCCCATATGATGACTTGGGAACCAAGAAACAGGAACAGTGCTAATAGAATCTGACACACAGAAACCACAAAGGAAACAACGTTGGAATGAGTCAGCCCTCTAAGTATGTCTCTAAAGAGGACCATGGAGTCTTCCCTTTTCACTGGTAAATTCAGTTTAAAAGAAAAAAAAGCAGTTTGACTTTTCCATTGAATTGACCAGCTGTTTGGCTGAATCTGCCAGTGGTTTGGCTGACACGATGACTTGTTTCAATGTCTTGTTAGAGCCGCCTAGAAATGGTAGCGACAAGCCAAAATTTAACATAACAAGCCCTCTTTCTTTTCTGATCCGATACCTTCCACTTGTGGGCACAGGGGAAAAACTCTAGGGAATTCACTGGTGGCTGGCACTGGATTCATGATGGTAACCTTATGTTTCTGTCCTTAGAATCCTGTGGAGGTACCACTTTCAAATAATAAGGAAAAAAAAAGCCATGTCTTTTAATGAGAACTGGAAAATTCCACTTGGGAAAAGAACAGCCTCCCTTGGCCATGTCCTCAGGATTTTGTTTTGTTTTTAACAAATTCATGACAAAGACAAATAATAGTGTGGCAAATAAGGGAGCCAGTCCCCAGAAGAACAGATTTAAAAGGTTCAGAATGCAAACATGAGAGGCAACTTGGCATAATGGATAAAGAGCTCTCTTCCATCAGGAAGACCTGGGTTCAAGGGCTGATTCTGACAGTGACCCTCCCCCACAACTTTCTAAGACTATCAGGTATAGGGTGGGTGCCAATGTGTATTGATGGAGAAACTTCCATCAGCAGGAGTTTACTATCACTGTGTCTTAAAGTCCCTCCCAGCTCTCAAATTCTGTGATTCTATAACAGTGGGAAGAGACTGAATTTGAGGGTTGCATTAGGGCAGGAACAAGTCAAGACTTATTTGTGTGCTTTGGCAACAACCTCAAGCTGATCTGAATGGAGGCAGTCTCCAGTGATAAACCCACAGCCATTAGAATAGTCCCCTGAGAAAGTTTGCCTTTTAGCACAAACCTGGCTGGGGCAGATGGGGAATCGAGATCTCCTTTGGCTTTGTAGGGCATTCCGTTATGCCTTTGGAAGCAGAGATCTGGGCTGGATTTATGACTGGAATAGATTCTTCACAAGTAAAGATAACCCTTCATTTGACATTTCCTCACTTGGTTGTTTTTCCATATTGTTCACACCAAGCCTTGCAACTTGATTTATTTTTTGCCATAAACGCGCCTGTGCATTTGCTGTTTTGATGATTATCTATGACTTACAGCTGAGTTGGCATTTTCAGCAGAGGCCCTCATTTCTAGCAGCTTATAAATTTTGTGAACAAATTACTTTTTTATTTATCAGTCTTTTCCTCAGCCCAGCAGCAAATTTTTCAGAAAATTGGACAAAAATTCACCCAGGCAACTTTTCCAGATGAGACATTCTAATGAAGAAAGGTGCATTCTTTGATAAAACAGGTCATTATGGTGCCTTTTTCTTTAAAAAAAAAAACTTTATTTTTTTTAAATGAATGAAATATTAGGAATACATTTTAATGCAAGATGTACACAGTACTTCTCCAGAATTAGAACTACTTTGATGGAGGAATTATTTTGCCAGCATTCCATCTGTTCTGATATATAGCCTCTATTCTGGAGTATTTCCAAAACAGTCAAAATTCCCCAACTTACCATCTCATGGGAAAAAAAAAGGTCACTATAATGTTCTAATTGAGATTTGACTCATGAAGATGGCAACAAGCAAAAAAAAAGATCTCTGAATTCCACATCCCTTAACAATAAACAGCATTGCACAGAGACTTCAGATGATATGGTCAGTTTTTTATTAACTATGGTAATATGGGACAAGGACAGTGCTAACAACCAATAAAATTGACTGACCAAGTAGATGTGAGAAATAGGGAAAAGGAGGCAAGAGGACAAAGAGGGAGAAAGGGAGCCAAGGACTCCTATAATCAATCCTCTAATCGGATTAACAGACCTTGACAGCAGTATGAAAGAAAGGTGGTATTGGGGCCATGGAGCCGGAAAGTTCTGTGCTGTTTCCAATTCTGCCATCATTTGGTAAATCATTATATCTCCCCCCCTCCAAATTCCCCCTTAGCCTTCAACCCTGCTTTTACTATAAAATGGTGGCAGAAGTTAAAAAATCCTATGAAAACATCATTTCATCTATTCACACAATGTACCTTTGGAGTAGGGGCCAAGAATGATCATTTCCAGATGACCAGAGTTACATAGTGATTTAACTGTACAACGGAATTGAACCAAGGCCTTTCTGCACATGGTAGAACCTTGGTTACTTAAGAGTCATAAGCCTATATTCTCAATCATCTGAGATTGCAGTGAGTCTAGAGTCAAACAACTAAAAACATGAAGGTGTACTTATGCCTTTAGTTGCAACAACAACAAAAGTGACCTGGCTTTAATGGAAGCTAGGTAGTATAGTAGATGAAGTGCTAGATTTGAAGTCAGGAAGACCTGAGTTCAAATCTGACCTCACACACTAACTACTTGTGTGACTCCGGGCAAATCATTTAACTTCTGTCTGCTAGGTGGTACAATGGATAATGGAGTGACAGCCCTGGAGTCAGGAGGACCTGAATTCAAATCCAGCCTCAGACACTTATTAACTGTGCTATCCTGGGCAAGTCACTTAACCCTGTTTGTCTCAGTTTCCTCATCTGTAAAAGGAGTTGAGGAAGGAAATGGCAAACCACTCTAGTATCTTTGCCAAGAAACCCCCAAATAGGGTCATGAAGAGTCAGACACAACTGAAACACCTGAACAACTCCCTCAATTTCCTCAATTGTAAAATGGGAAAATAATAACACCTCACAAGGTTATTGTGGAATCAAATGATATAAAATTTTTAAAGTGCTTAGCACAGTGCCTGGCACATGATAGGAACTTAACAAATGTTTTCCCCTTTGCCTTTCGCCTTTCACCTTTAATAGGATATAGTGGCAATGTTCTAAGTGACAAAATGGTGACAACACTTGGGTCCAATCACAGGGTTCTTAACCCAGAGTCTGAAATTTTTTAATGTTTTGATAATTGTTTTAATATTGGATATAATTGGTTCCCTTTGTGCTCCTGTATATTTATTTTAGGCATTTAAAATAATTATCCTGAGAAGGAAATCATAGGCTTCACCAGAATGCCAAATAGGTATTTGACACAAAAAAGTTTAAGAATTCCTGAATTAAAATACATGTAATTAAAAATTACATCATAAGATCATAGATTTAAAGGTTGGCTTTCTAGCTCCACCCATTTCATTTTCTAGATGAGGAAACTGAGGCCCAGGCTTTAAAAGTATCAAAGGAATAATTTGATCTCAGATTTTCCTGACTATAAATCCAGCCCTCTATCCACTATGCAACATGAGGAAATGAGAATGTTTTGAATACTGATAAAAATTCAAAGGATTCTAATTAAGAAAGCAAAGACTATGATGTTACCGAAGATAGGAAAACAACTTAAGACAAAGCTGCTTCAGTTTTTGATTCACTAATTAATTTTGTAGAAAAATATCCCTGTAAAATCACCTAAGAAGTTTTACAGCTACATATCTGTGTTCCACTTTTATGAGAAAAAAAATGAAACATCAGGACACAAAACTTATATTAGGAACTTTTTCAAGAAAGTAAATTTTAAGCTGTCCTGAGGTAAACAGAGATTCATCCTAATATCCCAAACTATTGACATCCCGAGTATAGATAGGATAATAATGACCCTTAGGCATCTTCATCTATTTGTATCTACTTAGAACTCTCTATCTACTAAGGCAGGGAAATGTATTATACATTTTAGAAAGATTTCTATCACAAAAAAAGCTTTGAAACAAAAAAAAGGTTAAATCATTAACCTTCAGTTATGCAGAAAATTCTGTCATTCAGAAAACCTCATTTTGCAACCATGCCAGATGGTGTTACTGTACTGTTATAGGAGCTATAAATGTTATAAGCTAAATATTCCTCATAAAAAACATACTCTGTGTGTGTGTGTGAGAAGGAGAGGAAGATTGAAATGTCTATATGACCAACACTTCTTTTTATTTGGGCTCAATTCACAGATTTATGGCATCTCCAAAGGCAGTTGTTTCAGCTGGTACCAGATAGTGATTAATAACTGTGAAAAACTAATTTAAAGATGAAGAGACTATAGAATGTCTCTGATTATAATGTTTATGTAGTAAAGCAATCTATGTGCCAACTATCCTATATAAAATTAATTGCTTCATTAACCTTAACTATGTCAACCTTGATACATTTTCAATGATGTATACAAGAGCCAACATACACTTAATGTATATTGTATTGTATACATATACTTAATGTATATGCTGTCCCTTTAACCCTCTCAGGCCTGGGTGGAATAATTCTGCTACTTCACATCCCAAAGGACATAAGCTATCCTCCTCAATGGAGGCAAGAGACTACAGACAGAATAACTCTTGGTATACCTTCAGACCTTAGCAGGTTATGATGATTGACATTTCAGGGAGGGAATTCAACTGCTCCACCATCAAAGAAATGCTTCTGCTTTTAGGGGAACATCTCATTTGGTTTGGTATAGAAGAGAGAAGAAATTAGAAGGGAAAATTTATTTGAGACAAATCACTGGGTGTACAGCTGTAGCAAGCTTTAGAGATGGTCCAGGCAGAGCCAACAAAGACCTTGGGGGTCATCAAGTTCAGTTCCCTCATTGTGTCACTGAAGCAGCCAAAGCCCAATGAGTTTAAGTTGCTTACTCACTGTCCAATAAATGTCAGAGCAAGACCTCTGACTCCCAAGTCAATGTCACCCTGCTTTCTCAAATCATTCATTTTAAGTCTCTTCACTTAATAGATGAGGAAACTGAGATGTAAAGGATGAAGTGACTTGCCCAAGACCACATATGCACAGCCATGATTCTCACCCAGCTCCTCTGACTCCAAATCCAATGCTTGATCCACTATGCCAGAACAACTCTTCCAATAGATTTGAGGCACCATTGTATACGGTATGGAATACTGGGCTTACTACCAGGAGGACCTGGATTAAAATCCTGCATCTAATGCTTGCTAGCTCTGTGGCTGTGAGCAAGTCACTTCAATTTCCTCAGGCTCAGTCGCCTCATTTATAAAATGAAGATGATAGCATTTTTTTGTTGAGGCTCAAGGTATGTAAGGGGCTTTGCAAACATGAAAGCATTGTAGTAGTCATTAGTAATGTAATTGAAAAATAAGTTTGATTTTTTTCATGGCATCAACCATGTGTTTAAAATGGTGGCAGATTCGGTCAAAATTTTCAAGCCAATTGTGTGTGTGTGTGTGTGTGTGTGTGTGTGTGTGTGTCTTTGGATATAATCCAAGAGTTCAGCAAAAAAAGATTTCCAAAAGCTATCTACAATGAAATAAATTAAAATTGAAAAGAACAAGGGAGAAGACAGGTAAGGCAGAGGACATTCTCTCAGACTCTAAATTGGATTGAGCAAATGAAGAAGCCTGATTAGCTTCTGGCTGTGAGGCTAATAAGCTAGAATTCTGCAGATCCTGACTTGTTATTGAAAGGACATCTTACATATGATGATGGGAAATTTTCAAAATGTTCTGTGTGAGAAAAAGTGAACTGTGGGTTAGAGGGGATGGAGGGGAAAAATTAAGGGTTTTCTTTAATGAAAAACAAAATAGGAAACTATATTATTGAAGCAAAATTAATAAATTTAAAAAGTGATGGTAGAAAAGGCATTATTCAGTAAGAAGGGCCAAATGTTCCAAGTCGAGATGAAGGGGTGATATAAAAAAACAGAAGTCTCCATCAAGCCAGACTGCCACCTCTTTTCTCTAACTAAACTCAAGCACTTCACAGCATTCTGAAAGGGCCAATATTAACCCAGAGGACCTTGGTTCAAATTCCACCTCTGATGTTGAGTCCCTATGTGACGTAGGACAAGTCACTTAACCTCCTAGCCCTCAGCTCAGTTCTGTCATATGCAAAATGAGAGGAGTTGAACAAGATGGAGCCCAAGGTCCTAGATTTTCACAAATCCAGATCTGTGTTCTTGTAGACTAAGCAAGATTAAGAATAGGGACTGGACCTATGGTTTCATTAATATAGAGGAAAAGCACATGAGGAACTTCCCTCTACTAATGCTAGTCGGCACAGTCTCTGCAATTTATTTTCTTAGAAGTTAAGTGAATTGTCCAGAGTCACAAAGCTTGGATGTGTCAGAGGCAGAATCTGAACTCAGGTCTCCTTGGCCCCAAGGCTGGTTCTATTATTTGTACACAGCAAAGGAATAAATCTTATGATGGCATCATCTGACAACATGGACTCCTGAGAGTCTGGGATGACCCGTACATGTACGGATTCCTCCAATAGAAGTCATTTCAATCAATAATTGATGGACTAATTAATCTTAGTATGGAGAAATTTCTCCAATGGGATAATCATTTCAATCAATTAATAATTGATTGATTTATCTTAGTGTGGAGAAATTATTACAATGAGATAGTCATTTCTCCAGGAGCTTTCTCTTTATTTTTTATTGGCTTATTTTTGGTCCAGACTTATGATTTCAGAGATGTGCTAAACTCTTTGTGTGGAATGAACTTTCACCAACGCAGAACAGTCACTTCCTGTAACTTAGAGACATTATTCAGATATAGCAGCATCACAGAGAGTTGTCTGTGACACTGAGAGTTTAAGTTAATTGCTTGTAGATAAAGAGCTAGAATGGCCAGAGGCAGGACCTGAACCCAGGTCTTCCTAACTCCCAGACTGGCTCTCTTGCACTACATATTTGCATCCCTTATATTTACTTTTTTTATTTTTTAATATTAATTTGTTTGTTTACTTTTAGTTTACAAGATTCAATTCCACAATTCCTTGAGTTTCAAATTTTGTCCCCCTCCTTCTCGTCCCCACCCCCCCCCAACCATGCCAGCATACAATCAAGTATAGGATCTGCAAATACTTTCACATTATACATTAGTCAGGTTATAAGGAAGGATTGTATCAGGGATGGAAATAAAACCAAACAAGAAAAAGAAAAAGATCAGGTAGTTTGCTTCAATCTGGATTCAAACTCAGTTCTTTCTAGTTCTTTCTCTGGATGTAGACATCTCTCTCAATCATGAGTCTTTTGGGATTAACTTATATCACTGCATTGCTGAGAAGAGTCCAGTCTATCAAAGTTGGTCATCACACATATGTTGTATCTGTAATTGTGTATAAATTTCTCCTGGCTCTACTGTTCTCACTCAGCATCACTTCGTGTAAGCCTCTTCAGGTAAATATGAAGACTGCCTGCTCCTCGTTTCTTATAGCACAATAGTATTCCATTACATGCATAATACCACAACTTGTTCAGCCATTCCCCAATTGATGGGCACCCCCTTAATTTCCAATTCTTTGCCACCACAAAAAGAGCTGCTATAAATATTTTTATACATATGGGTCTTCCTCCCACTTCTATGATCTCTTTGGGATATAACCCTAGGAGTGGTATTGCTGCATCAAAGGGTATGAAAGTATTTATAGCTCTTTGGGCATAATTCCAGATTGCTCTCCAGAAAGGTTGGATCAGTTCACAACTCCACCAGCAATGCATTAGTGTTCCAATTTGCCCACATCCTCTCCAGCATTTGTCATTTTCCTGTTTTGTCATCTTAGCCAATCTGACTGGTGAGATGTGGTACCTCAGAGTTGTTTTGATTTGCATTTCTCTAATCAATAGTGATTTAGAGCATTTCTTCATATGCTTATAGATATCTTTATTTTTTTTCTCTGAAAACTGCCTGTTCATATCCTTTGACCATTTATCAATTGAGGAATGACTTGTGTTCTTATAGATTTGACTCAATTCTCTGTATATTTTAGAAATGAGTCCTTTATCAGAGACATAGGTTGTAAAAATTCTTTCCCAATTTCCCACCTCCCTCTTAATCTTGGTTACATTGGCTTTGTTTGTACAGAAGCTTTTCAATTTAATGTAATCAAAATTATCCATTTTGCATTTTATAATGCTCTCTAATTCTTGTTTGGTCATAAAGTCTTTCCCTCTCCACAAATCTGACAGGTAAACTATTCCTTGCTTTCCGAGATTACTTACAGTATCGATCTTTATACCTAGATCATGCACCCATTTATACTTGATTTTGGTATATGGTGTTAGATAATGGTCTATGCCCAGTTTCTGCCATAATATATTACAGTTTTCCCAGCAGGTTTTGTCAAATAGTGAGTTCTTATCCACAAAACTGGGGTCTTTGGTTTTATCGAACAATAGATTACTATAGTCATTGGCTGCTGAATTTCATATGCCTAATCTCTTCCATTGATCCACTGCTCTATTCCCCAGCCAGTACCAAGTAGTTTTGATGATTGCTGCTTTATAATATAGATTAAAACCTGGTATAGCTACTCCACCTTCCCTACCATTTCTTTTCACTAATTCCCTTGATATTCTGGACCATTTGTTCTTCCAAATGAATTTTGTTACTATTTTTTCTAGCCCTATAAAGTAGTTTTTTGGTAAATTGATTGGTATGGCACTAATTTAATCTGGGTAAAATTGACATTTTTATTATATTAGTGCGACCTAGCCATGAGCAATTGATATTTTTCCAATTAGTTAGATGTGACTTTATTTGTGTGAAAACCTTATATTTACTTTAATAAAGTACATATTTCTATAGAGAAAAAAACCTACTATATGTAGGTCCATACAAATCACAGAATCATAGATTTAGAGAAAGAAACTGAGGCACGAAGAGGTTAAGTGACTGATCAAGGCTACATAAGTAACAAGCAACCCAGGCAGGATTTGAATACAGGTCCTCTAATTGCTGGGGACAGCTAGGTGGAACAATGAATAGAATGCCAGGTTGGGAGTCAGAACTCATCTTCCTGAGTTCAAATCCAGCGTCAGACACTGAATAGCTATGTGATCCTGGGAATCTGACTTACCCCTGTTTGCCTAAGTTTCCTCATATATAAAATGAGTTGGAGAAGGAAATGGCAAAACACTCTATATCTTTGTCAAGAAAACCCCAAATGGGGTCACAAAGAGTTAGACACAACTGAAACAACTCAACAATAACTTTTGACTACTAAGTCATGACCTTTTCCACTGTATCACAAAGTATAGATTAGTATTATAACCTATTGAGAGGCAGGAAAAGCATTCATTGCTTTTCTGTAGACTGAGTTTAACTCTGACATTCAGGGCCAAAAAGGCACTAGCAATTTATATCAGTGGGAGTAAAGAAAGTTCCTCTGTTTTCCTTCATATTATCCCCTGCATAAATGTTATACCTGGATACATGGGAGACTCACTGATTGAATCTATAACTACTAACAGATAGGTTAAGTTACAGCTACTCCATGAAAAACCTAGCAGGGCAAAAAGTGGCAAAGCCAGCAGGACAGTGAGCTCATTCCCCTTATGGCTCTGTTGGCTTGACTTCTTCCCTGCTCCTCTAGGGCTCCACTGCCTTTCTGGACTGCAAACCTAGTGCATGCACCAGCTCTGCAAACCCACATTCAACTCAATTATTTTTTTTTAAGCAATTGGGATTAAGTAACTTGCTCAAGGTTACACGGCCAGTCATTTCTGGGTGTGGTGCTGTGTATCTGAGCCCGGACCCGATCCAGGTCATCCCGACACTGGAGCCGGCGCTCCTACTCGCTGAGCCACCTGGCCGCCCCTAAACAATTGGGGTTAAGTAACTTGCTCAAGGTTACATGGCCAGGTGTTTCTGGGTGGATGCTAAGTGTCTGAGCCCAGGATTCGATCTCCAGGTCTTCTCAACACTGGAGCCAGTGCTCTTACTCGCTGTGCTACCTGGCTGCCCCCAAACAATTATTTTATTAATAATATATGAGTAAGGCACTCTGCTATGGTCTAGGGAGGTTAGAGAGATGAAAGATGTCATTTCTGCCCTCAAGGAGTCTCTGGGCTAGTAAGAAAGATAAGGCATGGACACAAACAGGCAAATGCTATTAAGCAGAAACAAAGAGCTAAGTGAAGAGGGAGAAACCACTCTAAGATTTTACATTTCTAGTACAGTGCTTGGCATACAGTAAGCACTTAGTAAATTTTCTTTCATTCATTCATTCTCCATTTTGATGCTAAACTTTTTTTTTTTTTTTGCACAAGTTCTCTGTTCCCAATGCCTCTGTTTCCTCATCTAGTCTCATGTACCTCAACCTTTGGCAACTGGGATTCTGCCCCCACCATTCCTGGAATGGCTGTCTCTGAGGTCACCACAACCCTCCTAAAAACTATCTAGACTTTGTATGTACTTCCAGAACCTAGAACAGAGGTCTGCACACAACAGTTGCTTAATAAATGTCTATTGTATTTGTCCAGAGTTGTTTAAAATATATGCACCTGAAACCCATCAAAAATTCTCTGAGTTCTCACAATGATTCTCAAATAATTTCTCATTTTTCTTTCTGTAAAGATCTTAATCCAATGCATCTCTCAGACTGCAATGATCAATCAAAAAGAAGATAATTATGGGAACACATACCAAATAGCATTGTTCTAGGTCCTGTGGTTTAGTACAAGAGGCAGTCTGGATCGGGACTCCAAAAAGCCTGACTGGGACTTAGGAAATCTAAGTTCAAGCAGTAAGTGTCTGATGCAGGATTTGAGCATAGGCCTTCCTGACTCCAAGTCCATCATTCTATTCACTATCAGCTGTGTCAAATTCAAATAGAAACAGATCCGGACTGGTGGCATACTGGTTCAGAAAACCTCAAATTAACATTACCTAGGTTATAGTATGTTTTAATTCATTTTATTAAGTTTTCCAAATTACATTTTAACCTGAATCAGGTCCCACTTGTGTGTTTTTCAGGCTTCTTGAGTTTGATTTTTCTGCACTCTGTATACCACCTAACTCCCTACTTCTCCAAGCTGTAAAATGAGAATAAAAATGCCTGCCTACTTCACCGAATTGTTGGATAAGATTTAGATATGTGACAAGAAGGAAGGAAGGCACTCCAGGATGTAGGAACAGCATGAACAAAGGTGTGGTGGTGGAAATTAGAATGGCAAATATAAAGTATAGTGAGGTAACCTCCTTGAGTGAAATCAGGATATATTGTAAGGAGTAGTAGAAAATAAGATTTTATATGCAAGGTAGAATCAGATTCTAGGGAGGGCTTGATAGTCAAAGTTTATCAACGTATTAGACAGCTGTTAAAGATAACTGGGCAAGGGAGTGACTTGGTGAAAGCAGTTCATGATTTAGAAAGATTAGCATGGCAGAAGTATATAGGATAAATTAGAGAGAGAAGATACAGAGACAGAGAGACCAAGTAAGAGCTACAACAACCAAGCAGGAATTAATGAATAATACCTGAGGTAATAAGAGCCTGCAAGTCTTGGAAGGGGTTAAATGTTGAATGATTGTTGAATAAGAATCTGGAATAGGATAGTGGCAATAAGAATGAAGAAGTGGATTTATTTCTTTTTTCTCAGTATTTTATTTTTATTTTTCCCAGTTACATGTAAAAACAATTTTCAACATTCATTTTTAAAACTTTGAGTTCCAAATTCTTTCCCTTCCTCCCTCCCCACCCCTGCATTAAGAAGGAAAATAAATCAATATAGGTTTTATATCAGTAGTGATGCAAAACATATCCATAATAGTCATGTTTTGAAAGAAAACATAGGCAAAAAATTCAAAATAAAGTAAAAAACAAAGTCTGCTTCAATCTGTATTCAGACATTATCAGTTCTTTCTCTCAGATCCCAAGATAGCATCTTTCATCTTAAGTACTTCAAAGTTGTCTTGGATCATTGCAGTGCTGAGAATAAAAGTGAAATCATTTCAAAGGTAGAAAGGATCAGACTTGGTAATAAATCAGATATGAAGTATGAGAAAAAAAGAATATTCAAAAACATCTTTAAGATATAGACTCTTCCATGTGACAATTAAAACCCTTCCTAATCTGGTTCTAGTCTATCTTCCCATACTTTCAGTCAATTCGGTCCACTTTTTGTTTCTCCTATGCAACCTTCTATCTTTCACCTTTGCTCAGACTATGTCCCTCAAAGGCACTTTGTCCTAACTTCCACCTCAAAGAATCCCCAGCTTCCCTCAAAGTTCAGTCCAAGTGTCAATCCCTACATGAGAATTTCCTTGACACCACCATGCTTCTACCCCTCACCCAGAAATTATGCTTCATTTACTTTGAACTAACATGTGTGTCTCTGCATGATTTTTCCCTTGATAGAAAATAAGCTTCTGAAGACCAGGACTGATCATTTTTTAATTTTATGTCCCCATTACCCAACATTTAGCAGGCACTTAATAAATGCTTGTTGACTGATTGATTGATGATGCCCGGGTTTCTAGCCTGGAAGATTATTAGAATTGTGGTCCTTACTGTTAACAGAAATGAGACTAGGAAGGTAATCTAGGGAAGAAGTTATTTGTAATTTTGATCTTTCAAAAGATTATGAAGTTCCATAAATTGAAGCAATAAAGCATCACCAAATACTTGAAGAGATTTATGGTCTTATCAATGTGGATATTCCAGAGAATATGATGAGCTCAATTTTGCACATCATGAGTTTAACATTAAGGCAGACATCCAAGCAAAGATTTCCAATAAGCAATTGAAATATGGTACAAGTGCACAAGTTGTAGGAGATATGAATTTGGAAGCCAACCACATGGAGGCAACAGCTGGAGCCACAGTTACTATCCAAGATACTAGGTCCTTCCTTTAAAATTCCTCCTAATGCTATAGAGCTTGGGATTTTTTAAGCAAAGGATGACATCCCATCTTGCAAAACAATCCAGTTGTTCAATATGAAAGTTAAACCCTATAACTATATGGCAATACTTGTAGGATCCAGCCTCTTGCTTGGTTTCATACATGTCTCCACCTGAAACACAAACCCACCACAAGGTACTTGGAGGATTCAGAAGATATAAGGGCCTTCAAGTGCTATCAGGATCAACCTAGAGCCCACCCAGAGCACAAAGCCCCAACATGAAAGGTACTTGAAATGAAAGAGATGGCTCATTACACAAATGTTGTTCATCCTTCATTCCTGAAGAAGACCAATGAAGTCAGGAGGGTGATGTTTTGGCTTGCAAGTGAATGGGATTTAAGGGAGGCAGAGCTGTGCAAAGTCATCAGCCTCACTCTCTCCTTCAGAGTCACAGAGTCCAGTGGCAAGACATAGGTCAGGATGACTGAGAATGGCCCAGGATGTAGTGGTAGACCTTGGCCCTTTTAAGCTAAGGTCTTTCTAGGTCTCTGTTTATCTGAGGAAACATCCATTCACTAATTAAAGGCTAGGTAAGAATTGATGCAAAAGATGGTTTAGTTTGCCTTTATAAAAGAATCAATCTGGAGGGGAAGACCCTTGAGTTTCTAGCCAGAACAGAAACAATTACTATTTACATTCACACTGAGTCATCAGAACACAAATGATGGGCCAGTGAGGTTCCAGCTAGGACCTATTACTGACCAATCAGTGAAAACCAGAATGATTGGAGTTCAAAGGTAGAGTCTAGTAGCTCCATTTGAATCACAATGAGCTTTAACAGAACCTGGTTTTTCAGAGCTATATTTCAAGAAATCATAAATGAAAACTACATGAGACAAAAGAGTTAATTGCCCCTAGTTTATTAAAGAAAAAAGCAATGCTAGATTAAATAGAGAAAAAAAAAATCTAGCCCCTAAACTCCAAGAAACCTTGTGAAGTGTAAGTGATCAGAATGTATATTCCTATGTACAGAGTACCCACATGTAAGGGTATGAATCCCCACATTACACAAATAACAGAGAGAACCAAAGAAAACTCTAATGTAGAACAGTAAGGAAGCCTAATGATGTCATCAACACCCTCCCTTTACCTTCATTTCTATTCTATTCCTTGAAAAATAGAGAAAGGATGGAAACAAATATTTATTTTTATTGTAGTTTAAAGTTTCAATAACTTAAGAAGTATATATGCTATAAACTTTTTAACATTTAAATTTGTTAATTTATTTATTTTTTACCATTCTTTTCTTTTCAAATTTTGAGTTCCAGATTTTCTCCCTCCCCCACCTACTTACTGAGAAGGCAAGCAATATAATATAATTATACATATGAAATCAAGCAAAACTTGCTTTCATATCAGCCATATTTTTAAGAAAAGCAAGAAAAATAGAGAGCGAGATAAGTATACTTCCATTTTCACTCTGAGTTTATCAGTTCTCTTTGTGGAGTGGACAGCATTTTTTCATCATGAGTCCTTTGGAATTGTCTTGGATCATTGTATTGATCAGAGCTGCCAAGTCTTTCCACAGCTGATCGTGAGAGCACTGTTGCTACTGTGTGCAATGATTATCCGGTTCTTCTCACTTAATTTTGCATCAGTTCATATAGGTTTTGCCATTTTTTTTCTGAAACTACCACCTTCATTCATTTCTTATAGTACTATTTTCTGTCAATTATTTTTCCATTAAGATATTTCCCACTTTCCTCTATTTTTTTTTTTCATTCTTTGACTTTGTTTTATTGGTTTTTGGTGTCTCATGGAGTCATTAAATTCCACATGCCCAATTATAATTTTTAAAGATTTTTTAAAGTGAAATTTTGTACCCCTTTTTCCATTTGACCAATTCGGCTTTTAAAGGAGTTCTCTTCAGTAATTGTTTTTAAGTATTACATTCTTCAGTATTTTTTCTTGCCTCTTTTGCCATTTCGTGCCTACAAATTTTGTAATTTTCCAGCATATCACTTTTGCTTCTTTTCCCATTTTTACCTCTACCACTTTTACTTCTTTCTTTAACTCTTCCAGGAATTTTTGCTGGGTTTGGGTTCAATTAGCAGGTCTTTTTTGAGTTGTTTTATTTTTTGTAGTTGTTTTCACATTATCTTCTGTATTTATGACTTGCTTATCTCTACCACTGTAGTAGCTTTTTTATGATCAAATTCTTTTGTTGTCGTTATTTGCTCATTTCTACAGGATATTTCTTGACTTTGAATTTATGTTAAAGTGAGACTCTGCTTACACAGGGCTGTGGAAGCACTGTCCCAGACGTTAGGCTTTTTCATGCTCCTGTTTTCAGAGCTAGTTTCTGAGAGTTTACAAGTTTTTGGTGCTGCCACCCTGCAGCTGCAAGTATGTTCCTCTTTGCTTTGGAACTGTGACAAGGGGCATTGCTCCCTTGTGACCAACTAACTCCCCAGTGCTCCTTTCTACCCTGGAACCGTGACCAGAATTGCACTGGGGCAATAGAGATACCCATCAGTACCAGCTGTACCCAATGCCAGCAGAGGGTTCCTTGTAATCTCTTTCTGAGCCCTTTACCAAATCTGAGCTGAGAACTCCTGGAGCTGCTACTTGTGGCTGCTATCGTGTGCTCCAGATAGGCCTGCACCCCCATGTCACACACTATGTCTATGGGCTTGCTCAATTTTCTTAGACTGGGGAAATGTCTGACTTGGACCTTTCGCTGGTTCTGCCACTCCAAAATTCATTTTGAAGAATTATTTTAAAGTTGTTTGGAGGGGAATGATGGGAGAGCTCACCTGGATGGCTGTCCCTAATTGGCTAGCTTTAGAAATAAGCGTATATTAAATCATATACTATGTGCCAGGAACTATGATAAACATTTTATAAATATTATCTGAACAACCTGTGAGGAAGATGTTATTATTATTCTAATTTTACAGTTGAGGAAACTGAGGCAGATAGAAGTTAAGTAACTTGCACAAGGTCACATAGCTAAGAAGTACCTGAGCCCAGATTTGAACTGAGACCTTTCTGACTCCACATTCAGTGCTCTATCCACTGAGCCATCTAGAGGGCCACAGTGTATGAGTGTGGGTGGGTGTGCGTGGGTGTGTGTCCTTAGAGTAGATATGAAGGAGAGGGGAAAAAAAAACTGATTTAGAGGGATGAAAACAAGTTTTAAAGCTTTTAATTAATTAATTAATAGGACTGAGTCCTTTTTTTTTTTTTTTTTTGTCCTTTCTAATCAGAAGTCACCAGAAATCTCAACACTTAGATGTTAGAGTACTATGCTCATTCAGGATATTGAGACTCCTGAGCACATGATTCAAATCCGGATTTAACAAAGACCTTAATGTCTATTTAGCTAACTCTAGAGCCAGTCTGGAACATGGAAAGTAGACTGACTTGTTTGCTCATAATGATACCTTCTTAGCTGCTTCAAGATGATCTGATTTTTACTTCTCCATTGTCCCTCTCTTCCATATGCAATGCCACTTTTCTGGGAACTGCTGCAGCACACACACACACACACACACACACACACAGAGTCTATTTAATTATTACTGCACTGATCCCTCTCATTTAAAGCCAGGTTTTTAATCAGAGTTTATTTTTTTTGCAACTGTGTGATGCGATTTTCTTCTCACCTATTCAATTTTTCAAATGCAAATTTTATAGCTTTGCATTATGGCAACTATGCGAATGGGGGCCTCTCTAAATGGCTATGATTTCTTTGAGGATTCAAATTGCTATGAACCAGGTTTAAATGACAAGATCCTGGATGCACTTTCACTCACTGCTAGAAGGAGAAAGAAACAAACAGCAAAAGAAAACAGCATCTCTTTCAAATCCAGAAAAGAAAAAACAGGTGTGGAAATACCATGAGACACACACACACACACACACACAAATGATGATAAGTACTTCATTTTGATGTGTGAAGGAAGCTTGGCGTTTGTTGGCTGTCTCCACTCTCACTTCAGACCACTTGGGTCCAGTCAGTGAATTATCTCCTTCAGAAAAGGGCAGAGAATAAAAGACTGGAGGAGAGAATAATTCAGAGGACTTTATTCCCTTCTTCTGAAGGTGAAAAAGAGGAATCCTGGAAGGTATTTTTCTTTTTCACTCTGACTTCAGTACCTGAACCCCATCATTTCCCAGCTGACAGACACCCAGAATCGAACTCTAGAGCCTTGAGAAGCTATTTGGCCCCAGCTTCTGCTCCACCTGAATGAGATAAATTCTCTAGTCTCTTAGAGAGAGAGACAGAGAGAGAGCACACACTGTCATGGACACTCATTCATCCTCAGCCATTGGCTGCAAAAATTCTTAAAGCATTAGTGATTTCATTTTCTAAAACGGAGGCATTTATCCCATCCTTACTACTGGTTCCCCTGTTACTAGGGACTCTAGAAGATTCAGGGTGGTACAGTGAAAAGACCATTGGACTTAGAGTCAGAAGGTCTAGATCTGAAGTTTTTTGTTTTTGTTTTTGTTTATTTTATTTTTGGAGGGCAATTGGGGTTAAGTGACTTGCCCAAAGTCACACAGCTAGTTTTTTGTGTTAAGTGTCTGAGGCTGGATTTGAACTCAGGTCCTCCTGACTCCAGGGCCAGTGCTCTACTCACTGAGCCACCTAGCGACCCCCTCTGAAGTCTTGCTCTATCACTTATTAGCTGTGTGACTTTAGACAAGTCACTTAATCCTCTGTTGGCCTTAGTTTCCTCATCTATAAATTGAAGAAATTGGAGTAGATGCTTTTGTTATCTCACCCCATAAACTGTTTAAGAGTTCCTTAAGGCAGCCAGGTGGCCCAGTGAGTAAGGCACTGGCCCCGGAATCAGGAGGACCTGAGTTCGGTTCTGGCCTCAGACACAACACAAAAAAACTAGCCGTGTAAACTTGGGCAAGTTACTTAACCCCAATTACCCTCCAAAAGGCAACAACAACAAAAAAATCTGATTCAAGATATTATTAAGGGGCGGCCAGGTGGCTCAGCGAGTAAGAGCACTGGCTCCAGTGTCGGGATGACCTGGATCAAATCCGGGCTCAGATACTCAGTACCACACTCAGAAATAACTGGCCGTGTACCTTGAGCGAGTTACTTAACCCCAATTGCTTTAAAAAAAAAAAAAAGAGTTCCTTAAGAGTAGAGATTGTTTCACTTTTTGCATGAGGATCTCCAATACCTAACACAGCACCTGGTACATAATCAGAACTTAATAAATGCTTATTGATTGGCTGATTGAAAGCCCCTTCCAGTAACTCCCACCTCTGTCAAATTCTTTCAGTGCCCTAGGAGGCAACTCCCTAAAGCCATTAGTTGCAGAGAAGGTGCCACCCTGCATAAGTAGAGGGAGTTTCCTGGTTTGGGAAGCTATATCAATGAAATCACAGGTCCTATCCCAGTCCCTGTTGTTGTCCTTAGCCTTCCCTCTATCTTTATGTATCTCTTCATCTACAATCCTATGCCTCTGGCTATCTCGTACAGCCAATATGCAAAAACAGGGCACTTGTGGAGAGGAAGAAGAGGGAAGGCAGCACTTCATGTGAGGCACTGTGTTTGGATCCCCAGGCCCTTGCCCTGTGATTTCCAGCACTTCTCATCTGCCAGTAACCTATACTGGAGTTCAGATGCTGTCCACAGGACTGTTTGTTATGACAGCCACTAAGCCTACTACCTCTTTCTCAATTCTCGAGTATAACATTCATGTGGAAACATTGGACAAGTAAAAGATTTGCATTTAGTGTTTCCTTGTCCATGTCTTTCCATCAGTTTGCCACGGAGAATCCAACCACATGCTTGGTGGACTTCTTGTGGTGCCTTTAATACCTTAGAGGCATCACTGTGATGCTGATGCTGTCCTGCTGATTGACCCATTTCATTTTCCAACCATGTATCACATAGACTGTTCTTTTAGGCCCCTTCTGAGTGGCAGCATGGTATAGAGCATAGAGCTCATAGGGCTTGGAGTCAGAAAGACATGAATCCAGATCCTACCTCTAAGATTTATTCTTCTCTAAACTTCAGGCAGCTTCCTATAAATCATAGACAATTGAGGGCTTTCCCACACCAACAAAATCACACTTTGGACATGTGTTTATGATATGGAAACCCTGATACATGCCATTAGTGATAATATGCTGCATCCTGCTTTGTCCTACAATGCATTGTATCACTGATCTTTGAGTTATTAGTCATTTTGATTTTTCCAAGATTATGAAGTTCCATAAATTGATTTCATGCAACATCACCAGGAAACTACTCAAATGTGTTTGAGATATTATCAGTCTTTTCAAAGATAGAGGCTGGAGGGGCAGGCCAGGAAGGTGCGGCCAGCAGAGGCAGGCCCTGAAGGGGCCTGATCAACTCTGAGGGCAAGTCTTCCCACCAACCACGAGGTCCACTATGAGGCCTATCACCAAAGGGCTGGGACTGGAAAGAGCAAGGTAAGAAGCAAATACAGGGGCCCCTGTCCTGGACAGCAAACACTCCTGGGGCTACCACTTCATAGCCCAGAATTTTTTTTTTTAAAGCCCCTTTCAGGACCTCCAAAGACTAGGATGACAGAGTGAACCTCACTTGCTCCAAACCCCACCTCTGACCCTGAAAACATAGTAACTCTTGCCCCAGGGCAAAACCCTCTACAGTAAAGGCTTGGGATCCTAGAGGAAAGGTGTGGCTAGGACCCTGCCTAAAAATGGGTAGAAAGCAGACTACAAAGACAAAGACTCTGGAGTCCTACTATCCTCAGAGGGAGGAACCAACCTCAGAGGGAGACAATGTGGACTCCACACCCAAAGCTGAAACTTCAACAGGGAATGGGTCCCAAGCACAGAAGGCTCTCCTAGATGAGATTAAAAGGAACTTTGAAAACAAAATGAGAGAGATAGAAGACAAAATGAATAATTCTCTCAAAACAAAAATAGCAGAATTAGAAAAACATTATAATGAGGAAAGCATCTCTCTAAAAAGAAAAGTGTATGATATGGAAATGGAGCTTCAAAAATTAACCAAGGAAAATGATTTGCTAAAAACCAGAATTAAGCAAATGGAAACAAATAACTCTATGAGGAACCAAGAATTAGCCAAGCAAAACAACAAGAATGAAAAATTAGGAAAAGATGTAAAATACCTCAAAGAAAAAATAACTGACCTGGAAAACAGATCCAGGAGAGATAATCTGAGAATCATAGGCCTACTAGAAAATTATGATGAAAAAATGAGCCTGGACAACAATCTCCAAGAGCTCGTTCAGGAAAACTGCCCTGAGATACTAGAACCTAAGGGTAAAATAGAAATCGAGAGAATCCACCGGAGACCTGCTGAAAGAGATTCCAAACTGAAAAGTCCTCGAAAATTTGTGGCCAAACTCCAGAACTACCAGATAAAAGAGAAAATACTTCAAGTGGCCAAAAAGAAACAATTCAAATATCGAGGGTCCACAGTGAGGATTGCATAGGATTTGGCAGCCTCTACACTGAAAGATCGGAGGCAGTGGAATACAATTTTCCGGAAGGCAAAAGAGCTCAGGTTACAACCAAGGATCACATATCCAGTGAGACTGAACATATTCTTCCAGGCAAAGAGATGGTCATTCAATGATATAACAGAGTTCCAGACCTTCTTGATAAAAAAGCCAAAACTCAATGGAAAATTCAACCTCCAATTATGAGATGCAATAGTGACTTAGAAAGGTAAACAAGGAGAACACACACACACACACACACAAACACACCCTTCTATTTGATAAGAGCAAACTGGTTATAGACAAGTAGAGGGTATGACTATAAAATACACAAAATGAGGATTTAAAAAAATCTTATTAAGGGCTACAAAGGGACTGCAATGGAAGAAAGGGAATGGTTGAAGTGAAAAAGGGTAAATTATGCCACTCATAGAGGCATAAAAACTGTATTGCAGAGGAAAAAAAGGGAGGGAGTTGGGAAGCATATGAGCTTTTCCCTCATTGGTTCTGGTACAAGGAGGGAATAACAACCAGTTAAGCATAGGACTCTATGGAGAAGAAACACAAAAAGTATCATTTTAGAGGGAAAGAGGGGAGGGAGAGGAGCTTTGCATGAGATTTATTCCTGTTACTGTTGATGCAAGAAGAAATAGCATACTTCATTAAGTATAAAAATATCCTACAGGCAGTAGGAGGGGGAAAGGGTTACGAAAGGGGGGTGGGAGTGGTTTGTAGGGAGGGAAGTAGTAAGGAGAAAGGGGAGGAAAAGGGAGGGAGGCTGAAAAGGGAACACTGAGAGAGGCGGTGGTGAAAAGGAAAACTATTAAGGGGTGGAAGGGAGAAGGGAGGGAAAATATAAACATTAACAGGGGCAAGAATAGGATGGGGGGAAAGAAACAGATAACAATCATAACTGTAAATGTGAATGGAATGAACTCTCCCATAAAATGGAGATGGATAGCAGAATGGATTAGAAATCATAATCCTACAATATGCTGTTTACAAGAAACACATCTGAAACAGAGGGATACACACAAGGTAAAGGTAAAAGGTTGGAGTAAAATATATCATGCCTCAGCTAAAGTCAAAAAAGCACGGGTAGAAATCCTTATCTCAGATAAAGCAAAAGCAAAAAATGACCCAATTAAAAGAGATAAGGAAGGAAACTATATCCTGTTAAAAGGCACCATCGAGAATGAAACAATATCATTACTTAACATATATGCACCAAGTGGTGTAGCATCCACATTCCTAGAGGAGAAGGTAAAGGAATTAGAGGAAGAAATAGATAGCAAAACTATACTAGTGGGAGACCTTAATCTCCCCATCTCTGAACTTGATAAATCCAACCTCAAAATAAACAAGAAAGAAGTTAAGGAGGTGAACAGGATTTTAGAGAGGATAGGTATGATAGATCTCTGGAGAAAACTGAATGGGGATAAAAAGGAATATACTTTCTTCTCAGTGGTTCATAGCACATACTCAAAAATTGTCCATGTTCTAGGGCATAAAAACCTCATAATTCTATGCAGTAAGGCAGAAATATTAAATGCATCCTTCTCAGATCATGATGCAATAAAAATTATATGCAATAAAGGGCCAGGGAAAGACAGACTAAAAACTAATTGGAAATTAAACCATTTAATCCTAAAGAATGAATGGGTCAAACAAGAAATTATAGAAACAATCAGTAATTTCATTCAAGAGAATGATAATAATGAGGCAACATACCAAAAATCTGTGGGATGCATTAAAGACAGTTCTTAGGGGAAGTTTTATATCCCTGAGTGCATACGTGATTAAATTAGAGAAAAGGGAGCTCAACGAATTGGGCATGCAATTAAAAAACCTAGAAAAAGAACAAATTCAAAATCCCCAATTAAATACTAAATTACAAATATTGAAGAGAAAAGGAGAGATTAATAAAATTGAAATTAAGAAAACTATTGAATTTATAAATAAAACCAAGAGCTGGTTTTATGAAAAAACCAACAACATTGATAGACCCTTAATCAATATGATAAAAAAAAAGAAAGAAGAAAACCAAATTATGAGTATCAATAATGAAAAGGGTGAATCTACCTCCAATGAAGAGGAAATCAAAACAATAATTAGGAATTATTTTTCCCAATTGTATGCACATAAATTTGACAATCTTAGGGAAATGGATGAATATTTACAAACATACAAGTTGCCCAGATTAACTGAAGAGGAAGTAAATTACTTAAATAATCCCATCTCAGAAAAAGAAATTGAACAAGCCATCAGTCAGCTCCCTAGGAAAAAATCTCCAGGGCCAGATGGATTCACTAGTGAATTCTATCAAACATTTAAAGAACAATTGATTCCAATACTCTACAAACTATTTGGGAAAAATTAGCGAAGAAGGAGTCCTACCAAATTCTTTTTATGACACAAATATGGTACTGATACCTAAATCAGGAAGAGATAAAACAGAGAAAGAAAATTATAGACCAATCTCCCTCATGAATATAGATGCAAAAATTCTAAATAAAATACTAGCAAAAAGACTACAGCAACTTATCTCAAGAATAATACACTCTGATCAGGTAAGATTTATTCCAGGAATGCAAGGATGGTTTAATATTAGGAAAACCATCAGTATAATTGATCATATCCACAATAAAACTAGCAGAAACCACATGATCATCTCAATAGATGCAGAAAAGGCTTTTGACAAAATACAACATCTATTCCTATTAAAAACATTAGAAAGTATAGGAATAAATAGAGCCTTCCTTAAAATAATAGGTAGCATCTATTTAAAGCCATCAGCAAGTATTATATGTAATGGGGAGAAGCTAGAAGCATTTCCCATAAGATCAGGGGTGAAACAGGGGTGTCCACTATCACCCCTCTTATTCAATCTGGTACTAGAAATGTTAGCAGTAGCAATTAGAGAAGAAAAAGAAATCAAAGGAATCAAGTTAGGCAAAGAAGAGACCAAGCTATCACTCTTTGCAGATGATATGATGATATACTTAGAGAATCAAGTAAAAAACTACTTGACACAATAAATAAATTTGGCAAAGTTGCAGGATATAAAATAAACCCACATAAATCCTTGGCAATTAAACTGAATGTTCTTTTTCATCATTAACAACAATAAATACAATAAGATCTTGTATTCTCTAAGCCTTTCAGTCAAGTGTGTGAAGGTCAAAATTCAGTCTACTGTGGAAAACAGGAGAATACCAATGGTAAAATGATGCGGGTTTGTGGCATGAAACATATTGGAATCATTAAAAGCACAGTTAGTTTTAATCAACTGAGAGGTGTGAGAGAAGGAATACTGGCCCTGGTGTCAGAGAACCTGAATTCAAATCTTGTCTCTGACACTTACTAACTGTAAAACCTTGGTAAAATCATTTAACCTCCCTAGACCCCAGCCTCCTCATCTGTAAGATGAGAGGAGTGGACTGGATGGCCTTTGAGATCCTTTCCAACTTTAGATCTTTGATCTAAGGATGCTATGAAAAACTAACAGTGTCATGGGATTAAAATCTTTTCACACATCGTGTGCTATTTCCCATTATCCCTTTACATGAACAGAGCTGCTACCCAAGTACAAAGTTCTGGGACTATAGGACAAAAAATAGCATCATGAAAAAATAAATGTTCAAGCCTGGCCCTAGACATAACCTGCCTCACTAAAGGCCAAATCCAACCATGCCAGCTAGACACCTTCATTCCTGACTGACCCCTCTCTGCACAAGGATGCCACTTAAGCTCATTCAAAGGTGGGCTGACGGATAATGGAATGGCTTCATCAAAAGAAGGATGGATTTTGTTTTTAAATGTAGCCCAAGGAAATTCACACATACAGAACTTAGGCATGACCAAGTCACAATATAATGAAAATTACTTTCAGAATAACTTAACAAAGAGAACTTTCTGTAATTAGGTATATGGTTGTACAATTTTTTTAAAGTGTTTGGGAAAAGGCTAGCTTCTCTAATAATGTAAACAAAGGTTTGGACAATGAACCGTGGATGTCAATTTTCCATTATTAGCAGGGTTTGTACATGAGCTGGAGAAGAGCCAAGGTATTCCTACCTAGAATACAGAGGCAGGGCAATTCCCAGGGAGAAGCAGGGTACAAGCCTACCCTATATAGAATCCAGAACAAATCATATTATTTTCCCCAGACACCTGAGGTACCAAAGAACATTAAGGAAAGGCTTATAGAGCAACATGCAAATTTGAGGGATCTAAGGTGTACCTACATAGGGGACTCCTGGACTTTCTTTGGTGATGGATAGAGGGAAAAGAAAAGGGCTGATTATAAATTAACACCACTGTGGGGTACCATCCTGGGTCACTGCTCATCCATCACTCTCTCTCTCTCTCTCTCTCTCTCTCTCTCTCTCTCTCTCTGGAGAGGGGAGGGCAGGGCAATTGGGGTTAAGTGACTTGCCCAAGGTCTCACAACTAGTAATGTTAAGTGTCTGAGGCCGAATTTGAACGCAGGTCCTCCTGGCTCCAGGGCTGATGCTCTATTCACTGAGCCACCTAGACACCTCTGCTTCTTCTCTAAAATTAGATCAGAAAAATCGCTCCGGTTCAGGTCAGTTACCTCGGAACTGGCTTAGAATCCCTCTTCCCTCAGTACCCAGTTCAAGCACCACCTTCTGCTTGTGGCCTTTTCCTGGCTTCCTTTAAGTCTCAATTAAATCCCACATTCTACAGGAAACCTCCCCCAGCCCTTCTTATTCCCAATGCTTTCCCTCTGCTAACCATCTCTATTTATGATACTTAGCTATTTATATAGCTTGCTTTGTATTGCTCGTTGTCTCCCCCACATCAGACTGTTAGCTCCTTGAGGGCAAGGACTGTCTTTTTCCTCTTTTTGTATCCCCAGAACTTTGCACAACACCTGACATGTCGTAGCCACCTAATAAATGACTATCGATTGACTTATTCCCTCCAGATACTAGTATCATCTCTTCCGAATAACCTTGCATCTAATCTCTTTTTATTTATTTAAATTTATTTACATGGTATTTACACCATATGTTTTCTAGATGTGCTTGTTGTCTCCCCCAGTAAAGATCCTTAAAAGGAGGGATTGTTTCATTCTTTGGACTTGGATCCCCAGCCCTAGCACAGTGCCTGGAACAGTAGGAGATCAATAGAAATTTAATTAATTCCATGTCAAGGAGATTTACAAGGGTTTGCAATCTCCCAGAGATCCCACAGAGACTGACTCTTTAGGGATAATCAGGTCATTTCATTTTCACAGGGCTGGTACCAGGATCGAGACTAGAAACCATGGAGGTCCCACACATACTCTAGGTGGGACATTAGCCACTCACATCCACAGGGGATTTAGCTTCCTGCTCCCCCAGACTTCAACATTCCTGGGAGACAGTGTAAGGACATGTTAAGAAAGGCCTGACCAGTGTCAGGGCTGTGTTTAAGAATAAATTTTTTTTCTTAATTTTTTTTTTTTGGTGGGCATACAGAGGGAAGGAAAAGTTTCTCTCTGCTGACAATGTGGAAAGGATGTCTAACCTTCTCTGGTTATGCTCAAAGCCCCAAAACTACTTGCAGGGCAGCTTTGATGCCACCATGCTGCATTTCCTCCAGAAATCTTGACATGGCCTCCTATATTGGTGAAATGTCATAATTTATTTTAATTGCACCTGAAATGGCTTCAGAAAATGTTTTCCTTTCCACTGGGTTATTTTTAGTAGCCCTTAAACACTCTGGTTTCTCAGCCCCCTTCCATACACTACACAATTTTATCCCCGAGAATTTAGAAGTCAGCCTGCAGCTCCTGCCACAAGGGGTAATGGAAAGCAAAGCCAGTGTCTCACATCTGGAAACCTCATCTTGTAGCCCAGCCCAAAGGGCTGAAGTGTTCTAAAGGGAAGGAAAATGAACATCATACTGTGACTGTGAGAAAAGTCACTTTAAGTAGAGGGTATATTCAGAAACTGGCTAACCTATGCAGCATCACAAAACAACTGGATGAAATTATGATGGTAGCAATGCTTCCCCCCCCCTCCCCCATCCAGGGATAACTGAAAAGAGAGCCATGAGGGGAATGGTCATTATTCTTCCAAAAGTCAGAAAGTGAAAGTTTTTCAGAGAGGGAGGGGGAGGATGTCTGAAAATGACTGCAGCTTAAAACAAAACCCAACAAAAGGTATTAATATAAAAAGGGGGTGGAGAATAAGTCAAAAGTGGTCAAAGCAATTTGACTCCATCCTATGTAGGAAAAAGTACTGAGAAGGCACAATTGTCATTGCTGTCTTTCTGGGTCTTTCCCCTCTCCCCTAGTTCCTCTACCCACCCTCAACAATCCAATCCTACCATTTGCAGCTGGTTTTATCTGGTAACTAAAGACAACTGTTAAGAACCTGCATTTTATTAGGACTCTCTGAAAGATCAAAAAAGCTTTAAGAAGTCTCAGAAAAATGAAGATAAAATGGCCAAATGGCATGCCCTGGGAAAGATATTTGGAGAAACAAGGCATCCTACTTGACTCTCTTCTGATCACACTATATGACTAACCACCACCCAATCTGTCCCTTGCTCAGGCCAGCTTCTGGCCCACTTTTGGCCCCTTTTTTCTCCAAAAGAAATTCTCTCTTGAGAATTCTATAACCTCAGCTAGTGGTTGACTCAAAAATCCAAAGTTTCATCCAGCTATATCTTCCCTCAACAATGGAGTCCAAAACCTTTCTTCTTCTTGGTAGCTAATTGTCATGGAGTACTGAAAATAAACTTCTAGTGATCACCTGGGGCTGATCCTCCAAAAGACAAATGATCCAGTACATACATGTATTCCTAAGCCTTGCCAGCCTAAAAGGACCAGACAGTACTCCACAGGCACAGCTCCTGAGAGCCCGGAATCATCCACAAGCAGGGAGTGCTGGAGCCGGCTCACACTGCCTCTTGAAACCCAATTATTAAATTTTCACTGTGAGCATTTACAACCCAGAAATCAGCTAACACTACAAATAATGGTAGATAGATAGATAAATAGATAGATAGAGTTTTGTTGACTATCCAAACTTAGGGAAATGATAGAAAAATATTAGTAATGCAAATGAATCTTAGAGGTGTATCATAGGCACTTTTTTTTTTCCTGGAGAGCCAGTTGTTAAACATTTTCCAGCATACCACTGCAGGCCACAAGGTTGTAACCAAGTAAGACTTCAGAGTCACCTCATCACTGAGTCCGCAATTAGTATGGGGTTACCACATATAAAGGCAGCTAGGTGGCCAAATGGATAGAATGCTGTACTTGGAATCAGGAAGACCTGAGTTCAAATCCTGCCTCAGACACTTTCAATGTGCTGTTGGATAAGTCACTTAACCTCTATCTACCTGAGTTTTCTCATCTGTAAAATGAGGATGATAACAATAGCACTACCCTTACCAGGTTGTTGTAAGGTTCAAATAAGAAAACATATTATGTCAAATGTTTTGCAAACTTTAAAACACCTTCAATACAAGCTATTATTCTGGACTATTGCTCAAAATAGTCAAAAACAAATAGTTCCTTCCCTCAGGCAGTCTACATTATATTGGAGGAAAACAACATATATTCATTAAAGAATATAGAAAATACATTCAAAATAAATACACGGAAATTTTGAAAGGGAAGTACTAACCACTAGGTGGAGGAGGGCTTATGATAATCCCTGTCCAGGTATAGGGTGGACTTTCCCACTCCCCTCTCAAGATGGAAAACAAGCATTTTCTCACCTGGTTATACCCAGGATGGAGGTAAGCTCTCCTGGGTACACAGAGGCAATCACCCAAACTAAAGGGCCATTGTAGAGTTATAATAGCATATCTCACCATAATAAATGCTTTTATATTCACATATTCATTCATTCATTATAGCTATCCCTACAAATAGTGCCATCTTCCCTTACTGCATTTTCCCAAATGCAGATTCTTTGTAGCTGAGATGCCTTCTCAGAAAAAGTCCATCATTGAAACCTCTCAGATTGATCACCTCCAAAGGTAGCAGAAAGGTAGAAGCAAAAGAATAAGGGGGGATACTTAGAGCCTGGCTACCCTGGGGCCCCTCCTTGGGCTCTTGAGCTGCCCCAAGGAGAAGAGAGCAAGACCTGGAGGTTATCCCTGGTGCATGACATCTCCTCCCATTCAATGGGGATATGTGAGTCTATCTTTGTTATTGGTGTTCAGTCATGTTCAACTCATTGTGACCCCATTTGGAGTTTTCTTGGCAAAAATATTGGAGTGGTTTGTCATTTCCTTCTCAAGTTCATTTTACAGATGAGAAAACTGAGGTAAACATGGTTAAGTTATTTGATCATGGTCAATCAGCTAGTGAGTATCTGAGGCAAAATTTGCACTCAAGACGATGAGTCTTCCTGACATCAGGCTGGACACTCTTTCCATCCATTCTTCCTCCTAACTGCCCCACAAGTAGGTCTTTACTGTTTCTTTAAAAAAGAAAGGGCATGTCTTTACTATTTCTTTTAGCTAAATGTCCATAGACTTTATGCTCTTTTACTGAGTAGTGATATTTGTTATTTTTTTAATTCCTTGTATGCTCTGTTGGGCCAGAGACATAATGGACAATCATTACTTATTGAATTGATTAAGAAACAAGGCACACCAGAGAGAATACATGCATTTGCTACTGATATCCTCAGGAAAAAAACCTCCAAAAACTAGTTTAAAGAAGGCCACAAAAAAAGGCAGGCAAATTAGCATAGTAAATATTGATTGCCTTGGGACCAGGAAGATTCAGGTTTAAATACCATCTCTGACACATATTAGCTATGCGACCATCAGCATGTTCAGAACATTGCTGAGCCCATTTACATGTCTGTAAAGTAGGTTGTTGTGAGGCTCACTTGAATTACCATTTATGAAGTGGTTTATTTTTTTGATTGACTAGTTTTTAATTATTTTTTTTAATTAACAAAAATCTATTTTTCTCTCCCTCCTCCCCACCCCCCCCCACCATTGAAAAGGCTGAGGTGGGGAATACCTTGTAACAAACATGCAATAGCAAAGCAAAACACATTCCCTCATTGGCTATATTAAATGTTATATTTATTGATTGTTACTATATTAATATATGCAAACCATTATATCAATACTAATAACAAAAGTATCATATATATTTCACATGGTCAATAAAGAAATTTGTTTTGCTTGGCTGTTACAAAGTTTTTATAGATAAATGGATGGGGGGACAGATAGACAGATAAACAGATAAAAAGAGATAGAGATAGATATAGGTATGTCTCATTCTGCCTCCTGAGGCCACTGCAAGAGATGGATAACATACTTCATCATTGGTCTTGTGGAATCATGGCTGGTCCTCAGAATTCTTAGTTTTCAAAGTTGTTTGTTCTTACAGTGTTGCTATCACAGAAATTGTTCTCCTGGTTCTATATATGAAGTATTTTGAACAAAGTATTGTATACATACTAGTTATTACTAAGGAAAGAGCCTAATTCATCTTCCATTCTGCCCTAGTAAGAGAAAAATGTGGTCAATAGAGGTAGAAAGTCAGCTGCAATTTTTGGAGTTCCCTCATACACATACACCCTTCTATCCAGCCTATATGCCCATCCTTCACCTATACAAGAGCTTGCTCTCTTCTTACCCAGGTGACTCCTCAGGTTTCCTCCCCAGCCCGTCTTCACTGCTAGTTTTTCTAGCTCATGATCTCTATTCTTTCATCCCTGGCACCAGGCCTTGGGTGCTTCTCTTCAGAGCACTCTGGCATGGGCTAGGGAACACAAACAGGCTTTCTCCCTACCTGAGTAACCACAGCATGAATTCTGCAAAGATGGGCAAAACAAAGCATGAAAAAAGCTACTCAAGGTGACTAATGGTATTTTGTTCCAATTGATTCTAGGTCAATTTGCTTGATTTCTCCTCCCTTCAAAAAACGGCTCATTAAAATTGGAATGTAAACACCCATTCCTTGACCTGGAATATGCTGTGTTTTGTTTTAGATGTCAGATGTGACTATTTAATTACTCTAAAAAAACATGTTATTGTTTCTTGCTGATTAGGGAAAGAAAAGAGGACAAAAGCAGCCAAGACAACCATGCTTTGGGGAGCTCTTTTCCTTTTATAAAAAGCAGCCAAGCCATTCTCCAAATGACAAATGGTTAAAGCATATGATCAGGTAGTTTTCAGAAAAATAAACCAAAGTCATCTATAGTCACATTTAAAAAAATGTTCCAAATCACTATTGATTAGAGAAAGGCAAATTAAAACAATTCTGAGGTACACTTCACACCAATCAGAAATGACAAATGATGGAGGAGATAAGGGGAAATGAATGAATTATTGGTGGAGTAGTGAACTGGTCCAGTCATTCTGGAGAACAATCTAGAACTATGCCCAAAGGGTTATAAAATCGTGCATACCCTGTGACCCAGCAATACCACTACTAGGTCTATACCCCAAAGAGATCAAAGTAAAGGAAAAGAGCCTATATGTACAAAATATTTATGGAAGCTCTTTCTGTGGCAGCAAAGAATTAAAAATCAAGGGGATGCTTATCAACTGGGGAATGGCTGAACAAGTTGTGGTATATAATTGTGATGAAATACTATTGTGCTATAAAAAATGACAAAGGGGGTGGTTTCAGAAACAAATGGCAAGATCTATATGAACTGATGCAAAGTGAAGTGAGAAGTGATCACAGGTGATCACTGTGCACAGTAATAGCAATGTTGTCATGATGATCAACCATGAATGACTTTATAATAATGACAATATAATGATCCAAGACAATTCTAATGAACTCCTGGTAAAAAAAAAAAAAAGTTATTCACTTCCACAAAAAGAACTGATGAACTCTGAGTGCAAATTGAAATATAATTTTCTCACTTTATTTATTTTTGCTTTGTTTTGTGCTATGGAAATATGTTTTAATGACTTCATATGTAAAACAAAACAACATATTCATACTTGGGGGGTGGGGGAGAGAATGCCAAAATGCTCTGTTAGTACCATGCTGTCAAAATTAAAATAAATATTCCTACTTTCTCTTAACATTAGGAGATTCTCCCATCTTTAAAAAAAAAACATGTTTGACAGCATATGAAACATTACACATCCATGGAATCCCACCTCTCCAATGAAAGAGGAGAGGTACCTTTTATCATCTGCCTGGTGCAGAAACTCCCTGGCTTGATGCCCCAGAGGCAGATGGCAGTGCAATGGATGAAGTGCTGAGCCTGAGTCAGGAAGACTTCAGTTCAAATCCAGCCTTTAATACTTACTACTTGTGTGACCATGGACCACTTAACTACTTTCTGCCTCAGTTTCCTCAACTTTAAAAAGGGAATCATAAAGGCACCTCCCTCGCAGGGTTGTTGTAAGGACCAAATGACATAATATTTTGTCAAAGTATTTGACACAGTACCAGGCACATAGTAGGTACTTAAAAGCTTATTCTGTCTCTTCCCCTCCCTGTTCCACAACATCCCAACAAAAGACAGACCTGGACCAGCCTGGACTACAGTGATGAGGAACTGCCAGCCTGAATAATGTGAAATTCACTCCTTCCTAAGACAACCCATTGACAAGAGCTAAAACGTCTAGAAAACCCTTCTTTTAATTGAGTCAAAAGTTATCTCTTGATAACTTCATCTAGTGCTCCCAATTCACCCCACAGGAACAACAAAGGATAAGTCTAACCCTTCCACATGATAGCACTTAATATGAATAATAATAGCTAGCATTTATATCATGGTTTTCTTGGGGGGGGGGTTGTTGTTGTTTTTTGCTTTTGGGAGGGCAATTGGGTTTAAGTGACTTGCCCAAAGTCATATGGCTATAGTAATTGTGAAAAGTATCTGAGGCAAGATTTGAACTCAGGTCCTCCTGACTCCAGGGCCAGTGTTCTATTTACTGAGCCACCTAGCTGCCTAGATTTAGACTATGTGAAGATAGTTATCAGATCCTTCCTAAGTCCTGTCTTCTCCAGGATAACTATACCCAATTATTTTTTTTAATTATTTATTTTTAGTTTTCAACAGTTACTTTCATAAGATTTTGATTTCCAAATTATCTCCCCTCCCCTCACCCCAAGACAGTGTGTAAATTGATATAGGCTCAAAATATACATTCATGCTGAACCTATTTGCACATTAGTCATGTTGTAAAGAAGAATTAAAACCAATGGGAGGAACCATGAGAAAGAAGGGAACAAAAGAGAGCAAATAATATGCTTCAATCTGCTTTCAGATTTCATAGTTCTTTTTCTGAACATGGACAGCATTTTCCATCACGAGTCTTTTGGAGCTCTCTTTAGATCCTTGCATTGCTGAGAAGAGATAAGTCTATCAAAGTTAGTCGTCACACAATGTTGCTGTTATTGTGTACAATGTTCTCCTGGCTCTGCTCACTTCACTCAGCTTTGGTTCATATAAGTCTTTCCAGCTTTTTCTGAAGTCTGCCTGCTCATCTATACCCAATTATTTCAACAAACTCTCACATAATGGTTCTGAGGCACCTTCACTGTATTTTGGACAACCCCAGTCTGTCAGAGTCCCTACTGGAATGTGATTCTCAGAACTGGACACAGTACTCCAGGTGTGTTCTAGAGTATGAGATGGCACCCATCCTGTCTTTGACTCCTCCTGGTCCCCATTCTTCTCTCCACCTCACCAAAGACCTTATTCCATTCATTAATTATTTCCTCTCCATAATCTTCCATTTCCCCCTCTCATCTGGCTCTTTCCCCTCTGCTTACAAGTATGTTCATTCCTCCTCTACCCTAAAATAAAACCTAGACTGTCACCCTATCAAGGAATAACTCTATATTTATCCTCCCCATCAATGCTTAACTTCTAGAAAGCATATTGTACATACAGCATAGACTTCAAAGGTGTCAAACTCCCAGCCCACTGAGTGCAGGGGAACTAGATTAAATTGCAATTAGGAAATGTTTAACAAACTAAATAAAAATACAACACAGCATAAATAATGTTCATTTGTGGTTTTCTATATCAATATGCAGCTAACAGGGAAGTGTTTCTATTTGAATTTAACACCACTAATCTATTGTTTTTCTTTTTTGTTTATTATCATGGGGCAGAACACTGAGAGACATATGAATCATAAATATTGTTTTATTGGATTTTTTTGAGAGAGTGGTTATATATGTACAATTACAACCAGTCTCTCTCCAAAAATAATCCAATAGAATTTGAAACTAAAAACATTTTTTAAATGTTAAAAAAAATTTAACATGTAATTGGGGGGAATAAAATATATATTTAAGAGAGAAATAGAATGAGATAGGTAGAAGAGAGAATGAGAGAGGAAGAAGGAGGAGAGATAAAGAAAGAGAGAAGGAAAAGGGAGAGAGAAAAGGGAGAGAGTCAGAGAGGGAGAGAGGGATACTGGACAAGAATCTTGGGCAAGTAATGTGAGGCAGGTTGGGTAGGACTTTTGATGATAACCATCTGGAACAGTTTGCCTCTACCCTTTGCCAACTCATTCAAGAGTGTCACCCTCCAAATTCCTGGGAGGGACCCACTTCTCTATTTAGAACTATATGTTCCCCTTCTTTCTGAGTCTGATCTATTTCTATAATAAAAACTTGTCCTTCTGATACAGAACATATGGAACCTTCTACCTACTCATCCACTCACTCCTTAACCTCCTGCAATCTTGTTTCTGACCCCACCATTCTGCTGAAACTTCTTTCTCCAAGGTCACCAAGGACCTCTTATAATTACCAGATACAATTGCTGATAATCGGTCATCATTCTCCTTGGTCTTTCTGAACTATTCGACCCTGTTGCCTCCACCACCTGCCTCTTAATGCTCTTCCACCCCTTAGCATCCATGATACTGCACTCTCCCGATTCTCCTCAAAGCTTTCCAATCTCTCTTTCTCCATCTCCTTAAGGCAGCTGATGCTATAGTAGATAAAGAGCTGGGCCTGAGGTCAGGAAGACCTCAGTTTAAATCTGGCCTCTGATACTTACTAGCTGTGTGACACTGGAAAAAAATCATTTAAACTGTTGTCTGCCTCAATTTAATCAACTGTAAAATGGGGATAGCACCTGCCTCCCAGAGCTGTTATGCGGATCAAATGAAATAACATTTGTAAAATGCTTAGCATAGTACCTGGAACGTAGAAGGTATTAATATATGCTTCCTTCCTTCCTTTCTTTATTAGTTCGTTTTTCTAAGTATGAGAGAACCCAAGGCTTTATTCTTTTCCCTCCTGTCTCCTCTGTTTTCACTCACTCATTTGTGAAACTCATACATCCTAATAGCTTCAATTGTCACCTGTAGGCAGATGAATCACAAACCCAGTAGTATTCAAGTCCTAGCTCTCACCTGAACTCAAATTTCATATCTCCAACTCCTTCTAAGGCACCTCCACCTGAATGTCCCACAAGTACCTCGAACTCAACATGTCCAAAATTAAACTCTTCATTTCCCTTCCTCAACCTGTCCTTCTTCCCTATTTCCATTGATGTCACCATCATTTTCTAAGTCAGTTTGGCTGGAAACCTTGGAGTCTTTCATTCTCATCCCCCAGATCAAGTTGTTGTTCAGTTGTTTTTCAGTCATGTCTCATTTTGTGTCCTTGAAGTTGTATTTTTATACTCTTATTTTTCCAGTCTTCAATAAATAAAAGTCTTTATTCTGCCCATTGGAAACACCAAACTGCTCATATATAAACCAGGTATCATCCTACATTCTTCACAAGCGAATTTAAGTCTTTACATTTATTCCACAGTTCATTTTCTGTCCAAAAATTGCTCAAATCTCATCTGAAATCTACATTTCTTAATATACATATTTTAGCAGGTTTTATTTCATCAAAGTTCCTTTTCTACTTATCTCAGACATCCAAATGTTCATCTTTAATAGTGGCAAATCATATCCTTTATCAATTGATTTATGTAATTTTCTTTACATAAAAGTATTTTTTCTGCCCCTTTATCACTAAGCTCTTCTAGATGGAAAGGCTTTAAAAGGACAGTACTTTAAATTACCTTATAGCATACTCATTTCATTCCCATTAGACTGTAAGCTTCTAGAAGGCAGGGACTATGCCATTTTTCACCTTTGTATCCTATTTTATATAATAAGTGCTTAACAAATATTACTGAAATAAATTCTGAACATAGTATTAAAGATAAATAAGATGAATAATTACTTGATCAAGTACACTATTAATAGGTTGCAAGACTAAGATTAAACCCAAAGCTTAAATTATTTTTAGGAATCCTAAGCCAAGTCTTTCCCTTAAAGGTCAACTTTGAACCATTTTCTAGTGCTTGAATCGATTGATTCAATTAGTCAACAAGAATTGATTATGTGTCTACTATTGTTGACTGATTAGTCAACAAGAATTGATTGTGTCTACTATGTGCCAGGCACTGTCTTGAGTGCTAGAAAACAAATACAAAGAGCAAAACAATTCCTATTCTCCAGGAACTTGCTTTCCAATGGCAGAATTGATGAATGTATACATGTGTGTATACAGAATAAATATAATGACAATAAATACAAAAGTTGGAAGAAAGGGTGCTAACAGTCAAAGGGATCAAAAACAGATTTGTATAGAAAATGGTGCTTGAACTTCATTCTTAAAGTAAGAAAGAGATTCTACAAAGCAAAAATAAGGAGGGAAGCTATTACATGCATGGAAAATGGCCAGTGAAAAGACACAGAGAAAGGAGATAGAGTTTCATTTATGAGGAACAGAGAGAAGGCCAATTTGGCTAGATCACAGAGTATAGGAGGAGAGGTACTGTCCAATAAGAGTGGAAAAATAAGTTTGGGTGAAGTTGTGAAGGGCTTATAAACTAAATAAATGAAATGAAGTTATAAAAAAACTTATATTTTACCCTAGGGGCCATAAGAAACTACCTGGCATGCTATTTTGAGAGGTGGCATAACATGGTCAGAATCATTTTGGCAGCTGAGTGTATCGTGGACTGAAGTGGGGAGATGATTGAAACAAGGCGAACCAAGAGGAACCAAAATGCTAACCTTTAATGACAAAGACTGAGATTCTGTATGAATCCATGAGCCCATTAAACTAGAGTCATTTTCAATTATATGGAAACATCTATAATCCTTATAGAAATTAGAAAGGGCAAAAAATGGCTTCAAAATTGCTATAGTTAAGATCAATAAGTTTTACAATCACATAATAATAGTGATGATAATAATAATGATAAACAGCTTGAAACTTATGTGGTAGCATAGGAGTGAAAGTATTAAGTGATACACTTTCTCCTTTCCTTCCTCAAAAACTTTCCCAGGGTGCAATAATCTAGCGGAGAGATAATGAAAACCTAGAGTAAGATGGTAGCCGTGTGAGTAAGGAGTCTAATGCTGTAGAGGTAGAAACACCAAGATATCACAACTAATTGGATATGTGGGATGACAGAGAGTCAGGAGTCAAGGATAATGACATGATTATACGTTTGAAAGACTGGGAAGATGGTAGTAATTTTTATAGAAAAATGGACCAATTAGCAGATTATAATAGAGAGAGGGTTTCAGAGTGGGCAAGATAAAGATACCTTGAGTTTTTTAGTTTAAGTCTATGGGACATCCATTTTGAAGCATTTATTTTGAAGGTAATTGGTAGTGTAAGATTAAAGCTCAGGGGAGAGACTGGGGCTGAGTATATATATCTGAGAATCATCTACACATATAAATCCCATTGGAGCTGATATTCCTATCAAAAGAGATAATATAGAGAAGAGAAAATAAGGTTTAGCAGAGAACTTTGGGGACCATTCGCAGTTAGGGGGAGTGATATGGCTTGCTGAATATATTAGCCAGCAAAAGAAACTGAAAAGGAACAATCAGAAAGGAGGAAAATTATATTACC
This sequence comes from Petaurus breviceps papuanus, assembly GCF_028583685.1. Lineage (NCBI taxonomy): Eukaryota > Metazoa > Chordata > Mammalia > Diprotodontia > Petauridae > Petaurus > Petaurus breviceps. The sequence continues at coordinate 33,124,871 of NW_027185903.1, forward strand.
ATCAAAACCCAGGGAGGAGAGAATATTCATGATGATGATGAAAGTGATGAACTCTATAAAACCAAGTAGAGAGATCATGAAGGATTAGGTAGGACTAGGGGAAAAAACCCATCAGATTTGGCAGTTAACAGACCACTGGTGACTTTGAAGAGAGCAGCTATGGTTGAGCAAAGAGTTCAGAAGCCAGATTGCAAAGCACTGAGGAATGATTGAGAGGATAGAAAGTAGATACAGTGAGTATAGACAGCTTTTGATGAGAGAAAAGGAGGTAAAATGAAGGATCTAATAAAATTTTCATTTGTGTGTTTTGTTTAATGAAGGGGGAGCTTTGAACAGTAGGATAGAGGCAGTAGATCAAGATAAGATAAAAATGTAAGAAAGGCAGGGTGGGAGGGAAGGAGAGTGAGTGAAAGGAAAAGGAGGGGATAGGTATAATTAAGATTGCAATCTGCTTGAGAAGAGGGTTTGTCAAGGAGAAGGGCTAACTATCAGAGACTAGGGAGAAGAGAAGGAAAGATGAAGTCATGAAAGATGAAAAAAGAAGAAAATGGAAGAAGAGAGAATTCAAGTGGGTTTTATGCTTTTGAGACCCAGAAATGATCCACATATACATATATGCCCACATAAATCTCTTTTGAGGGTCCACCAGTCAGGCATAGTTCTGGGAGAAAAAAAAAATACCAACAAAGGCTAATAACAAAGTACAATTAATCTGTATAATTATTTTTTGCATATGAAAATGTTTACTTAGCTCTTTTATATTTCATATTAGCTAATTTTCCAACCTAATGGGAAACACTGGGCTACTGTATCACACAGATCACATATTACTGAACTAGATAAAGATGTAATTTAAAAAGAAGTTGATGATATACACTAACCTTTAATGACAAAGCCAAAGACTTAAATTCTATATGAATCCATGAACCCATTAAATTAGAGTCATTTTCAATTATATGGAGGAAAGAAATCTTTAGTCTTTGTAGAAATTAGAAAGGGCATAAATTGGCATCAAAATTCAAAATTGCTATAATTAAGACCAGTAAGTTTCACAAACACATTATAATAATAGTGATGATGATAATAATAATGATAAACAACTTGAAACCTATGTAGCAGCATAGAAATGAAAGCATTAAGTGATCTACTTTCTCCTTTCCTTCCTCAGAAACATTCCCAAGTCTGCAGAGGAGTAATTGATCATCACTAGTTTATTTCTTTCAGGATACTGGGCAAAAGTTGTCAGTCACATCAAAATCCCCTACAACTCTATAGAAACTCAGTCTAAGTATTGGGGGAGGAGGGGCTTAACGCTGCTTCATTTCCACCCACAGACTTTCTCCAAAGCTGCTAGGAACCAATAGTATAGCTGGAGAACAACACTCTAGAGGAGGGGAAAGGGACTAGAAAAGAATCTCCCTCCTGATCGCCCCATCCTTTCCCCTCTCCCATTCTGCTCTCATGAACCCATGTTCCTACTCGCCTGGGAACTGAATTGGCTAGTTTCAAAGTCTAATACTGCCCCATTGTGGGAAGCAGTTTTCTATAAATAAATACATCTAGGGTGGTTGCTATGGTTAGCTATAAAGATCTGCTCTGACATCCTTCACTTTCATTTTTTTTTCTGTTTCCTTATCACTTGAATCCATGTTTCTTAGGACACTAATATTCAAAATCAGACTTCAGGGGCCATTAATTTGCCCCTAATTATTTTTGAGGGGGAAAATTTGTAGTAATATGAAGGTACCTGGAGGCACTGAGAAATTAAGGGACTCCTGGGTAAGTTATATAGCTATGTAAGAACATATAGTTATGTCAAAACTCAAACACAGCACTTCTTGACCCCTAGCTAGCTAACTCTTTCCATGATGCCAGGCTGCTTTCAAGTCATACCACTTCAGGATTAAGATTGATAGTACTGCAAATTTCCTTCCTTCTGATAAAGTCAAAGTACCATACAAATGTAAAGTATTGTTGTCATTTATTAGAATCATTAAGGTATACATTAATAAGTAAGGTACCATCCTGCTACCAAAAAAAGCTTAATAACATGATCCCATCCAAGAAAAATAAGAGAATTCAAAATAAAGTTAAGACCAAACACTATCCTCATCTAATCAACAAACTTGAGGAGCTGTTGGTTCAAAATTAAACAGTCCTTTCATTAGTTTATCTTTAGGTCTTTGTCAACACAATCTCTCTAAGTAAGAATTCAGTCTTCTTCATATGGCTGTCTTGGCTCACTGACACAGGCATTTGAAAATGCCAGAATTCCTTTATTCCCTAACTAGTCAATAGTCTACTAGGCTGTAATTAATTCGGAAGTCCCCTCCCACTCATGAGGGACAATCTAGCTTTCAAACAAATTGTCACTTCATTCAGACAGTCCTTGTCCAAGTTTGGAGTTCTCCTCCCAGTGATGAAGTTTATTATTTATCCATTTCCATTTTAAGATGTTCAGGCCAGTGAAATCTTTTTCCTCTCCATTTGATTTTCCATACAGCTACCAAAATGACATTCTCAAAGTCTAAGTCTGACAACATTACTCCCCTATTTAATTTTGTTTGTCCTTTGATTTCAAAGAGGACCAATGACATCAGGATGATGTCTTGATTTTTGTGTGAGTTGGATGTAAGCAAGGTAGAGTTGTATAAAGTCTTCAGTCAAACTCTCTTCCACAGTCATCAAAGTTCAGTGGAAAGATAAAAATCAGGGCAACTGGCAATGGCCCAGGATGCAGTGTATTACCTTGGCATTTTCAATGCCTGACCAAGCCCTAAGCACTCCCCAGTGCCTGCTTCAGCTGCCTTCATGGCTGTTGGAACAAACTATTCTCATCCACCCATTCCACCCAGGGAAGTCTTCACATGCTTGGGATAGACATCCCCCTAACTCACCAATGTGTTTGAGGCCTGTTGGTCACCCTCAACCTGGTTTAGCCCATGTGCCACAAACGTTTTAGCAGGGTATGTGGCTATTGTACATGCTACAGCTTCTTGGAACCACAGGTGAGAGTTAGATTCCAAAGGTGGACAAGCAGCCATTGAAAGGGGCTCAGAAGCTAGTCCTTTTGAACACCCCCTAATAAACTCCAATGACTTCCTATTGTTTCTAGGATCAAATATAAACTCCTCTGTTTGGTTTTTGAAGTCTTTCACAGCTTGGCCTCAATCTGCCTGTTTGAGCCTTTTTATTCATTACTCTCCTTCCCTACTGTACAATTCAACCAAACTGTCCTACTTAAGTCAGCAAGTATCATGAGGCGCTTACTGCAATGGTGAGTCAAGTGCTAGGGTTATGATAAAAGGCAAAATCATGCCACTGGGGGAGATGACAAGCAAATTATACCGTGTGTGCAAATGGGAGGTAATCTCAGAAGGAAGGCACAAGGAATGGGGTGGGGGTCAGGAGACCTAATAAAGGGTTCTTGTTCTTTAAACACAAGAATCTGTCTCCTGTCTTTTCACTGGCTCTTCCCCCCATTCCTGCCTTTCCCTCCTCACCTCTTCCCCTTAGAATCCCTGGTTTCTTTCAACACTCAGGCCAAGTCTCACCTTTCATATGTAGCCTTTGCTATATAGTAATATGAATTATTTTGTATATGTTTATTGACATGCATGTTGTCTCCTCTGCTCAAATATAAACTCCTTGTGGGCAGGGCTTATTTGATCTTGATTTCCCTAGTACCTAGTGCAGTGTCTTGTACATAAAAGTCTGTTGATAGATAGATTGATCCTAGATCAATTGTCCTTTGAAATGGGGTACTTTCCCTTAACCAACGGGACAAATGCTGGTCAAACTTGGTTGAGTTAGAAGGAGAACCTTGCTCATGCCTTCCAATCCCTGCCTCAGGCAGCCCCAGTTTCCACGTTTACTCTCTTCTTGATTTCTTGAAGGACAGAATCACCTTCCAGGACAGCAAGGCTCAAAAACCAAAACACAACCTCAGTCCTTCACCCAGCCAAGTGACTCCAGGAGAACCACAATGAAATGGTGTTATGGGAATGGGTATCTGAAGATCTTCCCTGCCCCTTGGCCCTTTGATAGGCTTAGGTGACTCTGAGAACCTTCCCTGATTTGAGAAGTTTGAGTTGCTTTCCTTTGGAGAAGCAGATCTAAGAATCTATGTTGGCAACCACCCTAGGTATACTAGGGTGCTTGCTGCTGCAAATGGAGAACCTCTAGTCACACATACTGTCCCTCCTGCCTTCCCCTCAGCTATATGCCACATGGGATTAGATGGGAAAGTTCATGTTCTAAAGCCAAGAATGAGAAGGCAAGACTTCTCCTTACCTTTCCTTCCCCACTAAATAAGGAAATCAGTGGCAGCCCTTGTCTATGGGTTAATTCCAGTTTGATATTCCCACTTTCTACAAGAGGCCTTTCCCAATTTCCTCCCACTAGTACCTTATCTTTGAGATTTACTCCTGCTTATTTATTTTTGCATGTTATCTCCTTGATCAGAATATAAAATGCTTGAGGTCAGGAGCAATGCTTTTGCCTTCCTCTGTGCCCCCCAGGAATTAGTTCAGTGCCTGGTACACAGAAAGTACTTAATAAATGTTTGTCTGAGCAATGGAATAACAATCATTTCATCCAAAAAGGATGGTCTAACTCTAAATTTATGTACCACCTTCATTCCAAATGTTCCAAGTATAACTTAGAGTTTAAGTTAAATCCAGTTATGTTGGACTCAACCATTGGGTTTCAGCCCTCCCAGTCAGGTCGATTCAAGCTACCCTAGTCACAGAGCAACCCTAGATTTCTGTCTAGACTTTATTCATTCACTAATTTTTATAGCAAGACCCAGGAACCCCAGACTTTGTCTTCACCTCTTAGGCCCTAAGGGGCAAGAACCAAGAGACCCACCCACATTTATACAAAAAAAAATGCAAAGGCTTCGAAAATCTTTAGTAGCAATATCCTAAAAGGCCACAAAATGGGGATGTTGCGCCATGAAAACAGATGACTTTTTCTCTCTGTAAAGTGAAATGTGACCCTCCACATTTTCCAGAGCAAAATATCCAGATTTTTTTCTTCAGGGAAAAAGATGGGGGAAAAGATTTCAAGAATTCTTATGCTTCAAAACTTTAGGTAGCAATTACACTACTTTATATAACAGAGTCTGGCAAATATTTGCCTTTTAAAATTGAATGAATTGCATTCTCTTTTTCCAAAAAAGAACAAGAATAATAATAGTTCATATTTATATAGCACTCTAGGCTTTGGCAAACATTGAGGCTGTGTATCTCTCTCTCCAGCTTCTATTCATTTCCCCTGCCTCTCACTTCCCTTCCTTACTCAGCTATAATATAAAACTGACACATACTCAGCAATATTTGAACAGTTTAAATTTATTTAGTGTATTTATTGAACAGAGTTTGATAGTCTCTTAATTTTAAAAGTGGATGAGTTAGATGGTTTCTCTCTCTGTGTCTTTCTTTCTCTCTCCCCATCCTAAAAGTTAATTAAATTGCTTTTTGCTTATACATCCTTGATTTGATTTTGTCCTATGTGTCAGTGACCTTCAACAGGTGGCTGTCCTCAAATAAAACTGAACAGTGACCCTAGAGACTTAAAGATTACTTTGTAAATTTACTACAAAATAACTCACTCCTTCTCTTTCAGAGGGATCAATGGAAGTAACCTATCCCACCCATTCTCAATGTAAGTGTATATATGTGTGTGTATAAACACACATACATACCTATACACACATATATGTATGCGTGTATATGTGTATATGTATAATATTATATACACATATATGTATATACCCCCAAATGCTAAAGTATTAACTTTCTTAAGAAATACATCATCAGTCTCACATCTGATTGACTGGTCAGCATTACTTGACTTTCTTTCTTCATGGCCTCCATGCATCAGTTTTGGTGATTGCTTAGTGTTGGCCATCTTACTAGCTCTTCTATCGCCATGCTGTAGAGATGCTGCACATCAGTTCTAGTCTCGTTCCCCTCAGCTCTAGTCAATATTATTTTTCAAATTCTATTCTATTTATTTCAGTCAGCAAACACTCTGCCTTCTAATGTTCCCCATGCCAACACCTTCCCACCCCTACTTGAGAACTACAGAAAAACAAACCTTGTTACAAATTTAATGGTCAATCTAAACAAATTTCCATATTAGCCATGTCCTCTCTCCTGAAAAACTCTCATTCTGCTCTGAGTCATTCACCTCTTTATCTGGAGGTGGGCAGCATGTTTCATTATTAACCCTCTGGATTCATGGTTACTTATTACACTGATGTGTTGCTTATTCTTTCAAATTGTTATGGTTCTGTTCACTTCAGTCTGCAATCATTTGTATGGGCCTTCCCAAGTTTCTCTAAAACCATTTCTTCATCATTTCTTAAAACACACTAATATTCCATCACTTTTATACACCATGACTTGTTCATCCATTTCCCCAGGGTACACTCTCAGATTCCTGTTCTTTCCCACCTCAGATGAGTTACAATTTTTTTTGTATATTCTTGGAGTCTGTTTTGCTTAGGACTAATCCCTCCCTTAAATCTACCTCACTCTAATTCCCCCTTCCCTTTCCCTATTTCCCTGTGAAATGAAATAGATTTCTGCTCCCAACTCTGTGAATATGTACATGTGGGTGTATATTCTTCCTTCCTTTAACCAGTTCAAATGAAAATAGAGTTGGAAGGTCAGCTGTTCTCCCTATCCTTTTCTCCCTGTTTGTATAGGTGTCTACATGCATACACTAAATACATGAGGTAATTTTAACCGATTTTCCTTTCCTTCCCCTCCAATTATACCTCGTCCTCTCTCTGTTTTTACCCCCAAATCACCAATACATAACAGTCTAATTAAGACTCCCTCTATGACTCTTCGTGATGATGGAGCTCAGAGGGGAAACATATCATCTCTCCATATTAGAATATAAGCAATTCATCCTTGTTCAGTCAATTTTAATTACTCATTCGTGTTCATCCTTTTTTGTTTCTCTTCACTCCTATATTTGAACTTCAAAGTTACTACACAGCTCTGGTCACCAGGAATGCTCGGAAGGCTTCTATTTCATGAAAACTCCATTTTCCCCCTGTGGCGTTATATTCAGCTTTGCTGGACAAGTTATTCTTGGCTATCAGCCTTATATCCTTTGATTTCTGTAATATTATCTTTCAAGTTCTCTGCTGCTTTATAGTGGTGGCTACTAAATCGTGGATAATTCTGACTGTGGCTCCTTGAATTATTCCTTTCTGTCTACAAATTTTTTTCTTTGAGATGGAAGTTCTGGATCTTAACCATGATATTCTTTGGAATTTCCTTCTTGGAATTTCTTTCAGGAGATGACTGGTAAATCTATTCTAGTTCCTCTTTGCCCTATAGTTCTAAGAGATATAGAGAGGGGTCTTGGAGTGGGGAAGATAAGAGTTCTTGAAATGGGATGTCTAGACATTTTTTTAATTTTTTTTGGTCATGGCATTCAGATAGCCATGCAATTTTTTTTTTTTTGCTTTTTAGAGGGCAGTTGGGGTTAAGTAACTTGCCCAAGGTCACACGACTAGGTTTTTGTTTTCCTTGTGTGTGTGTGTGTGTGTTAAGTATCTGAGACTGGATCCGAACTCAGGTCCTCCTCACTCTGGGGCCAGCACTCTTCTCACTGTGCCACCTATCCACCCCTAGCCTGGCAATTCTTAAATGTTTTCTCTTTGGTATATTTTCTAGATCAGTTGTTTTTGCTGTATGATACCTTACATTTTCTTCATTTTTTTTTTTAGCCTTCTGATCTCTTTGGTGTAGTGCTAATATTTCTTGTTGCCTCATGGAGTCATTGGCTTCTATTTGATTCATTCTAATCTTCAGGGAGTTTGATGTTTGGGCAAGGTTTTGTATATCTTGTTCCAAGCTGTTAATTTTCTTTCCAATTCTTCCTTCTATAGCTCTCATTTCTTTTCATTTTTTTCCCTCAAATGATGTCATTCCATTTATAAAGATACTCCTTCTTTTTACCTTTATAAAATTCACTTCATCTCTTCCTAGAATTCTAGTTGAGTTTGTGTCCAACTTTTGTTTTTCTCTGGGACTTTGCTTGTAGATATTTCAAAGTCATTTTCTTCTAGTGGATTTGTGTCTTTGAACATCTTGTCACAGAAATAGCTCTTTGTGGTAGGCTTATTTTTTTTGTTTGCCCATTTTTCCAGCTTACTTCCTAACATCAGATTTGATGTTAGGGTTGGGCTCTGCCATACTTCTGGAAGAAAGGTCTGGACTGGTCCTGTTTTTGTTTTTTGGGATGCTGAGTGTTGAATTTTTTCAAGATCTGTGACTCAGAACTGTGTAGTAGGTGACAAAACCACCAGTTGGCTTTTGTCCACATTGCTGTGGCACAGTATGAGTCTAGGATTTCTTCTTGCCCTGGTGTACAGCCTCTCCCTAGTTGCTATAGTTCTCAACCCTGTCTTCAGGATCAGCCAACCTCCCTGTCTGACTCTTTATGCTAACTTGGGCCATACAAATGACTCACTGTAACTTTTTCTGGATTTCCCCATCAGGATTTTGGCTGGTGCATTTTCTAGATCTGTTTAGAAGTTTTATGGACAAGAACTCAGTTGCATTGCTTTCAACTACTCTGCTATCTTTGTCAACATGCTTTTATAAAACTCCATTAGTTCCTAGGGTATTAGTACTTTTCTTTAGCCACATTCTCTTCTTACGCTATCTGCTCCTTTAATACCTCTCTTAAAACATTCTGAAATCTTCTGTAGGCTGTTCAGTTTTCCTCTCATCCCAGCTATGGTCACTCTCCTTTGCCATTCTTACTTTCTTATTTCATGGCATCTTATAAACTTAATGATTATGATTATAATGCATTTCTATATTTCTATCCCAGCATTTGCAAGGCCCATAAATTCCCTATACCAAAGAGATCATTTACTCTCTTAATGATCATGTTTTATTAGTGAGGAAATTTAGTCAAGGAGAGTTCAATATCAAAGACTTCAGAGCTCAAATGGACCTTAGAAATATAGATCAAGTCCCACCCTTTCCTTTTAAATATGAGGAAACAGAGGCCCAGGGTGGTGAAGTGACTTGACTTAAAATCACTTTATTAGTCAAGCTTTTGTCATTGAGTCATTTTAGTCATGTCTGGCTCTTCATGACCCAATCCAGGGTTTTCTTGGCAAGTCATTTTCTTCTCTGGCTCATTTTACAGATGAGGAAGCTAAGGCAAACAGGATTAAGTGACTTGCTCAGCGTCAAAAAGCTAGTAAGTGTCTGAAGCTGGACTTGAACTCAGAAAGATCTTGATCCCAAGCCCAGCACTCTGTTCAATAAGGCACCACCTAGCTGCCCCCATTAGTCAGACGTCAGATATTTAAATCCACATCTTCTGACTTAGTGCTCTAATAGCAGAACAGAATTTCTTTGCCAGTTTAAAAATTAATCAGGGACTTGGTGAACCTGACCTGTTAGTTGGGTTGGGAGAGTAAGCCTGGAGCTTATATGTGCTACATAAACAAAATATATTCAAGATAAATACAAGGTGAATGGAAGGGGGTGGGAAAGGAGAGGGAAGGTGGTCTAACATTAGACACTAAGAAAGCCAAGAAAGGCTTCAGCCAGTCAATACTTATTACAAGGGTTTTGCTTTTTCATTTTTTCCCAATGGGAAGGTAGGGGTAGGAAAGAGGAAAAACTTGATTTTTATTCTTTAAAAATAAATTAAATTAAAGAAGAAAAAAATACCCAAAATTTATGGGTGCACACACACACACACACACACACACACACAGAGTGCACTTACTCTGCACTAGGCACAGTGTTAAGTGGTGGGAATACAAAGAAAGACAGAAATCATGGTCCCTACTCTCAAGGAGCTCACATTCTAATGGGAGAGACAACATGAAAAAAAGATACAGAGAGTATAAATTCATGTAGTAACTTGAGTAGAAGAATTTTTAAGGAAATGAGGAATTCTAAGAGGCAGAGGTAAGAGTGTCTTACCAGCCAATGCAAAGGTGTGAAGATTGGAGATGGAATGGGGGTGTGGGTGTCGGTATTGGTATATATGCATGCATATATGAGGGTTTTAGGGCAAGAAGGTCAGTTTGGCTGAACCACAGGAAGGAGAGTATGTAAAATAAAATTGTTAAGGAAGATTTCAATCATTTTGTAAAGGGCCTTAAATGCTGAATGGAAAAATCCAAGAAAAATATCTTTCTGGGTTTGGGATCACACTATTGAGAATATAAATTTTAGGTAAGGAGTATAGGTTTCTGTAGACTCTTGATTTTAGTGTGGCAAATAGCATGTGGATGCCAGGACTAGTCTAAATCCCTTTTGAGAGAGGGCTAGCTTATGTGAATGGCAGCCAAGTTGCCAAGGTGGGGATCTGCATAGGAACTCTGATCAGACCTTAATGATGCTTTGGATCACCTATATCACTGACAAAAAATCATACATCTTCATAATTCGTAGATTTGTTTATGGATTTAAACCCTGGCCCTTAACAGTGGGGAAGGATTCTATTGGTGACCAAGGTTTGGAGTGTCCACATGGCCTTTAGTGGGTCAGCAGTTCATATCATAAAAGAAAGTATGAAGAGATCTTTCTAGACTGGACTACTGTGAGGTCAGAGACTCCATGTAATACTATAAGGTTCCAGGGGCAGGTAGGTGGTGCAGTGGATAAAGTACTAGCCCTGGAGTTAGGAGGACCTGAGTTCAAATGTGATCTCAGACATTTACCAGCTGTGTCATCCTGGGAAAGTCACCTAACCTCAGTTGCCTCTAGAATAAAATATATATATACTATGAGGTCCCAAATATTTCTTTAAAGTTTCTTCCTCTAACAGCCTTCTATAAATTTGAGTATATACTATTACTTAATGAGGAAATATTGGTTGATCTAACTTAAATTCAAATTGAACAGACTTTTTATCAAGCTAATCTCTTTAATGTGTTTTCCAGTCTTAGCAACGTATTCACATTCATCTGTGATAAATGATTTTTCTCATAGTCAGGATCACTGAATTTAAGAGTTGGAAAGGAGGATAACAATGGCCATGTTGTGCAAGTCATACTTAAAAAGGAATTCCCAAAATATTGTGCCCCAGAAACTGTTACCTTGCCTCTGCTTTATCATCTCAAATGACAAAGATCCCACTTCTTCCAAAGGCAGCCTATGCCACTTTTCAACAGCATAATTCATTAGGATGTTTTTTCCTGATGTCAACCATAAATTAGTCCCTTGTAACTTATAATCTCTGTTCCTGGTTCTGCCCTGTAGGACCAAAGAGAACAAACCTAATCCCTCTTTCACACAAAACTCTTAAAATGTTTAAATACATGTTTCATGTGCCCCTTGTATCTTCCCATAATCAGGCTAAATATTGCCAATTCCTTAAAATGATATTCCTCTGATTAAGTCCCCTCACCTCCCTGGTTGTCATCCCCTAAAGAGTCTAAACACTCTCCTACTTCCCAATATCCTTCTTAAATTGTGGAGCCCAGAATTGAACACAATACTCCAAACATAATCTGATCAAGGCAGAATACAGAAAAGCATAACCTTATTATTCCTGGAAGCTATGACTCTCCTAATGGAGGTCAAGATTACATTAGCTTTCTTGGCTATCACATCATACTGCTGTCACTTACTAAGCCTGCACACCACCAAAATCCCCAGATCTTTTTCAGACAAATTGCTGTCTAACTATGTTTTCCCCTATCTTCTACTTGTGAGGCTGATTTTTTAACCTGAATATAAGATTTTATTTTTATCTCTATTGAATTTCATCTTATTGGATTCAACCCAGTGATTTCATTGGGTCAAATGAAATATTCAATCCTATGATTCAGGCCTGTCAAAGTCTTTTAGGATCCTGACTATAATCCAGCATGTTAGATACCACTTCTAGCTTTATGTTACATGCAGATTTGATAAGCATGCTACCTGTGCTTTTATCCAAGACATTGATAAAAATGTGAAAAAAGCACAGGGCTAAGCAGAGATTCCTGGGTATCTCCACTAGAGACTTCCTGTCTAGTAGATAAATAGACATTGAACTATTAATGATGACCCTTTTGTTCCAGCTATTTGACCAGTCCCAAATCCATCTGATCCTATTATCATGTACTCCATATTTTTCTGTCTTATCTACAAAAATAGTATGAGATACTTTATCAATTATTTTGCTAAAATTCTAGGTAAAATATATCAAGATACATTAATTTCATTTTCTTCACTATCTTCTGTTCTCAAAAATACACTGTATTAATAGCAGGATTTATAAAGCATTTTAAGATTTACAAACCTCTTTACTTATGTCAAGTCATTTGGTCCTCACAACAATTTTTTGAAGTAGATGTTACTGTTATCTCCATTTTACAGATGAAGAACCTGATTCACAAAGAGATTAAGCAATTTGCTCAGTCACACAGCTTATCTGTGACTGAGACAAGATTTAAACTCAGGTCTTCCTGACTCCAGATCCAGTGCTCAATCCATAGTGCCATGTACTTGCTTATCAAGATAATTTCAAGCAATGTAGTCTTTTCCCTAAATTTCTTACCTGTCATCATTAACAGTAATGCTTTCTGAGAATTGAATATTTGAGTAGTACAGTCAAGATCATTGTTTATAGCTTGTTCCTATTACAATACAGATAGCAGACTGATGAGATGTAGCATGCCATTGTAGACAGTTGGCCAGCCTTGGAGTCATAAAGACCTGGGTTCCTGTTCTATTTTTGACACATAGTAGCTGTGGACAAGTAACCATGGGCAAGTCACAGAGCCCCAAGCAATTCCCTAAAACTATAACTTGCAAAGGAGTTGATGAGAAATTTCTAAACGAAGAGAAATCAAAGATCCAAACCAAAAAAGGAGCATCGGGGTGTGATCTATACAATTTGGAAAAATGTATATATCATGAGTGGCCATTTTTGTCAGTGACTTCGATAAAGGCATAAATAGTATGCTTAACAAAATTGCAGAAAAAAAAACAAGGCAAAAATGGATAATTAATATGTTGAACAATAGAACTGGGATCCAAAAGATCTCAACAGACTATAATAGTAGGGGGAAAATGAGGGTAGTTAATTGGCACAGTGGATAGAGAGAATGGCCTGGAGTGAAGACATTCTAAGTTCAAATATGACCTCAGATGCTTAGTTGGTTGATGTCCTTCTTTCTCGAAGATGACCAAAATGGTGTCACTATGTTGGCATCAAAGTGCAGTACATCTGACTGAGGTTGATTAAACCAATAAGACTTAAGAAGGCTCTACCACAGGTCTGGCACAAATAGTCCACATGGACATTTAGAGTGAAGATAACTCTAAATTTCTTTTGAACTACTACAATTCTGCTTCACTCATATAACACAATAATTTCTTTGATATAGGCATGTGTAATGGAAATGCAATTTAAAGATCTTCCCTGCCCCTAGGCTAAAGTGCACCTGGAGACTGGGGTGGGAGGCTTGTTTTTCAGTTGATACTTTTTGATTGGCCAGTGGGTCCAAAAGGTTGTTACATTCTCTGAGTCAGGAGAAGGCTATATAAGTCCTGATGTGTAGCTTTGTTTTGGGACTCACTTTGAGAAGTGTTCTGTGATTTGATCTGAATTATGGGAAGCCGTTGTTGAGAGTCCCCCGGCTTTGAAAAACCCAGAATGTGGAAACCCAGATGTTGACTGGGTATGGATGTAATTGTTGGACAGTTTGGAAATCTGTCTACTTGATGTTTCTGTCTTGATAATTATGCCTGTATGCTTTGAGGTTCAGGGTGCTGACCTTTTCTCCTGAACAAGGTAAACGATATATGTCTGACTGATTAAAGTAAGCCTGTTAACCCATTTTGAGTTGCTTTCCTTTAACAAAGCAGATCCAAGAACCTGTGGTAGCTGCAAACCCTGAGGTCGCTTGGGGTGCTTGCCGCTACAGCATGACATACTGGGTGATCTTTGCCAGCTTCTCCCATGTCACATAATCAGTCCCTTACTAGCTGTGTGACCCTAGGCAAGTCATTTCACCCTGTTTGCCTCAGTTCCACATCTATAAAATGAGCTGGAGAAGAAAATGGCAGACCACTCCAAAATCTTTGCCAAAAAAAAATGGGATTAAAAAGAGTTAGACATGACTGAAAACAAAAGGAAAAAAATGTAAGGTTTTATACTTCAGTTGAAAAAACCAAGTCATGCAAATCCAAGATGGGGGTGACATAGCAGAGAACAATTCGTGTGAAAAAGAACTAGGTCTTTTACAAGGACCTTATGATCAGTCTGAGTCAACAGTGTGACTGACAGTCAAAAAATGTAATTCTTAGGGGCAGCTAGGTGGCCCTGCAGTCAGGAGGACCTGAGTTCAAATCCGGCCTTAGGCACTTAACACTTACTAGACTTGTGACCTTGGGCAAGTCACTTAACCCCAATTGCCCTGCCTTCTCCCCTGCAAAAAAAAAAATTTAATGTAATTATAGGTCATGTTCACATAATTATAGAGATCAAAAAGGTAATAATATCTTAGGTTAAATTAAAAGAAGGATAATATCCTGAAAAAAAAGAGAAGTAGTTCAACTACACTCTGACCAAGTCAGATCACATTTGGAGAATTGTGTTCATTTCTGTGTAAAAGATTTTAGAATGGACACTGGCAAACTGTAACACATTCAGAAAAGAGCAAATAAGATGAAGAGGAAACTAGGAAGCATGCCAAGGATTGATTGAAGAAAATGGAGGTGAAGAAGAGAAGAAAGTAGACTTAGGGAGGATATTGCAGTTGCCATCAAGTATTTGAAGGGTCTTAACGAGGAAAAGGGATAAAACTTAACTTTGCTTCAACCCAGAGAATAAGTTTACACACACCAGTTTAAGAAACTCTGCTTTAGGAAAAAAAAAAAAAGAAAAGGTGAAAACCACAAGCATAGATACTGCCTAAATGGAGAGCTTTTTGTTTTCATTTAAATTCAACCAATATTAATTAACCATCTACTATGTCCCACCTTCGTGGAACTGTGTACAAGTCACTTAACTAGTCAAGTCCCCCAGGCAACTGTCTTAAAATCATAATATACAGAAGGGTACAGACCTGAATTGTAGAAGAAGCTCCTTACCAGAAATTTCCTATAGTGATGGAATAACCGGCCCTAGCAATAGACATTTATATACATACATACATACATACATACATACATATACACACATAATATACATAGGTACATGCATATGTTTATATATACACATATAGTATATATACCTATATAAATACATGTATTGTACAAATATATGTATATATACACATGTATATGCATATATGTGCATGTGTGTATATTCATATACCTGTGTGTGTGCATGTGTGCATATACATATATGCGCACACATGTGTATATGTATACATATACAGAGAGAGGGAGAGGTAAGGAGAGAGGATGAGAGGGAAGCAATGGAGATATAAGGATTTTTTTTTTAATAGTCCCTGTTCTCCAGGGTTTTACATTTCCATGATAAGAATCCTTTTGGACATTTCCTCTTTGGGTAGTCAGGATTTAAGTATGACAACTGTAACCCTGTCTTCTCAGACTCCCCTCTGGGATATTGCTCACCACTTTAAGTGACCTCTTTTTTAACTTGCCTTTGGAAGCTTCTAAACCCCTCCTCCACTATTCTTGTGGTACTCGCTTTAGAGAAGGAAGATATAGAAGAAAAGACAGAGTTCTGCACTCCAAAAGAAGCCAAAATGACCTCTGCTCATCTATGTTGTTTTACTTCTTAATACTTGAAGCCCATTCCATCCCCCACCCTAGACCATAGTCTTGTGTGTCATGTGTCCAATTATAAACAAGGAAAATGGAGCAGCCACCAAATCCTTGACTGGTGTGATTAATCACAGCCATGATAGCAATGTGGGAAAAGGTATTTATCCATTCAGAGAGACAGAAGACAAATTCCTACTTCAGGAAGGAGTGAGGCACAAGGCAAGTAGGGTCAGACTCTGGTCCCATATGGAATCCCCATAAGTAATTTAGGCATGCTAAAATCTTCCCCTAGGCAAGTGCAAGTAAGCCTAAGAGCAGGAGAGACCATAAGCAGAGTGCCATCATTTTATATTCATATCCCTAGACCTAACCAAAAGAAACTCTTCAGATAAATTCCAGTGGAGCATTGAAACTGGAGCTGTCCCTTGTACTTTTCATAAGTAGGGCATCACTACTTTATGGTATAGTCATGGTACACACAGGAGCCCACCCCTCTGCTTACCTCAGAATAATAAAATTCCTAATCTTATGATGATCTACATAAAGAAGTACCTTTGTCTTTCCAGTCTTTGAAAATACTCCAATGGTCTCAACAATTATGTGAATGTTCCATTGTGTTCTCGAAACCAAATTAATTTTCATTATCCTTTAAAAAAAATAAGAGTATGCTGTATTTATAGTATATAAAGTCAGGTTGGTGGTACACTGATCTTGGAATCAGAAAGATCTGAATTAAAATTCTGCCTCAGACACTTAAACTGTGTGACCCTGGGTAAGTCAGTTAACTTATCTCAGCTTCAGTTTACTGATCTATCAAATGAGAGGTATTAGATTCAACAGTCCCTAAAGTCCCATAGTCATATGATCCTATGTTTAGTAAGGCTACAGTGTTACTAAATCCAATCATGATAAAAATGTCTTTACAACTAATGTTAGACCAGGTTGGGGGAGGGTGAGGAAGGAGGAGAAGGGTACCTAGCCATTCTTGCTACAGGCTCCTGCTTTGGACAGGATGATTCTTCTTGTCTGGTACCCCTTTCCTACTTGTTCAATCTTCTTTCCTCTAATGGAAACTAAATGGCAGCTACCTGTGACATCAAAGGTGGAAAATCAATCACTCTCTGAAGAGTGGACCCCATTCCTCGTCCCTAAAAAACACCTGGCCCTCTTCTGAATCGTTGAGCTATCATGTTGTGTGGAACTTACCCAGGCATGCCCATGCTCAGTTGGTCAGGGAGTGATGAAAGTCAGGTGATCAGGACTGAAGGTATCCTCTCAAACAAGCATTGATCCCCTTCCTTCTCTTGTCATGACCTCATGATCATCTTTCTCAAGGTCTAAACTCCCCTTTTGCTTAAGGTATGGATGTATCCTAATGTTATAGAAATATAGGTATATCCTTGTTTCTTGAGTGACTATGATCTTATGTATCTTTACCCCCTCTTTCGTTCCTCACTCTCTCAAGTCCCACCCCACCTTTGGACTCCCAGTCCATGAGTATCTCAGGTTGGAGCCAAAATGTACGTGTAATAAATATCTATTGTTCTTAGCATCACTGACTTAGTCTGTCTCTTCTTCTGAAGTCTCAACAATTGACAAAAAAAGAATTTCAAAGCACTTGGTAACAGCCTAAGAAAGTTGGAAGTAAGTTGTTCAGCAATTTCCTGCCTACTCTTTATTTTCCAGTATGTCGCTTTATCCGCCAGTTTGTCCCTTTATCCACCAGTGTGTCCCTTTATCCCTGACTTCTGGTGCTATTTCTTGGTCTTAACTCACTACTGACCAGTAAAACAGAAAGGAACGAGTAGCCCCATCCATTCTGTTGGCAGGAACATTTCCCAGATTCATAAGGAAATCAGGAGGCTGAACTTTGGGGTCAGACAAAAAGGCAGCTGAGTTATTCTGACCCTCCCACCACTCAAACCCCTGAACGCACCGGCTCTTATTCATAGCAGAGAAAGGCAACGACCAAAGCCTATTTTCATCTCTCTTTTTCCAGCATTATAATTGTTTGTAAATGTCGTTTTTTTTTTAATTACCCCTGCCTAAAAGAGAAATGAAAGCAATAGGAGAAAAAGCCTAATGCAGCATTCCAGTAGGATTTCAAAAGCCATGCACATGGCTGTCTTATTAACTTCATAATGGCAATGTGTTATAAAATGTAAATTGCAGAAGAGGGGGCAGTAATTTGTTAATAAATATGTTAATTAGGTGGAGTAAATGCCACACTGCAAGAGGGAAAAAAAACACACTGATTGCAAACTCCACGCATTGCAGATTTCAGAGGGCAGAATGTAGTTAATAAAACTACCTTTATGTTTTATATTACTACTCTTTAGCATAAAGACCTAATAAGCAATTTACATTAATGGTGTAGGCACAAATGTAAATTAGACCGTTTTTTTTTTTTTGTTTATATTACTGAAGTGCAATTCTATTACTAGAGTCTTGAATTTGGCCAGTTCATTAACTGCAAAGATCTCAGAACCAGATACAGTCACAGGAGTCACTTCATAATTTGTACACCCCTGCTAAAGGTGTGGATGCTACAGGAAAGGCTTTCTCTGGTTTCCATTCCCGCCTGTTTCCATCAAGTATTTTCCCTGTTGTTACCACTTTTTTTTTTTAAGCAATCAGGGTTAAGTAACTTACTCAAGGTTACATGGCCAGTTATTTCTGGGTGTGGTGATGAGTATCTGAGCCCGGATTTGATCCAGGCCATCCCGACACTGGAGCCGGTGCTCTTACTCGCTGAGCCACCTGGCCGCCCCTAAGCAATTGGGGTTAAGTAACTTGCTCAAGGTTACACGGACAGGTGTTTCTGGGTGGGTGCTAAGTGTCTGAGCCTGGATTCGATCTCCAGGTCTTCTCAACACTGGAGCCGGTGCTCCTACTCGCTGTGCTACCTGGCCACCCCTACCGCTTTTCTCCTATGAACTCCCAGGCCTCCAGGAGAGTTGACAATAATCTCCCTGCTGAGAAAGGTGAAATCTCTTTTTGCTGTCTGCTAACAACTCCCTGCTCCAATTATATTCTAGATCCAAGATCTAGAGGAGGCCTCAGAGGTCATCTCTTCGATCCTTTCATTTTACATATGAGAAGTTGGAGTAACCAGGACAGTTCTGTAACTTACCCAAGGTCACATAGATAGTGCCACAGGCCAGATTTGAACCCAGGCCTTGCTGACTCCCAATCCAGTGTCATAGCCAGTAAGGTGAAGATACTATATAAACTGCAGTTACTACTCTTATTGTTACACAAAGAGACCACTGTACTGTATGGACCATAATAGACAGGGGAAAGGGAGAAGGAGAAAAATGGCTCTTTATAGCCTACTAAATCATCGATGTTTCTGGCTAGCCAAAGATCAAATGGAAATGTTGGCAAATTGCAGGCGACACCCATTTGTGTTCCTTGATCCGAACTACCCCACGAGGGCTGGTTTTCCATTTCAGGCCTCATTCACTGGGGCTTCTCATATTTACGGGGTCATTCTTTCGTCATGCTGTGTGAACAGCTACTGTATATACTGAAAAGCAATTTTACTTCATTCTTTACCATGTCACCCGAGGTATAATAAATCCTCAACCTATTTCCAGTTTCATTATCCCTTGCTTGATGAGGATGGGAAGCACCTTTTCCCAATATATTTGTTCTTTAACTGTCAGATGAGAAGCGAGCACACTTCGTTTGGTGTGTTCTGACATCCTACCCTTCTTTTTTCTGAAAGAAGTTGAACCTGACTGGCAGCTCCAAAGAGAGCAAACGATCAAATTCTGTTTTGGCTCGTTTAGGACTGGGGCCCTCAGGACCAGAGCTGTATGGGACTGACTCACAGGGGAATTAGGCTTTAAATTTAAAAAGCCCTTTGGGGCACTTCAGTAACCAAATCCAAACCCCACCCCAAACCATATTCTGTTTTGTAGCAAGCAGTAACAAATTTAGATTATAAGATCTTTGAGAATGGGGATTGTTTTTTGTTTTTTTTTTTTAGTGTTTTTGGCAGCGGAATGGGAGAGGGGCAGACAGAGACTGTTTCTTTGTTTCTTAGCACAGTGGCATACAATAGATATTTAATAAATGCTTATTGATTTGACTTATGGTTCTTGTCTTGACTTATGGGTCTTGTCTTGACTTGTACCCCCTCCCCCATTGTACACAGAAGGAAACTGGGGTCCAAGGAGGTTAAGTAATTTGGTCCAAGGTTACACAAGTGGTACCATAAGTAGCAGAACAGAGATTTAGACCTAGGTCTTTTGAGTCCAGATCTAGAGCTCTATATACTGTACTACATTGTCTCCGCATTTCAAGAAGACTTAGAGGCAGCCTTTCACATTGTTGGAGAACGAGGGAGGCTGCGTGGAAGGGCATAGTAGTCAGGAGACCCGAGTTCAACTCCAAGATCTACCAATAACAAACTGTGTAACTTTGGCTAAGTCACTGAATCTCTCTCCAAGACCTTCTAGAAAAGGAAAAGGATGAATAAAAAGTCTCTTGATGGGCCCCCTGCTAGGTCCAATGCTCTATGATGATGTAATCATTACAAAGGGTCTCTTTAAATAGAGCTGAAATTCATGGCATAAAAACTGGGGACTTCTCCAAAAAAAAAAAAGGCAAAACAACAACAGCAACAACTGAGGACTTTGGGACAAGAGTTTGCCACAGAGGTATGTCTCATAAGTACATTGGAAGTGCCGTCTGCCCTGAGACCTCTCCCTCTGACTGAATGACTCATCCCAGAACCTCCATTTAAGGAAGGCACTCAGGCTAGCCACCTCTTAATTTCTCACCAGGCTACAATCCTCTGGATTTTTCCGTCATGACCTCTCACCATGAACCTTCTCTTCCCCTCTAGCTTCCTTTTAGAATATAAACTCTCTGAGGGTAGGAACAGCCTTACTTTTTGCTGGTATTTGGGCAGCTAGGTGGTGCAGAGGAAGGAGTGTCAGGCCCGGAGTCAGGAAGACTCATCTTCCTGAGTTCAAATCCCGCCTCAGACACTTACTAGCTGTGTGACCGTGGGCAAGTCACTTACCCCTGTTTGCCTCAGTTTCCTCATCTATAACAAAAAGAGCTAGAGAAGGAAATGGCAAATCACTCCAGTATCTCTGGAGAGAAACTCACAAAGTCAGACACAACTGAAAAATGGCTGAACAACAATTGTATTCCCAGCATTTAGCAGCGGGTCGGGCACAGAGTAAGGGCTTAATAAAGGCTTGTTGACTCTTGACTGATTGAGTGTCCCCAGAAAAAGAGCTGGTCTTTGAGGGTCTCTGCATGTATCACACTTTTCTGGGATAGGTTTTAGAGATAACAGTTTGTCTGCCCATCCTGGAAACTCAATCTAATGATCTAACATCAAGGGAACCTGCTCACCTTACTTTATAGAGGTCACTTAGTTCTGACAAAAGGTCATTAAATTTCTTTATTTTTGGAGGAAAGAGAATGTTGGTGACCTGCCAATGGGGTTTAAAAAGTGTATATCTCTGAGGAAGAGAGATGTGCATATAGACAGCCCCACTACACATTCAAATATTAAAAATGGATTATTGCTGCACTGATTACTATATCTAACAAATATACTATGACATCCCTTTAAAAAATTCCATTAAGTAAATCAAATGAGATAACATTTGTAAACAGCTTAGCACACTGTCTGGCACATATTAGGAGCTTATAAATGCTTTTTTCTTTTCCTCCCTACCATCCTTCTTTGGTCATTTGAAGGCTTTAGTCTTCAGCAGCCGTACATTCAATTGAAATTTTCAGCAGCCTGGGGAAAAGGAAGAGTAATTACTGCTAACTATGCAACACGGCCACAGGTATGCCTAGCAGAGCACACAGCTCAGATTGAGAGTCAGCAGGCCCTCCAAGCTGACTGTGCTATCTGAAATCAAGGACATGCACTGCTATGAAAAATAGAGAAGGATCCTCAGGATCGATTCCTCTAGGCTGTATCTCCTCTGAAGAGCATGTAGAGGAGTCTTTGGATAGAGAACCCCTTGAAGAGTTTTGCTGACAAAGAAGAGGGGCTGCCCAAATGGCACCTCTGCCCACATTTTCCAAGGTTCTACAATGTTGTCTTGCAGAGAGGCATCTACTCATACGATGTTCTCAGTAATGAGAGAATTGTAGGGAGAGAGAAGCAGGATGTTCCATTTGGAAAATAGAATTCTCCTTTCACTAGCAGAGCAGTCACTGTCCTAGGGATAGATGGATAGATGAATAGATGAACAGACGGATGGAAGGATGGATGGATGGGTGGAGAGAGACATACACATATATACTTCAAAGCATGTTTCAGCATTTAAAATGAGAGGAATAAGGGGTGGCTAGGTGGCGCAGTGAGTAGAGTGCCGGCCCAGGAGTCAGGAGGACCTAAGTTTGGATCCAGCCTCTGACACTTAACACACACACACAAAAAAGCTCGCCGTGTGACTTTGGGCAAGTTACTTAACCCCAACTGCCCTCCAAAAAGCAAAAAAAAATTTTAAAAAGTTAAAAAATGAGAGGAATATTATAAACATCTTCATATATATATGTCTACATATAAAATATAATTCTCCTTCCACTAGAACAATAGTCACTGTTCTAGATATATTATATATATATGTGTGTGTGTGTGTGTGTGTGTGTGTGTGTATACACATATATTTCAAAGGATGCTTTATTATTTAAAATAGGAAATTTATTAATATCTTTATATATGTGTGTATACATACACACATCATAACTCTTGCTAACTAATACTTCTCTTGCTTTAATGATTGTATCACTCATTGCAAATCATCCCCTAACTGTCACCCCTAATCTAGTCATCTGGAAGGTGAATTCAAATCTAGTAAGATGGCATAGGTCATATATGACCAATGTAAAAACCAAATGCTATGGGTCTGGTATTTCTGGAGCACATGGAGCACTGCTCCTCTTATATATAGGGCCTCCAGAAAATCTACTTCAGTATCAAAGTATTCTATGGTTCAACATTCACTGAAAACCCCAGCTCGTGAACTCTCACCAATGTGTTCACTTTCACTATTTGGCCAGCTGGTACAATTAGTTAGAAGGAAAGGCATTTATAAGATAGAAGCAATAGGAGAAATAGAACATGTCCCCCATAAACCTGGGCACATTCTCCCACAAATATATATGTATCCAATGAAAGAGTTGATAAACGTAAGGAGTGTAAATGTAGGGGCATACATTTGTGTAGCCAGAAGCATACATGGAAATGCACAGAGAAATAAATATGCATAGACAAGTCATAGTTCTGGAGGGATATTCATATAGGAAACATGTGTGGCCGAGGTATATACGTGGAGGGGCAACATATTTATCACACTACAGGACTCTCAATGTCTTCTGATGATGTAATTGTATGACTTCCGCTAGACCTGTCTCTCACTGGTCTCATGCATGTAACCACCTCCAAATATCTGATCTTTGTTGTGTGGTATTCCAACAGTCATATAATTGTCACTCACGTAGTCACTACTAGATATTGCTCTAAAGCTCTTATGGTCTCTGTTTGGGTATTGCTTCACTGATTTCATAGTTACAGATCTTCTCTCTTACCAGCTTAGGCTTCAAATGAGTTCCTCTTCTCCTAAAAGGAGGAATGAGATCTGCCATGTTTTTATTCTAGTTTTTTTTTTTAGCATATGGTCCCAAAGCTTCAAGCTTCAGCTCTTTTAGTGAGATATAAGTAGTCTCCTCCATACCTAGTATCTGACTAGAGGAAAATAAAGTTACATCCTTAAAACAAAGGGCTGTGTTAGAAGGCGATGACTTGCTACAGCTTTACTTGTAGTTTTTTTGTTGTTGTTGTTGTTCTTGTGTTCCCACTTCTTTTTCATTTGCATGGGACACCCAAACAATCTTAGAAGATGGAGAAAAATCACAAAAGACTCTGACCAAAGTATTCCCTAAAAGTGATGTTTGAAGGTATATAGAGTAATGATCAGAAACTGACAGAAGTTAAAGGGGATTTTCTAATCCCGAGTCAGATAGAAACTTGGGATAATGACCTTGCTCTAGATAAGCAAAATTATTTAGGTTCAAAAGCATATTAAGGGGCGTCCAGGTAGTACAGCAAGTAAGAGCACCGGCTCCAGTGTCAGGATGACCTGGAGATCGAATCCTGGCTCAGACACTTGGCACCCACACAGAAACACCTGGCCGTGTAACCTTGAGCAAGTTACTTAACCCCAATTGCTTGGGGGCAGCCAGGTGGCTCAGCAAGTAAAGAGCACCAGCTCCAGTGTCAGGATGACTTGGGGGTCGAATCTGGGCTCAGACACTTGGCACCCACCCAGAAACACCTGGCCATGTAACCTTGAGCAAGTTACTTAACCCAAATTGCTTGGGGGCAGCCAGGTGGCTCAGCAAGTAAAGAGCACCAGCTCCAGTGTCGGGATGACCTGGGGATCAAATCCAGGCTCAGATACTTAGCACCACAACCAGAAAAAACTGGCCGTGTAACCTTGAGCAAGTTACTTAACCCCAATTGCCTGGGGGCAGCCAGGTGGCTCAGCAAGTAAAGAGCACCAGCTCCAGTGTCCGGATGACCTGGGGATCAAATCCGGGCTCAGATACTTAGCACCACAACCAGAAATAACTGGCCGTGTAACCTTGAGCAAGTACTTAACCCTGATTGCTTTAAAAAAAAAAAAGCATATTAAATATCTGTAGACCTTGCTTAATTTTAAAGAGTTCACTTGTGGATGCAAAGACTCTTCTTATGTACAGAAAAGCTGACCATAGGTAAGATCCCAGGAAGTGACAATATTCTTTCTCCAGAGAGAGTATAGGAGCATACATAGGGAATGCACATGGCCAAAATGTCCCTCCATGTATAAGCCTTGGCCTCTCTTTAAAATATAATATAAAATAAAATAAAGTTCTGTCAGTTCCCAGAGTCTTAGCCAGCGTCAAGTTTTCCCTCCAAACAAAGAGTGTGAAAAGGATGAAGATCTTTTGGTACAAAGTCTATTCAATCAACAAGCATTTATAAAGTGCCTCCTTTGTGCTAGATTCTGACTATATAAACACAAAGAATAAAATAATCCCTTCTTGCATGGCGTTTTTATTATAATGGAGAAGACAACTACACATGGAGGATAAATATAAAGAGGATATATGCAGATAAATACAAAGTAGTTAAGTACAAGATAATTTGGAAGGGAAAGTACTAGAATTGGAGAAATCAGGAAAAGTTTCACATAGAAAGTGGTACGTGTACTGCTTCTTAACAGCAGAAAGGGATTCTGTAAAGCAGAAGTGAGCAGGGACTTCTTTGCAGGCATGGGTAATAGCCAGTGTAAACAGACACAATGTATGTGTGATGACTAACTTCAATAGACTGGGATCCTCTCAGCAATGCAAGGTTATAAGACAACTCCAAAAGACTCATGATCGAGAGATATCCACATCCAGAGAAAGAGATGCCAAGTCTGAATGCAAACTGAAACAGACTACTTGCTGTGTTTCTTTTTCTTGTTTTGTTTTGTTTCCTCTTTCCCACTGATCATTCCATCAGTTATAATCCTTCTCTACAACCTGACTAATGATTAATGTGAAGATATTTGTAGATTCTATATTCAAGTGCATGCTGGCATGATGAGGAGGGGGGGGGAAGAGGGAGGGGGAGAAAATTTGAAACTCAAGGGACTGTGGAACTGAATGTTGTAAACTAAAAGTAAATAAACAAAACAATTTTATTTTTAAAAAATAGCCCGTGTAAAGATACAGAGGTAGATGTCATGTGTGAGGAACAGAGAGAAGGCAAGTTTGAATGGACTGCACAAAACAGCCACGTAGTTAAGTAGAACTTGCTGGCATTCAATATGCTTTTGAACCTATTTCTTCCTGTTCACCAGGAATAAAGTTACTATTCCAAGCCTCCATCTGACTTAGGGATAGAAATTATCTTTAACATCTGTTAGTTTCTGAATGCCTACTCCTACACCTTCAAAAATATTTTTTGGGGGGCTACTTTGACCTAAGGCCCTATGATTTTTCCCAGCCCCAAGATCATTTGGATCTCCCATGCAAATGAAAAGGAGAGGGGCTCAAATGAAGAGATATGAGAAGACACTACCACCTGCAGTGGTGGGAAGCCCACACATGTTGTACATTACACATGTTTTTCAGGATTTTTCAATGTATTAATCTATGGTGCTGATTTTTTCCTCTTTGTTTTATTTTTTTGTCTTTATATGAGATGTCTCTTGTGGACAAAAAGTGTTATTGGGAAACTGGAAATGTAAAAAAACAAAAGGCATCAATAAAAATTATTTTTTAAAAAAGAAAGACAAGGAGAGAGGAAGATAAGAACAATAAATTACAGGTAGCATTATAACAAGACATTACAAAGTAGTTAAGTACAAAGTAAGTAATTAAGTAAGTTAAGTACTCAGTCATTTGTTCAAAATTCTTGCCTTTGTTATATGTAAATATGCATGTGAACATCTTTTCCATCCCACAAAAACATACAATTCTATATCAAAGAGTCTGTGTTCCTTCATTTTTAGCAGAATTAGTCATTGTTTTTAGAACAAAGACCAGTTACAACATCTTAACAACATCAATTAGGAAATGTTTGATCCTTTGCTCTTAGAAAGACAGAATTTTTAAGTTGGAAGAGAAGTTTCCTATCCAGAAAGGATACATACATCCACATATACATGTACATATATACACACACATGCACACACACAGCAGCAGCAATATGTCTAAAAAGTAATCCTCATTATAATATACTCAATAAGTAGTCATTTAGCCTTTGCATTCAATCACCTTTTGAAGCAGCCAATTCTGTCGCTTTTTTACAAATTTTTTATATGGGTGGAGTCAAGATGGTGGAGTAGAAACAGGACTTCCATGGGGCTCCAGCTTCCACCTCCCCCAATTCATGTAAAAGGGGACTCTGAACAAACTTTGAAGATACAGAACCCACAAAATGACAGAGAAAAGTTTGGATCTGGATTGCAGTCTAGGCTACAGGTCCTGGAGTCTGTGTCCAGCTTGCCAGAGCATGTGGAAGCTTCAGAGAGGGCACCCAACTAATACCTTTGGCATCTGAGAAAACCCCAGTATTTGGGACAAAGCTCCCCTGTCTGGTAGCAGAGGCTTACTGTGGCAAAAAGCCCAGGGGTCAAGTGATTGAGTGGCGACATGAGCAGGAAAAGGAAGCAAAATAAACAGAGCAACCCAATTTTACACTCCTATTTTGGTGACAAAAGGATAAAAGCATGGAACAGGAGGAAAACAGTGAAGTCAGAACTCCTGTACCAAAAGCTTCCAAGAAAAATACAAGCTGGTTACAGGCCATAGAGGACCTTAAGAAGCAAATAAGAGAAGTAGGGGAAAAATTAGGAATAGAAATGAGAATGATGCAAGGAAATGATGAAATGAGAGTCAACAGCCTGACTAAGTTAAATAACAACTTAAACAGCAGACTAACTCAAATGACAAAAGAGGTTCAAAGAGGCAATGAGGAGAAGAATGCCTTAAAAAGCCGAATTTGCCAGATGGAAAAAAAAAATCTCAAAAGCTCACTGAGGAGAATCATTCCTTCAGAATTAGATTAGAGCAAATGGAAGCTAGTGACTTTATGAGAAACCAAGATGCTGTTAAACAGATCCAAACAAATGGAAGAATAGAAGGCAATGTGAAATACCTCGTTGGAAAAACCACTGACCTGGAAAATAGATCCAGGAGAGATAATTTAAAAATTATTGGACTACCTGGAGTCCATGATCAAAGAAAGAACCTAGAAATCATCCTCCAAGAAATTCTCAAGGAAAACTGCCCTGATGTTTTAGAATAAGAGGGTAAAATAGAGGTTGAAAGAATCCACCAATTGCCTCCTGAAAAAGATCCCAAAAAGAAAACTCCTAGGAATATTATAGCCAGGTTCTGAAATTCCCAGATCAAGGAGAGAATATTACAAGCAGCCAGGAAGAAACAATTTGAATATTGTGGAAACACAATCAGGATAACATAGGATCTGGAAGCTTCCACACTGAGGGATTGAAGGGCTTGGAATATGATATTCCGGAAGTCAAAGGAGCTGGGATTAAAACCAAGAATCACCTATTCAGCAAAAAGGAGTATCACGTTTCAGGGAAAATATGGTCATTCAGTGCAATAGAGGACTTTCAAGCATTCTGGATGAAAAAAACAGTTGAATAGAAAATTTGACATTCAGATACAAGAAGCAAGAGAAGCATGAGAAGGTAAACAAGGAAAAGAAATCATAAGGAACTTATCAAAGTTAAACTATTTACATTCCTACATGGAAAAACCACAATTGTAACTGATGAAACTTTTCTCAGTATGAAAATAGTTGAAGGGAATATTATATATATATATATGTGTATATATATATATATATGTATGTATATATATATATATA
>NW_027185903.1:33153419-33167798 GCF_028583685.1 Petaurus breviceps papuanus
GGAAAGGATGATACTTAAAAGGTGAAATTAAGGGGTGAGAGAGGAATATAATGACAGGAGATGGGGAGAGACAGAATGGGGTAAACTATCTCATATAGAAGAGGCAAGGGAAAATGGTTACAATGGAGGGGAAGAACAGGAAGGCAAAAGGAAATGGGTCAACCTTATTCTAATTGAATTTGGCTCAGGGAAGGAATGACATACACACTAAATAAGGTATCTCACCCTACAGGAGAGTAGGGGGGAAGGAGATGAGAGGGAGGATTATGGAAGGTAGGGCAGGCTAGGGGGAGGGAAGTTGGAAGCATCCACTTTTGAAAAGGGACGGGATCAAAGTAGAGAATAGAACAAGTGGGAGGTGGGATAGGAGGGAGGGAAATATAGTCAGTCTTTTACACTATATCTACTATGGTAATGTTTTTCATAGCGACACATGTACAACCTATACTGAATTGCTTATCTTCCCAGTAAGGGTGGGTGATAAGGAAGGAAGGGAATGAATTTGGAATTCAAAGTTTTAAAATCAAATGCTTATATATATACTATTATTAATACTGTTTTACATGTAATTGGGACATAATATATACAGGCACTGGAGCATAGAGATCCACCAAACCCTACTGGAAAAGTCAAAGGGGTATGGGAGAAGATATGGGAGAGAGCAGATTGGAGGAGGGGATATCCTGTGGGACCACTATTTTGGGGTGGTGGGTTGGGGAAAAATGGGGAGAAAATTTGTTAATCAAAATCTGGCAGATATGAATGATGTAAACCAGAAGTTAATAAAGCATTTGAAAAAATACATTAAAAAATTTACTATATGCCTACTTGTAGCAGCAAGCACCCCAAGCGCGTCCTCAGGGTTTGCTGCCCATACAGGTTCTTGGATCTGCTTTGTTAAAGGAAAGCAACTCAAAATGGGTTAACAAGCTTACTTTAATCAGTCAGACATATATCGTTTACCTTGTTCAGGGGAAAAAGGTCAGCACCCCGAACTTCAAAGCATACAGGCAGAATTATCAAGACAGAAACAGATCAAGTAGAAAGATTTCCAAACTGTCCAACCATTACATCCATACCCAGTCAACATCTGGGTTTCTACATCTGGGTTTTTCAAAGCTGGGGGACTCTCAACAACAGCTTCCCATAATTCAGATCAAATCACAGAACACTTCTCAAAGTGAGTTCCAAAACAAAGCTACACATCAGGGCTTATATAGCCTTCTCCTGGCTCAGAGAATGTAACAACCTTATTGACTCACTGGCCAATCAAGAAGTATCTACTGAAAAACCAGCCTCCCTCCCCAGGCTTCAGGTGCATTTCAGCCTAGGGGCAGGGGAGATCTTCCAAATTTGCATTCCCATTACATTCAGCCCCAAGATCTTTCATGCCCATAGCATAGACAATTTACTTTTGAATTAGCTCTGAACATTTCGTAGGTCACATTTTCAAAGTACAGAACTAAAGTTACCAAAGTGGCCACTGGCCCTTAAACAAACACAAAGTACATAGATAGCATTATCACTTCAATTCAAAACAAGAGTTCAAAGTTCTCTGGGGGGGGGGAGGGTATCCTTCCCTCCCTCACACAGCTCCAGCCCCTGCCTCCAAGCACAGAGAGGGGGCTGGGCAACAAAACCAACAAGGTGGTGTCCCTGGGGATCCAAGGCACTTCATCCCACCCACCATAGTCACAAGTCCATCCTCCCCCTGGGTCCCAAACTGTGGGATGCAGCCAGGAAACACACTCAGTGCCCCTGCTTTGCTGCTCAGTTCTTATCTTTTCCTGTGGATGAATTCCGAACTCCTGGGCTCCTTCTCCTTCCGCAGGCAGCAGCCGCTCCTGGCTTCTGCCCAGGTCCCGATGCAGGCAGCTCACCATTCCTGCTCTCAGCTCAGCGAAGTCTGCATGCAGGCCACTCTTCTCTCCTGGTCCATGGCTCCACAGAGTCACAGCTACCACAACTGGGAAACAAACGATTATCCCAGCCCCCATACTTTCCTTTTACTCTGCAGATCCTGTTCGTGATGTCATTTTGTAGCAGCAAGCACCCCAAGCGCGTCCTCAGGGTTTGCTGCCCATACAGGTTCTTGGATCTGCTTTGTTAAAGGAAAGCAACTCAAAATGGGTTAACAAGCTTACTTTAATCAGTCAGACATATATCGTTTACCTTGTTCAGGGGAAAAAGGTCAGCACCCCGAACTTCAAAGCATACAGGCAGAATTATCAAGACAGAAATAGATCAAGTAGACAGATTTCCAAACTGTCCAACCATTACATCCATACCCAGTCAACATCTGGGTTTCCACATCAGGGTTTTTCAAAGCCGGGGGACTCTCAACAACGGCTTCCCAGAATTCAGATCAAATCACAGAACACTTCTCAAAGTGAGTCCCAAAACAAAGCTACACATCAGGGCTTATATAGCCTTCTCCTGGCTCAGAGAATGTAACAACCTTATTGACTCACTGGCCAATCAAGAAGTATCTACTGAAAAACCAGCCTCCCTCCCCAGGCTTCAGGTGCATTTCAGCCTAGGGGCAGGGAAGATATTCCAAATTTGCATTCCCATTACACTACTGTTTGGATAGCACTGTGCTGGGTGCTCAGGATGTGAAATGCTTAAAAATAAGACACAGTCCTTGACATTTAGGGAATGAGACTAAATACAAGCAAAAGGGTTACTTAACAATTAAGTAGGGGTTTTTAATGGCATAGCCTATAGATGTGTTAGTGAAAATCGTTGTAGGGTAATAAATAATGAAAATTAGGAGGTGAGAGAAACATAGGAAGGTTTGTATAAGCTGATGCAGAATAAAGGAATCAGAACCAGACAGACAAAATGTACAGAGGTTACAATAATGTAAGTGAACATCCTGAGCACTCTAAGTAGTCTTGTTCCTAGAGAGCAAATAATTAAATATGTTTTTTCTTGGCAAAAAGAAGAGAGACAATAGGGACAGAATACATTGATAGACATGGTCATTCTATTGATTGTCTCTGTGTAACTATTTTTCTATGTTAGAAGAGATAACCCAATTCAAGGGATGGATGGGCAAAGATATCTAGAAACTACAGTGGTATAAAAACAAAAAACATCAATAATTTCCTTTTTAAAGAAAACCACTGCTGAGAGATATGGAATTCTTAATAGAAACTCCAGGAAGCTCATAGAATTCTAGACGACATACAAATTGTACAGAAACTTCCCACCAATTTCTGGCCAGACATTGACTCTATAATGATGCAAGAAGTTCCATAGGTCATGGTACCTCCATTATCTTACAGTAATAGATAAGTTCTGCTAAAGGGTTTCCATTGATCACTTGGCCAGATCAGAGCTGCCTCCTCAATTAAAATTTTTAGAGTATATGCTATTTTCCAGCTGGTTCTAATTCCTCTAATTCCTTTGCAGACAGTTGCACATATGAGTTTTCAACTCTTGAATTCTGACTTCAGAAAACTGACTTATCCACCCCTCTACCCTCAATTAACAACCAAAGAACTAAATATGTGCCCATTTTTTTCTTCATAAACGGCTCTTAAAGACCCTCCTATTTCATCCAAACATCTGTTCATCTCTTTCCTTGGGATTTCTAGTTTGGACAGCAAAGCAGCCGGTAGCAAGATGGCCAGTAGGTGTAAGAGAACTGCAAATCACTTCATATGAAGAAAACTGATTTAAAAAAAAAAGTTTTTAAAGAAGAACTATGACAAGATAGGACATAAATATATTTTTGGAAGAACTTTTTTTTTAAAGCAATTGGGGTTAAGTAACTTGCTCAAGGTCACATGGCCAGTTATATCTGGGTGTGGTGCTAAGTATCTGAGCCTGGATTTGATCCCCAGGTCATCCCAGCACTGGAGCGGGTACTCTTACTCGCTGTGCTACCTGGCCACCCCAGAACTTTTTATGCTAAAAAAAATGTCAATAGCTTTTCACTAAGAGGTACCTCAGCTAGTCTAGGTGATCTAATCAAAGGTGATCAAAGAAAGAAATGTCCCATATATAATAAAATATTCATTGTGGCACTTTGTGTGTTTAGAGAAAGGAAGAAGGAAAGAAGGAAAGGAAGGAAGTGGAAAGAAAGAGAAACAGACAGAGAGAGAGAAACAGAGAGAGAGAGAGAGAGAGAGAGAGAGAGAGAGAGAGAGAGAGAGAGAAGGAAAAAAGAAAGGAAAGAAAGAAAGAAAACCTATTGGGGAATAGCTAAACAAAACATGTATGTGAATGTAATGGAATATTACTATGGTGTAAGAAAGAATAAACGTAATGAATTTAGAACAGCATGAATGGAATTCAATGAACTGCTGCCAAATAAAGTATGTGGAACCAGGAAGACTGATGGGGTGCTTGGGATCTATATTTGTAACATTAGATCCATATTCGTAACATCAATTTGTAAAAACAATTTGTAACATCAGTCTGTAAAACTTTGTAACATCAGTTTGTAAAATCATACTCCATCCCCCCACCCCAGCCTCAAAGCAATAACTGCCCAGCAACAACTATCTCAGCTTGGAACAGTAACAAGCTATTCTTATGAATCCTTCACTAAAGTATCTATAGACATTCCAGCTTAGGCAACTATTATCTCCCCCTGTATAGTGTCCCACTGCCCCCATGAATCCTTCAGTACCCTATCTCTAGGTTGACTCCTTGGCTGCCTCAATGAATCCTTCAGGGCCCTATCTCTGGGTTAACTCCTTAAGAACCTTGGTTCCCAGACATCAATCTTGTCAAACATGACACTGATGGGTGGCAGACTGGGCACTTCTCCATCAGCCCTTGACTGCTAGCCAACTTAGTGACATTTCAAGCCTAAAACCACACCTCCAGGTAGCCCTTGGGCTTTTTCTCAGTGAATCATGGGCAGTTACATTAAAAATTCATGTCCCTTTAAACACTGACCCCACCTTAACTCCTCCCTAATCCCACCCTTAATCACCTAGTTAGCATAATTGTCATGGGTTCTACTATGGATTATCCTATAAAAATCTTAATTCTACCCCTTTGAGGTTTCAGGTCCCCAAAAAGACTTTTGCCCGCTGTACAGCCTAACAATAAACTTGCAGGTCCCCCTAAAGGACCCTTGCCCACTGTAAAGCATAAAATAAACTTTTACAATTCTGACTCCAAGTTTGCTTGGGCCTACTGAATTCTTTCAAGACTGAATCCCAGGTTTGCTGGTCTTAGATAAGATCAGAGTTCCTGCTGAACCTATTGTGAGCCATCCCTCATCAAGACCATATTCAGAGTTATCTACACTAATGTAAGCAAAAAGAACAATAAAACAAAACTGAATGCTATGTAATTATACTGACCAAACTTGGCTCTGGAGAAGAGTTGAGAAAATATATCTCCCTTCCTTCACTGCAGAGATAGGAGACTGGGGATATGGAATATGTTTGTATCATCAGATACAATATGTTGATATTCTTGGTTAGTTTTGCTAGAATATTTTTTCTTTCTTTTCCTTTTTTAAATCTTTGTTATGAGTGAAGATTAGCTGGATAGAGGAGGTGAAATGAATATAGCTGGGAATGAATATGATGCAAAAACAAAAAAATACCAATAATTTTTTAAGTCCAAGTCACATTGGGTACATTATAAAAGCATCAGACTATTATTCTGTGTTTGGCCTTAACAGAACTTTTTTTTTCTTTTTGTACATTGTGTTCAGTGTATTTGCAAGTTAAAAGAAGAGAATTGCTCAGTTTTCTGGGTAAGCAATGGAGCCAATAGAAGTGACATTCCTGTAGTATTAATGGAGCCTTTTGGGCCAGTGGTGGTTGTGGTTTGTCCTTCATTCTCAAAGACCATGACAACAGGGAGATAATGACCAGACTTAGAATTGAATTGGATTTGAGTGAAGGAGGACTGTGAAAAGTCATCAGTCTCACTTTCTCCTCCAGAGCCATCTGGGTCCCATGACAAGAAATGGATAAGAATGATTGGAGATGGTCCAGGATGAAGTGGCAGACCCTGGCCCTTTTAAGCTAGGGTCTTTTCAGGTTCTCACTTTGAGTGAGGCAATATCCATTCAGTGAATAGGCCTCTTTAAGAAGTGAGTCAAGGGATGGCCAGTTTAATAAAAAAACTTTTTAAAACATCAAAATGGGAGGGGAAGACCCTCAGGATTGTTGGCCAAAAGAGAAACAATTACTATTTACATTCACTCTAGGCCAGGAGGGCCAGTAGTAACTGATGCAAGGGTTGCAAATCCAATCTTTTAAAGTATTGCTGTTTTTCTAACATCTTGCTTGCTCCTTGGCATTTCCCATGACTAGATCAGCCTCTTGAGAGCTGCTGACCAACCCCATTTCTTTGCCTACCCAAAAAAAGGGTTTTTTTGTTCAGACCTGTGATCTCCTTGAGGGGAACTTCCAGTGAAGAAACTCCCTCTATCAAAGCAGATCAGCAACTGTTTTGCAGCTTACAGTCTTAGCAAGTTGCCTGAGGTCCTAAGGATAAGCCACTTGGCCAAGGTTCATACAGACAGATATAGGGATGTCCTCAAACTCACATTTTCCTGATTTTAAAAGCAGCAATCTAGCCCCATCGCCACATTTCCTTCCTTCATATAGTTCCTCAACACCTGCCTCAACTATGACCACAGCAAAATTCAGGGATAACCTAAAGTTTGGAGTGAATGCTTTTTTACTCTGTTGCCACTTTCTCATAAGCCCTAAATCTATTTTTTTCCCCTTTATTCCCTTCTGCTAACATTACCTACTCATTCTTGTGCAGGGTAGACATTATGGGAATGAAGGTGAAGTCCTTTCAGAAATCCCTTCATTCCAGATAAATAAAATGAAGGCTTAAATATTTTTAGATTTTGTCTGACTTATCATGAATCCAATTGGGGTTTTTATGGCAAAGATACTGGAGTGGTTTGCCATTTCCTTCTCCAGCTCATTGATTTTCTTGGCAAAGATACTAGAGTGGTTTGCCACTTCCTTCTCCAGCTTATTTGATAGAAGAGAAAACTGAGGAAAACATGGTGAAGTGACTTACACAGAGTCACAAAGCTAGTAAGTGTCTGAGGCCAGATTTGAACTCATCTTCCTGATTTGAGGCCCAGTGCTCTATCCACTACACCCCTAACTGCCTAACACATTAAACCAGTTTCCAGAAATGAGCTCCAACAGCACATGCCGAGGTAAAGTTTTGTTTTATAACAAAATAGTGAGGCACATTTCCCAGCAAAAATTTTCTTTTTTTTTCTTGCAAAAACAAAGAAAAACAAGCCCAAACCTCAGTCAACTATATTATACACATACTATGGAGTGTAAGGCTTGGACAAATCAGGATGGATATAGTCCTGCATAAACTCTTCATTACTGGAAAAATGACTCAGAATGCTTGGACTACTAATAACCAAAATAAGTAGCACCATCTTCTCAATATGAAGTATCCTCTCAATATGGAGGAAATATCTATAAATTTCTGAAAATGTGTTTCCCATTTGAGATGCTCTACTCCTATTTTTAAGAAATATTCTTCAGTTAAGTGCAAGAGATATGTTTTAATGATGAGTGATGGATGTGTTAGTGATCAGAGGAAAGGGTAGCTATTACTCAAGGGATTTGAATTCTAATTTCTCTTGAAGCCAAGGAAGAAAGTGAATATGATATTTGATACTGAAATCCCTAGATGATATTTTTTAGTTTATTTATCTCTTGTCATGAACCTATCATTCCAAACAACAAAGGAAATTTTATACAAAAATCCTTAGTCATGGAAATTATTTCAAGCATAAATAAAATGGAAGGAATGTTCAAAAAGCATACACAGAGTTCCAGTGGCAGCATGAGGTTACAGTGTCTAATGTTAATATAGAGAAACGTTTTCTAGCGGAATAAGACCTAGAGGGTCTAAAACAATTCTAAGATTTTACCACACACTCATTAAAAGGGTGATGAAAAATGGAAATAGTCATGGAAGGACTGTGGGAAAATAGGAATACTAAAAACAACTTGGTGTTATTTGCAAAAAGTCATTCTGCTGTTTGTCACCCTTTTACCTCATTACTGAACCATTGTAGATAAATACCCATAGTAGATAAATAAAGTTCCTATATCTAACAAAATATTCATAGTAGCTCTTATTATGATAGCAAGAAGCTATTAAAAACATGCTCTCCCATCGACTGGAGAATGTATAAACAAACAGCTGTATGTGAATGAAATGAAATGAAAATTTTAACAAAGCAGAACCAAGAGAAAATCATACCTGATGCTCTCAAACACTCACTACTCAAATGAACCTCTGATTTCATTGATTTAGGAGTTCCCTCCAAAGGTGCAGATTGCAATCCACCTATATTTGCCCAATCTGTGTGCCTCTTGTCAATGTGCTCCCAGAAGTTTACCACAAGGGTTTTGCCCAACATAATGAAGGCCTCCTTCAATTTTTCCAAACATTTTAAAGGTACCTATGGAGCATTCTTCCTGTCATCTTTCAGTCTTGCCACATGACCAACCTATCTTCTCTTCCTATTTTATAATTCTCTGAGGGTGTCTTTTATTCCTGAGTTCCTTATGGGTTATTTGCTGCAGCCTTCTCACATCTACCATTGCTTTCTGTGTGAAACTCACTTTTGGTTGAATGAATTTATTAAGCACTTGCTGTGTGTTGAGCACTATGCTTGGACATAGAAAAAAGAAAAAAATGAAACAATCCCTACCCACAGGAAATTCACATAAAAGCAACACTTAAAAGAAAATTCAACTGCAGGGTGAATAGAAAGGTCCAGGATTCCTAAGGTTTTAGCTTCAAGGCAAAGGCAAGTCCCAGGGGTCCTTAAGGGTCCATGAAGAAGAGCCTAGACAGAGCCTAGCAGTGTAAAGTGTGGAGAAGCAAATGGGTCAGATGCTAAGGCCTGAAGGACCTTTGTACTTCACAATTCCATTCATACAGGGTAAACTAATACACATCTATACTTTAAACCTCACCACTTTTACTTAGCCAGCTCTGATACATCAAACCTACTGACACAGATGAACTCAAATAGCACGTGCCCAGATATAGTTTTAGCTCTATAAAAAAACAAATTGAGGCACAGTAGCAGGGCAGATGGTAAGATATAGCCCTCTGTCCCTTTGGAAAGATGTTCTTCAGAGGTAGCTGTGTTCCAAGTCTCATCACCATAAGCAATTCCTCTATAATGTTAGTAATAAAAAGATAGATATTTGCTTTTATGGGAAACTTGGGGGTCAGCAAAAGAGCTCTGCAGTTTTGTTAAGGTAGGAATTATTAACCTGGGAGTCCACAAAGTTGTTTTTAAAAAGGAACTTCTGGGTCATGTAGTAAACAAGATGGAGGACTGAAAGTTTTCTCTGATTGCCTCAACCTCTCATACCTCTCCAGAACAGAAATTATGCACCAAAGATAAAAGTAACTTTTCAGTTCTCTCCAGATTTGGGACATCCAGAATGGAAAAGAAGGCAAAACAAACCCATGAACTGACTTCTTATCAATGAATCCCTAGGAGCTGCTAACATAGCCAACTGAAGGAATACAGCTAGATGAGAGAAAAGGGCGCAGGAACTGAGCCTTTTAAACACCCGCTATTAGTGGGCATGAGCTGGATCAAGATTCAGCAGAGGAGAGAGGTAGGAGGGGAATCAGAAGAGAGTATTGTCATGAAAACCTGGAAAAAAGAGAGTATCAAGGTCATCAACAGTGTTAAAAGCAGATTGGATTCCCAATGAAATAAAAATGCCTAAATAATTAAAATGATGATCCCACCTAAATTAATTTATAGACTTAGTACTATATCAATGAAACCACTAAAGGGGCACTTGGCAGAGCTAAACAAAATAATAACCATGGTATGAATGAAAGGGAGTCATAGTTCTGGACAGATTGTGAAAAGCTTTAATTACCTCAAAGAGGCCTTTATATCTGATCCTACAGGTTATAGAATTGAACTCTGGACTTTATGCACTATATCTTCACACAGGGTTCCCTCCCACCACACTCCACTCCCCTCTTCATCTTTTTATTTGTGGTCTTCCCTGTTAGAAAGTAAGCTTCCTAAGTCAGGGAATGGCTTCCTGCTTGCATTTGTATACCCAGCTCTGAGTGATGGGGTGCTTGGGGTGTTTATGTTTGTCATATCAGATTGTAGCATCAGTTTGTAAAATCAATTTGTAAAACCAGACTGTAAAATCACATCCCCCACCCCAGCTTCAGAGCATTAACTCTGCCCCTTCCCCCTGCCAGCACTCTGCCCAGCAACAATTCATGAACTGTTTATTTCTGCTTGGAACAATAACAAGTTACACCTATGAATCCTTCATTGAACCATCTGTAAACATTTTAGCTTAGGCAAATGTCATCTCCCCTTAGTATAATGGCCAGTTGCATCTATGAATCCTTCAATGCACTATCTATAGGTTAACTCCTTAGCCAATTATACACATACTGAGTCTCCGTTAGCCTCAGTTTCCAACATCCATCTTGTCAAACATGACACTGATGGGTGGCAGACTAGGCACTTCTCAGTCAGCCCTGACCGATAGCTGACTTAGTGACATTTCAAGCCTAAAACCACACCTCCAGATAGCCCCCCCCCTTGGGCTATTTCCCAGTGAATTATGGGCAATATGCCTGCGCAGTTGATATTAAAAGTACATGTCCCTTTAAGCACTGACCACTCCTTAACTCCTCCCTAATCCCACCCTTACTCACTTAGTTAGCAGAATTGACACCTGATTTACTGTCTTGACTCCTTAAAAACTATACCTATGACTTCTTTAAGTTTTCAGGTTCCCTAAGAACCCTTGACCACTGTAAAGCATAACAATAAACTTTCACAATCCTGACTCCAAAGATTGCTTGGGCCTTGTAAATTCATTTGAGACTGCAAACTTCGGGACTCTGGTCATTAATTAGAGCCCCTGTATAACCTATTGCCATCCCCCCATCATTAGCACAGTGCCTAGCACCCAGTCAGTAGTTAATAAATGCTTCTTGATTGACTTGACTACTACCCTAAACTCTCTCAGCACCCCTCATCCCTCCAGACTACAAGCATTGAGGCTGTCCTAGCCAAAAGAAAATCAAACTCCACGCCCTGTCTCCCCTCCCTCTTTCTAGGGTCATCAAGATATTACAGGTTGCAAAATCCTGCTCCAGCTAGGACAGAGTCATTACCTCTGTAACTCCAGACTGCAAAAATTTGATGGGACCACACAGCCAGAGGTAGTGGACAATATTCTAAGCTGCAAAAGACCTCTGCAGGAGAGCTGTGTGGTTGTGGGGTTTGTCCTTCCTTCTCAAAAGAGGACCAAGAAGAGGAAGATGATGACATGACTTGCAATTGAATTGCATTTAAGTGAGGGAGAGCTGAGCAGTTACCAGCCTCACTTTCTCCTCTGGAGCCATTTGGGGCCAGTGGCCAGATATAGATCAGGACAATTGGAGATGACCCAGGGTGCAGTGGGAGACCTTGACCTTTTTAAGCTAAGATCTTTTCAAGTTCTCACTTTGAGTGAGGCAATGACCTTTTAATGCATAGGCCTCTTTAAGAAGTGAGTTAGGGGATGTTCTTTTAATTAAAAAAAAAAAATCAAACTGAGAGGGGAAGACACTCAGGGCTGCTGGCCAAAGGAGACATAGTTACTATTTACATTCACTCTGAGTCTAGAGGATCAAAAAAAAAAAGTTGAGTGGTGCTTGGGCAGAGGACCTATTGTGGTCCAAGTAGTTGAGATCCAGAGTGAACTGGGTCATTTGAATGATGTCAGCCAAAGGATTTCAGGTGGCCCTCGAAAAATGTAGGGTTGCCACTGCACAATCTCCTATTTGTCACATGACCCTCAACAACCAATCATCATCTCTAGTCTAACCTATCTACCACCAGGAAAAGTTTAGCCTATTTTAATTTTGGCCCCTATCTACTACCAAGTTCTGCAGGTCTGGTTTAAGGCATGGTTTTTGAGAAATAAATCTGGCCATTAAACCCCAAGTTAACTAGGTAGATTTTGGCCACCAGAATTTACCTTTCTTTGGGCAGAATACCCTCAGGTAAACTAGGAACTGCAAGAGAGCTAGGAACAGAGGGAAAGGGAGAGAACATAGGTCTGGGCCAGACATAGAGCTCACCACCATATCCCACTGCACCTCGTTCCTCCCAGAGCTTCAGTCACCCGAACTACAAAAATCAAACCCTGTGGCTAGGGCTTCAGCACACTACCAGATACATGCATGGCATCTCTCTGAACTTCCAGTGCCAGGAACATAGATAACAGAACAGGACATAGTAGGGGGGGAGAAGGAGGCCTGGGCAGGCATTTGACTAAGCCCAGGGGAAAGAGCACAGCCAGCTGCAGTTAGTTCTAACCCCCCAAAAGTCACTTGGGGTCGTCATCTAGGCTGGTGTAGGATGAGCTGGCATAGGGGCATAGGAGGAGGCTGAGACACTTTGGGATTCAGGCCCCCCAAAAAAAACATTATCAGAGAGAAAGAAGCTAAAGAGAAAGCAAGCAATAAGAGAAAATAAGGGGAGAGGGAAAAAAGACTGAAATTACTAAAGATTCCAGGAAGAAAAATGTTCAGAGACCTTGAATATAAGCAGACAAATCAAGAAGGAAAACATTAACAGCAGAAAGAAATATGGCCTCCAGATCTAGTAAATGAGTTCAAGCATCTATGAATAAATACTGCAAAACAAAGGAAAATAATCCAACAGCGGATGAGAGAGAGGGCCCTGTGGAATTTTAAGAGAACATGGAACATCCAACATGCTGTTCCTGAGAGGTTTAAAAGAGAAATGAGAATTATGATAGCAGAATTTATAATATATATTTTACACAGTAAAATAATGGTTAGAAGAGGAAAAATCTGAATCTGCAATGGCAAGTCTCAGCAAAGAAGCAAAAGAGAAAACAGATTGGGACTACAAATACACAGAAGTGAAGAACAATCTAGAAGAAGAGAAGCAAAAAAAAAAAAATAACATTAAAAGAAAATATCCTCCTTACACAAGCAAAATATACTGATCTCAAAGACACAACCCAAAGATCATTGGTCTATCAGAAGGAACAGGATAAAAAAAAACCTTAACACCGTAATACAGGAAATAACACATGAGAATTGCCTAGAACCTCTGAACATGAAGAATGAAATATAAATTCTTTGATCAATCGATTAAAAGAATTCATAAATCACCTCCAGAAAAAAAAAAAAACAATGCTGCAAACTCCAAGACCCATAGAGGTTAAATTTAACAATTCACTTCAAAAAAGACAAGCTCTGCAAGCAATCAAGAGAAAGACCTTAAACACTAAGGAAAAAAAATACAAATAATGTAAGATTATTCTGCACACACCAGAAAACCCAGGAAGGAATGGAATAATAATTTTGAAGAATTTTGAAGAACCAGGGAGGTCAGGATGCAGCCCATGGCGAACTCTTAAAAATCTGAGCTTAACAATAAATGAAAAAAAAAAGATGGGGGTTGGCTAGTTGGCACAGTAAGTAGACTGCCAACCCGGAGAAGTTCCTGAGTTGGAATCCGGCCTCAGACACTTAAAACACACACACACACACACACACACAACTAGCTGTGTGACCTTGGGCAAGTTACTTAACCCCAATTGCCTTCCAAAAAAAGGGCACTTGAATCATTCTTAGGAAGAAAATCAGGAAAACTTGGTGACACCCTTCCTACAGATGAGTCAATGTTTTTTTTTTTGGGGGGGGGATATTATATTACAAAATAAGAGGATGAATGAAAGGGGAGAGGGGAGTAAGGGGATAAAGGAAAGTATGTGATGTTCATGGGTCAAATCAAGGGTTAGCAATGAGGGAGAGGTGCCCCTGATGGTCTCAGGAAGAGAAGAACCTACAGGGGAGTGGATGAGGAGGAGGGGAGAAGTATTGAAAGGAGGAGAGAAAAGAGGGAAACTTTGCTTTAGTAGGGTGAGGGGGTTCCATGATGAAGGGGCCTATGGGTGAAGACAGATGTTCTTTGAAAGGAAATGGGGACATTGTGCTTGGTGTGGTCCGAGGGATTTAATGCTTGGAAAGAACTTTTGATCTACCTGAGGAGGGAGGAAACTAGATATCCTGGGGACAATTGGCACCTGGGAGGAGACATTGAGGCAAATGGAGAAAGAAGGTAACCAACAGATTAGTGGGAGGTTACATAATCAGAGACATAGTGCTCCTACTATGGGCTAGTGTCTCCTCTGTCAACTGAAGAAACTGGCTTTGTTCTGGGAGTGAGGCATAATAGAAAAAGGGGAATCCTCAGGGCAAGTTCTAATAGAAAGTGCCAAGATGGTAGAGCCCAGAATAGATGCCTTGGAAGTTATGATTCCATGAGGAATATATAGGAGACAGAGAGAGAGAAAGAGAGAGAGA
>NW_027185903.1:33168198-33216340 GCF_028583685.1 Petaurus breviceps papuanus
AATGAGAGTCTAGAGAAGAAAGAAACAGAAGGTAAATAATGAAAAGTGTGAAACACTTACTATCCATGTGACCTTGGGCAAGTCACTTAACCCCAATTGCCCTGCCTTCCCTCCTCCAAAAAAAGCAAAAAAAAAGAGTGAAACAAATCTCTGTAAAGGAATGCAAAAAAGTAAGCTTTTAAAACTAATGAATGAAATTAGCTGAAGGAGAAGAGAGGAAATGGGAATCTACTTAACTGGGAGATTAAAAAGAGGGAGGAAATTAAATAACCAGATAAAAGCAGGTAAGAAAAAGAAACTAATAAGCAAAATCCCAAAGGGTAAGGGTAACTAAAAGAAGGAGAGGATCAGCAGTGAGGAGAAAAAAACCTTTTGGAATAGGGCCACCTTAAAAAAAATAAGCTAAAGTAACTGAAGGAATGTAATAGTATGTATACAGGAGAAGAGGGGAGAAAAATCATAACTTCAAAAATCCAGTATTAGAGACAAATGGAGGAAAATATAAACATAACTTATAACTTTAAATTTGAATGGATTAAATATTGCAGTAAAATTTAAAAAAAGTTTACAGATTGTATAAAAAAACAAAACCCCAAAATCTGTTGCTTACAAGAAACATCAAATAAACATTCACAAAATAAAACTGAGGGGAAGGGGAAATTTTTACTATACAGCAAGTGAATCCAAAAAAGCAGGAGTTGCAATCATGCTATCTGACAAAGCAAAAACAAACATGCAAAAAATTTAAAAAGGATAAATAAGGAAACTACATTATGCTGAAAAACCACAGCCAACAAACCAACATCAGCAATATATGTATCTATTCCAAATGCCTTAGCATCCAAATTCATAAAGGAATTATGAACTGAAATATTAAAGACATGGACTGCAGCACAATAGCAAAAAAAAAGACTTCAATATCCCTCTCTTGGTTTTGAAAGAGTCTATAGAAAGATAAAAGGGAAAATATGAAACTGAACAAATTGCTAGAAAAACTAGAGTTGAAAGATATAGCATTTTCTAGATGGTATAGCAAAAGAAAACACATATTTCTTAACATTACATGGAACTTTAAAAAAATTAGCTTTATATTAACACACTGAGATATAACAAACAAATGTAAAAGTGCAGTGATGGCTAATAATCCTTTGCAGAACATAGCAAAACAAAAATAGTCATCGGATCAGGTACCATAAACAAAACACAAAGACCCAATTAGAAATTTAACAAGTGGTACCACTATCTTCCCAGTTACTGAGGATTGTAACTTAGGTTTCATCCTCACTCTTATTCCACAAACTTAATCTTTTGTCATCTCCTTCTCTCCTATGACATTAAGCCCTCATCACCTCACATGTAGACTATTACAATATTCTTTTTATTAGTCTCCCTGGTTCAAGACTCTAACGACTCCAATCCATTTTCCACTCAGCTGTCAAAATGATCTTCCTAAAGCACAGGTTTGTGTCATTCCTCTACTCAAGAAACCCAATAGTTCCCTGTTGCATCCAACATCAAATATAAAAATATAAATATAAAAGCCTCCATAATACAGAATCTTATCTCTTCCTATCTTTCTAGCCTTCTTATACCTTCATTACTGCTGCTGTTTAGTTGTTTTCAGTCACATCTGAGGTTTTCTTAGCACCGATACTAGAATGGTTTGCCGTTTCCTTTTCTACTTCTTATACATTGCTCCCCTTATTAAAGGCTTAATAAATTTTTCCTGGCTTTTTGACATACTTACTACCTATATGACACTGGCCTCCTTTCTGCTCCTCCCACATGACACTCTCTCCCCCAACTCCATGAATTATGAATGACTTCCCCTATGCCTGGAATGTTCTCCCTCTTGTCTGCCTCCTGGCCTTCCTGGCTTTCTTTAAATGTCAGCTCAAATTCTTTCCCAGCCCTCTAAAAGTCGAGTGTCATCCGTCAGGGATGACCTCTAATTTATCCTTTTATGAACATGATTGTTAACATGTTGTCTT
Source organism: Petaurus breviceps papuanus (assembly GCF_028583685.1). NCBI lineage: Eukaryota > Metazoa > Chordata > Mammalia > Diprotodontia > Petauridae > Petaurus > Petaurus breviceps. Next base: position 33,170,190 of record NW_027185903.1, read on the forward strand.
CCACCATTACACTGTCAGTTCTTTAAAGGCAGGGTCTGATTTGCCTTTCTTTCTGTCCCCAGTGCTTTGCATGATGCTTGGAAAGTTGTGAAGGCTTAATAAATTCTTGCTTGCTTGTTGACATGCTTGCTACCTATATGAACTTGGGCAAGTCACTCAACTTCCATTGGCCTCAATTTCCTTGTGAAACAAGGCACTTGGACAAGATGGACTCTGAGGTTCCAACTCCAGATTTATAATCTTATGTGTGATCTTGGGCAATTCACTTCAACTCTCTTGGTCTCATTCTCCATATTTGTAAAATGAAGGAATTGGACTAGATGGCACCTGAAGTCCCTTCTAACACTATATCTATAACCCTATTAGTTACCTGGGTTATCTAAAACCCCATAAGTCACCTAACTTCCCTGGACCTCCGTTTCCTTAGTTCAACCTATAAAATGAAGGGCATGAAATAGATGATCACTGGGGTGGCACAGTGAACAGAGAACCAGCCCTGGAGTCAGGAGGACCTGAATTCAAATCCAGCCTCAGACACTTAACACTTACTAACCATGTGACCTTGGGCAAGTCACTTAACCCCAATTGCTCTCCAAAAAGCAAAAAAAAAAAAAAGAAATAGATGGCCTCTGAGGTCCCTTCCCACTCTAAATCTATGTTCCCTACATTTATATTTTAAATACAGACATGTTTCCTAATGTCTCCTCAAACTGAAGGATATGAGGGGGAGGGGGAGAGCAAAGGTTAGGATTCTTTACCCCCAGAAAAAGAGAACAGAATGAAGGCCAAAAGAAACCACCACAAACAGAACAGTTTTGAAAGTTTTACATTGAATGTATTGCATACTTAAAAAGAAAAATAAGAGTTACATAATAGAGATAATCAGTTTAATGTACAATTCTCCCATTATGTTCTATAATGTATGTGGAAATACTCATTTAATTTGGGTTCTGTCAAGGTCGAGCTTGTTTTTTAATTTAAAAAAATCACTCTCCAAACTGGAGGAAAAAAAAGGCTCTTGTCCTCAAAACTCTGTGCCTTAGTGGCTGTTTTTGTTCATTTTTTTCAGTCGTGTCCAACTCTTCGTGACCCTATCTTGGGGTTTTCTTGGCAAAGCTACTGGAGTGGTTTGACATTTTCTTCTCTAGCTCATTTTAAAGAAGAGGAAAATGAGGCAAAGAAGGTTAAGTGACTTGCCGAAGGTCACACAGCTAGTTTCAGAGGCCAGATTTGAACTCAGGAAGATGAGTCTTCCTGATCCCAATCCCAGTGCTCTATCCACTTTGCCACTTAACTAGGGATCAGCTTATCACACGGTAGCACCTTTGCATGGGTGAACAGGGAAGTGGGAAACATTTCTCATCACCACCCAATACTCCTGAGTACTCTACAAACATCCTAGTGAGTGTTTACAATTCCCTGCTGTGTGTGTGGGCGTGGGGGAAGGGGGGGTAGAAGGGAAAATCAGGCTAATTATAAAGTAACTAATTGTGCAAATGGAAATTTAATTAACTGCTGTGATTTAGTTCCTACTTTGTTTATTCTAATCATCCTCCACGGTTTAGGGCAATCCATGCCACGGTTTTCTACCATTAGCCTGAATAATCATGTGTTGGCCATATGTGCCATTTCTCTGAGCTTCTAAGAAATCTTCTGACTTACTGCCACTCCAGAATATAAATGTGCAGAAAACTCTGATCAATTTATAGAATATAAAACAAAAAACCTGATCCTCCCAGTGCTAGAGACCAGGAGGGGCATTATATTCTCTGCTACATGCAGTGAATTTAAAGAAGGAAAAAATAGCAATGGATTAAACAAAAATGTTATAAACAAAAATCATGAGCATGATGTCAAAAGATTGAGTCCCACCCTTTTGCCCACCCACCGTTCAGATAACTGAACAGCAGGACTTTGGCAGCAATTAAAAACTAATGGCTTGCCAAGGATGAGCTTTTCCAAAGAAAGATAAATTAGAGAATATTTGGAACCTTTGCAGTTCTTATTTCCACCTATTCCCTTGTGCCCAAATTTAAAATGCGTCAAATAAATCAAATACCAAGTTCTTCTTTATTTCAAAGCAAGTGAATTACCATATTGCCCAACACCAAACTCATTATCTTTCTCCCAGTCTCCTCCCACTTCTGACTTCTTTACTGCTGAGAATGGCATCCCTGATTTTCTGCTCAAACCTGAGTCCACCTTTACTCTTTTCCTTTCCTATCCATCACCCTATCCAAACAATAGCCAAGAATTGTTCATTTACCTACACCATCTCTATTGATCCTTTTCCTATTCCCACAACTTCATTCTCCATTTTATGTCCTCATTATCTTATCTGAACTATAGCAATAACCTCTTAGCAGATCTCCCTGCCTTCGATTTTTTTCTGTGCATTGCTGCAAGAGTAATCTTCTTCATGCTCATTATGATTGAATAATTTACCCCGCTCAAAAATCTTCAGAAGTTCCCCATTGTCTATCAAAGATATTCCAGATTCCTTAGCCTGGTATTCAAGATCTTCAGCAATGTCTTCCCAATCTGCCCTAACAGTCTTTTTCTCCAATTCTCCCTTCCCATATGCCATACCTTAGCCCTACAGGGCTATTGATATTTCCCAAACATATTCCATTTCTGTATCTCAAAAAACCCTATGAACTGTGTGCTATGGTTATCTCCACTTTACAAATGAGGAAACTGGGACTAAGACAAGTAAAGTGATTTGCCCAGGGTCTTATAGCTAATGTCTAAGACCAGATTAAAATTCAGAAATTCACATTACCAAGTCTAGTACTCTGTCCACTATAGGACCTAGCTGCCTGTAAGAGATAAAGTACTATTTGAAATAGAGAGAAATAAGACCATTACTGACTAGGAATAAGCTTCAGGGAGGAGAGAAAATTTGAGTTGTACTTTGGGATGGGGAGGAAATCAAGAAAAACTCATGAACAGGAGATGAGAAATAGTTCCATTTGGAAGACAAAGCACACAAAGGAGAATAGCAAAGACCAGGATGGAAAGGTGCAGTATGGCCAGATTGTAAATGGCTATGAGTGCTAGGCTAAGTAGTTTAAAACTTGCCTGGGTCCCTTTTACAGATATTGAACAGAGAAGTAACATGATCATAGTTACACACAAGAAATATTAGCCTGGAAGTGGTATCCAGGATGGAGTGGAGAGGCAGAAGCAAGAAGACTCACTACATTTTCATCTGCTGCTGCACCTGGTTTCAATTCTATGGAACAAAATGCCCCTCCCAGGCTAAACTCATCACTTTGAAACTCACGGCCAAGTTGCTAACTCAAGCTTGATTGATACCACCTTCCTCAACCTCCAAGTTCTCTAACTGGAGGGTGGAGTATCAAACTCCTCCTGCTGCCTCTGAGAGAAATTATTACTTTCTTTTGTTTAATTAATTTATTTTTAGTTATCAACATTCATTTCCACAAGATTTTGAGTTACAAATTTTTCTCCCCATCTTTCCCCTACCCCCCACCCCAAAATATCGAGCTGACTGTATACCCCTTTCCCTAATCTGTTCTCTCTTATATACTCCCTCATCCCCCCCCTAACTTTCTAGTAGAGCAAGTTGGATTTCTATACCCCACTGCCTGTATATCTTATTTCCAAGTTGCATGTAAAAAAATATTTTTTTTAAACATTTGTTTTCAAAACTTTGAGTTCCAGATTTTCTTCCCTTTTTCCTTCCTCACCCACCCCCAATAGGAAGATAAGTAATTCAATATAGTTTGTACATGTGTAGTTAGGCAAAACACTTCCATAGTAGTTATATTGTGAAAGACTAACTATAATCCCCTCCATCGTATCTTGCCCCCCTCTTATTCTATTTTCTCCTTTGACCCTGTCCCTTTTCAAAAGTGTGTGCTTCTGACAATACTCTTCCCCAATCTGCCCTCCCTTCTATCATCTCCCCTCTTATCCCCTTCCCCCTATTTTCCTATAGAGTAGGATACCCAATTGAGTGTGTATGTTATTCCCTCCTTAAGCCAAATTTGATGGGAGTATAGTTTACCCACTCCTTTTCACCTTCCTGCTCTTCCTCTCCATTGTAACAATTTTCTCTTGCCTCTTTTATATGAGATAATTTGCCCTAGTCTATCTCTCCCTTTCTCCTCCCAATATATTCCTCTCACCTCTTAATTTTATTTTTTTTAGATATCATCCCTTCGTATTCAACTCATCCTGTGCCCCATAGGTATATATGTACATACATATGCGCACATTCACACATATATTTATACACACATACACCCTCCTATACATACATATATATGTATGTATACATATATACATATGTATTCCTTTCAACTATCCTCATACTGAGAAAAGTCTTATGAGTTACGTTAACTTTAATAAATTTCTTATTAATTCTTTTTCTTGTGTACCTTCTCATGCTTCTCTTGCTTCTTGTATGTGAAAGTCAAATTTTCTGTTCAGCTCTGGTTTTTTCATCACGAATGCATGAAAATCGTCTATTTCATTGAATAACCATATTTTTCCTTGAAGCATTATACTTACTTTTGCTGGGTAGGTGATTCTTGGTTTTAATCCCAGCTCCTTTGGCCTCTGGAATATCATATTCCAAGCCCTTCAATCCCTTAATGTAGAAGCTGCTAGGTCTTGTGTTACCCTGATTGTTTTTCCATAATACTCAAATTGTTTCTTCCTGACTGCTTGCAGTATTTTCTCCTTGACCTGGGAACTCTGGAATTTGGCTATAATATTCCTAGGAGTTTCCTTTTGGGGATGTTTTTTAAGAGGTGATCGGTAAATTCTTTCAATTTCTATTTTGCCCTCTGGTTCTAGAATATCAGGGAAATTTTGCTTGGTAATTTCTTGAAAGATGGTTTCTAGGTTCTTTTTTTGATCATGACTTTCAGGTAGTCCAATAATTTTTTAATTATCTCTCCTGGATCTATTTTCCAGGTCAGTGGTTTTTTCCAAAAAAATATTTTACATTGCCTTTTATTTTTTCATTTGTTTGGACCTGTTTTTATAGTGTCTTGATTTCTCATAAAGTCATTAGCTTCCATTTGCTCCAATCTAATTTTGAAGGAATTATTCTCCTCAGTGAGTTTTTGAAATTCCTTTTCAATCTGAACAATTCTACTTCTTAAGGTAATCTTCTCCTCCAAAATATCATCACACCAGGTCCTGCTGAATGAATTCGACTCAAGTATTCTCTCAGCCAAAGAAAAGCCAAGTTTATTAAAGATTCACCTTAATGTGTAGACCCTTAAGGAACCTAAGTATATGTGAAGCTTATATTGATAAGCAGGCCAGAATAATCTGACACAGTGAGTCTGCGCTAGATAATTCTTGGAACCTTCAAGGAGGCAAGATGCATCTTATACACAGAAAGATTGTGGGAGGGATCTAGGGGTGGTCTTGAGGAGGAGTTTGGGGAAGGTCTTGAGGAGGAGTCTAAAGAGAATCTTGAGGGGACTGAGGTCAGACTCCAGTAATGAGATTAAGGCTACCTGGAGATGACAGACAGTGGAGGGCTAGGCTAGTTTAAGGGTAATAGATTTGGGTATAGATATTTCACAGGATCAAGGGTGGGAAGTAGCTGGACAATGGAGGGCTAGGGTAGGTTAAGAGTAAGAAAGACTTGGGTCTAGAAATAATGAAAGGCTTATGGCCTCAGGCAAATGACTCAGCAAGTGGGAAGATTCAAGGAGAGTTCAAGGGGTTTCCCAGAGCCTATACCCCATTACTCCCACCCCCTAACTTTTCTGCCTCCTTCTGTGTGTTGTCTCTCCCTTTAGACCATAAGCTCCTTGAGGTCACACACAGATTGTCTTTCTTTTTCACTGCAGCCACAGTAATTAGCACAGTGCCTGATACTAGTGGCATTTAATTAATGCTTATTGGATTGGATTGCTTGTTAGGAGGCTAAGCCCAGGTGGGAGGTAAAAAGGGGCTGCACTAAACTGGTGGCAGCAGAAAGAGATGAGAGAACATCTAGATGCAAGAAACACTGAAGAGGCAGAATGGAGAGGATGTGATCATTAATCGGATGTGGTGAGTGAATGAGAAAGAAGATTTCAAACACGGGGTACTAGGGAGATGGTGATGGCCCCTGACAGAAGCATTAAGGCTGGTAGGAGAAGTGGGTGTTGGAGTGGAAAGAAGCTTAGGTTTGTACTTGTTGCATTCAAAGGGCATTTGTACTTCTATTACCTCAATTTGTAGAATGTTTGAAAAAAGAACAAGCTCTAAAGAGTCATGCACATCCTCTGAGTCATGACAATAAAGAATAACAAACACATTTCTAGTGTCTTCCATGGTTACAAGTGTGCCTTAAATGTGTAATCTTCCTGGCTCAGGACTGCAGCTCTGGGCTCAAGCCGAATAGGTTCCATTTTAGGACTTCTCTCTAACAATAACTCAATAATCTCTTCAGCTCACTTTGCCTCCATCCAGGAAAACTCTGGAAACATTTGAATCTTCCTCACATCGTTTCCTTTGGGTCCACCTGATCTCTGTACTCATTCCAGGATAATAAGCACATTTAAACATAGAAGAGGCTTATTAAAAGACACAAAAAGAACACAAAAGGGACTCACATCTAAGCCTAACAAGGAAATGTAACACAAAATTAATAAAACCAACTAATCAAGTTCCAGTGTGGTACACTGTTATCACGGATCTTGGGGCCAGCCCAGTGTCTAGTGTCCTCTTCTCCCTACTCCTCCTCTCTGAGATCTGGGCTCTAGCATTTGCTGTCTTTAAGTGGCTACTGCCACCTCTCAACATATTCCCAGACTTGTCCCAAGCTACCATAGCTCCTAACACTATAAAAACTCAATGTCACATCTTATGTGTTTATCCTACCCACAAGCACCATCTTCCTCTTCCAGCTGCACATTCACCTCAACTCTTCTGGCCAGGACCGTTGGGGGAAAAGGGGAAGAACTAGTTAAATCTTTCTAGGTCTTTGTGGCTGCTTTTCACAGGCCTACTCTATATACATTAGAATGAATGAATGAATGTTTAAGTGCTTTCTATGTCTCCCTGCCCTCAAGTAACTCTCAATCTAAACTTGCTCAGTAGCAGAGATTATACTGTGCATCAACAACCCTGACATCATTAACTCTTTAAAAAAATTTTTTCAAAAAGAGAAATTATTCACCAGATATAGAAAAATTACAGTTGAATCTACCGGACAAAAAAGAGAGACCCTGACAAGTTAAAGTCCTTACAAATTAACACCAGAAAATGATAAACCCTAAAGAGCTCCTTCAATCACCTTCTCCCATCAGCCTCCAGCACACTTAGAAGTGTTTGCATAAACTGACACACCTATTTTTGTCATGGGCACATTCTGGGAACTTCTCCTGCTGAAGAGGCTTTCTTTGCCAGCATAACTCACTCTCCTGTCTATCTTCCCAACCAAAGAAATAGTATACACTATAATAGTATACACTACAAATAAAAAGAAAAAAAATTCAGATTTTTTTCTCTGGTGAAATGGAAGGCCAAAAAATTTCACATGAATTTTCTAATTGCAGGGGCACTGCACCCCTATGCTTTGCAGTGTAGAAAAGATAACTGTCTACTGCTTTCTTTCAGCTCATTTTCCAATTATCTTTCCTTCCCCTTTAGGTTCCTTTATCCAAGATCTTAGTTCTTGCATATTATTCCTGACATACATATTTTTAAGATCCCAATTTTACATGCATTGTTATCATATATTTCAATGTCTGTTGGATTTATCTCCGTGATGGGGCATTCCCTCTTATTGTGTACATCTCCATCCTTCTATAACATCTAGACCTGTGAAACTCTTGTCCATGCCTGCTCCTAAATCCTCTATAGGGAATCTGCCAGACATACTATAGGCTTTCCTCTTGGTCCTTTAACTTAATGTGGGCTCCAGCATGACATATGGATCATTCGTCAGATATCTCTCACTCATATTACATAAATAGCCCACCTCCTTTTGTGACTGTGCATTTCACAGGAACATAAAACCCCAGAGCTATCAGGGACCTTAGAGACCATCTAATACAACTTGTAATTGAACTGAATTCACTGCCTTATTTTCTAGATTTTTAAGAACAATTCCTTTAATAATTCTTCTTTCTTTTTTTCCTTTTTGCTTTTTGGAGGGGCAGTTGGGGTTAAGTGACTTGCCCAAGGTCACATGGCTGGTAAGTGTTAAGTTTCAGAGGCTGGATTTGAACTCAGGTCCTCCTGACTCCAGGACCGGTGCTCTATTCACTGCACCATCTAGCCACCCCTTCCTTTAATAATGCAATCTAAAATTTTACCAGGAATCAAAGTCAAGTTCCCTGACCCATAATTTGCAAACTCCACTCTCTTCCTTATTTTGAAAACCAGGAAAACATCTGCCCTTCTCTAATCCTTCCTGTTCTTCATGACCACCCATTCACATATCACTGACAAGGACTTAATAATGACCTTTCTCAGTTTTTTCAGTACCAGAAGTTGAAATGCATCAGAAGTAGGTGAAGGGAATTCATAAAAGGCATCCTCTTACTATCTCTCCATTAATATTTTTTTTCTTTTCTTTTTTTTCCTTTCTAGTCCAAAACTCCTTTTTGGTAGAGAAAACAAACAAAATAAAAATCAGGCAGTTATGCCTTCTCTCCATCATCCAACATTATTATCTCAGCCATGCTGGACAATATTCCATCCCTTCTATGATACTCTTTTTCATCCATACAGGTGCCAAAGTGATTTTCCTAAGCCTGATTTCCCAGGCTACCCATGTCACTCCCCTAATAATAAACTCCAGGGAATCCCTATTGCTGCTAGGATTAAAGAGAAACTGCTCTGTTGGGCTTTTTAAGCCATTCAAAACCTGACCCTGACCTACCTTTTTAGCCTCATTATATAACATTCCTCTTCTTGCACTCTTCCACCAAGTCAAACTGGCTTTTTTTCTGGTTCTCACCCACAGAATGCCATATTTCATCTCCATCCCTGAAATGCAGTCCTTCCTTCTCTCCTCCTCAGAGGCCCTTACTCCCTTCAAGACTCAGTTCAAACACAACTTTCCACATAAGACTTTCCTTGCTGGTGTCCTTCCTCTCTGAACTATATTGTATTTTATATTTATCATGTATATGCTTATTTAGGGGCACCTAGGTGGTATAGTAGATAGAGTGCTGATGCTGGAGTCAGGAAGACTCATCTTCCTGAGTTCAAATCTGGCCTCATATATTTACTATCTCTGTGACTTAATCCTGTTTGCCTCTGTTTCCTCATCTGTCAAATGAGCTGGAGAAGGAAATGACAATTTCCTGAAATGGCAATCTACTCCATTTGAGTAGGTACACACTCTATACTTTGAGTAAAAACCTCAAATTGGAGTCACAAAGAGGTGAACATGACTGAAATAACTGGACAACACCAAAATATGATTATTTATGTGTATGTTGTCTCTCCCAATAAAATGCAACACTTCTTTGAAGACAAAGACTGTTTGATTTTTGTCTTTATACAATCAGAGCCTCACATAGTGTTTGGCATACAGTAAGTTATTGTTATAATAAATGCTTGTTGATTCACTCAGGAATTTCTTTTCCAAAATCTAATCTGTATCTCAGACAACGCCACACCTGACTTTCCTCTCCTACGGCACAAATACTATGATGAAACAGTCACTTCTCCCACCTACCCCTTGCCACCAAGGTTCCTGTCAATTCTATTTCAGCAACCAGTTCTTCCTGGCTGGTGAGAATCACGTCCTGAATTACAGTCTTACTCACTGTTTTAGCCACCTTTTGGTAGATGGCACGAGCATTAGATAAACTAGGGTATTATAACCGTTTCTGCTTCTGGCAGAGTGAGGATTACAATCAAAACTCAGACAAATAAAGCTCTCCATCACGACTGTATCCTGCCTCCATGGAAGGGTGGAGATTGGTTTTCCAAGTTCTTTGTCTAGTCTCCTTTCTATCACAGGGGTTTGTAATCAACGCTAATAGCAATAATGCTTCTGTTTCTGCCTCTACGAAGGCCCTATTCTTTCTCTGTCTTGTTCATGGTTTCCTTCACTTGAGTTTATTATCTTAATATACAGTGCTTCCCTGGATTTCCTGGGTGTTGTAAATCAGGCCTGACTGAAGCTAGTGTGATGGTGGTTTGGGTTTGCGACTGGAATGAAATAAGACACTCATAGAGTATTTAACAGAAGTCAGGGTTATTAGCCATGGTATGGAATTAATATAACATTGATTCAGTTGGGCTCAGCTTCCCTGTCATCCTGGCACAACACTGTATGTAGCAAGCAAGAAAGAGGAATTTCTAACTTTTCATGTATAAGTTTTTGTACTTAACCCAAAGAGGAAGTCATATCACCAGTCTAGGCCTTAGTTCTCTGGACCAATTAAGTCTCAAGTTCAGTATTAGTTCATTTTTAGGGAATAATTAGCCTAGATTTTGTGGCAGGAGCCTTAATATACATGTTACTCCTACCACATATAGAATGTTGGTGACAACATTCTATATGTTTTCTAGAGAACCTTCCACTACATGAATGGCCTTAGGGTCATTACTGAGTAACCCTAATTTGGGAGTGGTGAAACCTAGCATAGGCAACACTAAAGTAGGAAAATAAAATAAAATAGAAATACAACAAAAACACAACAAACTATACCTAACAGCCTCCTGAAGGAGTGACAGACTATGGAAAAGAATGCAGACCAGAAATCTTAGACTTTGTCCTCTCCGTCATCCCTTCTAAGGCTCAAGTACCAGATCTTAATTATCTGATCCATTCAGTGAGTGATATCACATTTCTGCAGTTCACAGGGGTCTCTAAAATGGTCATGATGAACAGGAGTACTACCAGGAACATCAAAGCTATGGTAGACATGGGGAGATTTCTGGCACAAACCCTAAACCTCACTGTGAATCAGATTCAGCTGGAGTCAAATAGCTAAGCAGTCATGACCCTCTCACATGTAGCCTGTCCCTGTGTTGAGGTCAATAATAAGAATTGCCCAGTACCATTGTGGACAATGTTCTCCAGACCAAGAACTCTCTTTCCTTGAGAGCCCTATGGTGGGGAAAGGTGGGGAGGCCAAATATTACCAAATATTTATCCCTTTCTAGTCTTCTATTAAAGGACTCTACCCCTTCTTCTGCATATCCATCTCCCTTCACCAGAAAATAAGGCACCTCCCAACAACTCTACCCTTTGGCCCTCTAAGACCTTCCTGAGAAACTGTCTGGTAACCACTGAATATGAACTAGCAACAATGTGGAGGGCCTTTGTTGGTTTCAGACTAAAGATAATTAAAGGGTTAGATGGTCCTGTCAGTGTCCACTTCACCTACATCTTTGTCCAGTGTTCCAAGGTTGATCCATCTGTGCTAGGATCTGAGCAGTGCCTCCCACTGTGCCTGGGCCTACTGATAATCGCCTGGTCAAGGGCCTAAAACATAAGACTTCTTAAGTTTCAGAAAAATCTTTAAACTGAACTAAGGTTTTTGGGATACCCTATATTCTGTGGCAAATTTACCCCCATCACATAACTTCCTAACATAGTTTGATTCTCCAGAGTCTGTATGATCAAACTTCATCAAACCTCAGGTCTGAATGAACAAACAGGAACTTTTTGACAGCTGGACCAGATATGTTTTTAAAGTGTTCTTCAATTTCTATACCTTGCAGCATGTCTAACAAGGTGGGATTCTGCGGCATGCTCAGGTACAGCCTTTGCCTATAGAGTAAGTGATGAAGTATTTATAACATCTCATTTGGGGAGGGGCTTGAGGAGGGTTTGGTTCATTTCATGGACTTTGTTCTTCCAAAATTTGGAGTCTTTTGCAGAATTAATCTCTCCTAATGAACTGAGAGGCCTATTCAATGCCTCCATCAGTTAACTACAGAACAAACTGTGGAGGGAGATCAGAGTGGTTCTGAATTTCAAAGGGATAGAATGAATGGTGTTTCTCTTTCTTCTTTTCTCTTCTTGGCATTGTCTCTCCTAGCACATTCACTGGACAAACGGGAGAAGAGAGCTGTTTACTGGAAGTCACATCTGCATTACCTTTTGACTTCAGTTAATTTCTATTACAATATTAGGGTAGGGTTGGGGGGTGGGGGTGGTTCAGTATCTTAGCTCTATCCTTTTAACAATCACTAGCAAGAAAAATGTCCCAGGGGTTACCAAATGATCAAAGACAGTCTGCCTGATCCAGCAAAGTCGAGGCTGCTGTCATCTCGAGACACATTCAGCCTGCCCTTTCACAGCCCTGCTGGGATCTCATTGATCTGGAGCATTTGGAGATGCTCTGAATGGGAGAGACACTTTGTTTCTGCTCTCCACAAATTCCCAGAGACTACAAAGAGGCTCCTCTTGGTCCAGATTCCCCTGATTTAACTCTTTCCTCCCCTTCTCAATTCTGTGATTCTAAAGCACCCCTGAGACCTGGCTGGGCATGCTATGCAGTCCCTTCCCTTCCAGGTCCTAGATCCCCCAAATAGAGGCTACGGAAAAAAGAGAAACAGAAACAGAAGAAAGTTCAAGGGGGAGAAGCACAGAAGCAAGAAATGAGTTGGAGTCAATAATAGGATATTTATAATAACAATAAAAACTAGCAAAGACATTTGGATGCAAATCACTACCCTTCAGATCAAGTCAGAGCCTGAGCTTCATGGTTATAAAGGAGGTACCCCAGTAACAATGCTGAGATGAGAAAGTAGATAGACAGTGCTGGAAAGGGTTCTAGATTACTAAAAGCGACCCTGGATTGGAATACTGCAAACCAATTAATGTCATCTGTGAATTGGGGGATATTGACAGTTCCTGCTCAATGAGGAGTGTTTCCCTCTGAGGGTACCTTCCTTTTGCCCTGTATATCTGTTGTATGGACATAGTTATTTGCATGCTGTCTTCTCCACTAGGCTGTAATCTCCTTGAGGGCAGGGACTATTTTTGTCTTTCTTTGTACCCCCCAGCACTTGACATAGTACTTAGCACATAGTAGGCATTTACTAAATGTTAACTGACTGACTGACCTGATACCTGTGCTACTTATCTGATGAGGCTGTTGAGAGGATCAAATAAGATTGTGTATATTGTATGAAGTTCAGTTAGCATTATTATTATTATTTCATATTTTAGTTATGATTTTATATTTCAGCTATTGATCTCATTACTATTATTATGGATCAGGTGGAGGCAGCCTTGGAGAGGCAAAGGACACAAGGTAAAACTTCCAACGATAATCATCAAGCAGGAGAAATCAAGAAGATACTTTCCTAAGACATTATAAAACATTTCCTATGACCCATGACCTCCTAATTTAGAGCATCCCTTTGGAGCAAGCCCATTATTACTGCAAGCCAAATAGGGACTCCAGCTTGGCCCTGTAGGAAAGCCAGCCTTTCAGAAAACCAAAATCTCACCACTAAAGATTCAGTCCAAAATCATAGCATTGCTCTGGTTGGTAATTTTGGAAATAAGCAAATCCGAACTGAAGATCCCATAGATTTCAAAAGAATTTTTAAGCAGTTTCTGGCCTGCTTCCCACAGTTTCTTGAGAAGTTTTGTTGAATCAATAAGCCTACCAGGCAGTTTCTTAGTCTTTCACTGCCTTTTGACTAGAACTCCCCATTCTGTTAGAGTTCAGTGAATAAGAATCCACAGACCTTCTCCCCAAGGTGGTGCCAAAGGAGAAGAAGGCAACAGCTGTCCCTCCAAAACAGAAGCCAAGCCAAAGTTCTTGAAGGCTTAAAAAGCTGTGTTGGAATAGAGCAACAGCACTGGAGTCAGGAGGATCTGAGTTCAAATCCAGCCTCAGACACTTAATGCTTACTAGCTGTGTGACCTTGAGCAAGTCACTTAACTCCAATTGCCCTGTCTTCCCCCCTCCAAAAAGAAAGCAAAAAAAAGGCTGTGTTGAAGGGTGTGTAAAATGAAGAAAATCCAAACATCCCTTACTTCCTAGAACCAACATACATTAAGCTTCAAAGATAACCCAAGTATTCTAGGAAAGGTACCCCTATGAGGAATCAGCTTACTCACTGTGACTCATCAAGCCCTGAGCAACTGAGTTGGCTATGAAGTCTAAAGGCAGCAACAGCCTTATGATCATTGTGGATGTCAAGACTGGTAAATAGCAAACCAAAGAGGCTATGAAGAGGCTGCATCACGTCGATATGGTAAACCAAAGGTTGTTTTTATTTTTTTATTAATTAGTTTATTTTTAGTTTTTAACATTCACTTCTGTAAGTTTCAAATGTTTTCCCCCTCCCCAAGACAGTGTGCAATCTGATATAGGCTCTACATATACATTCCTATTAAACATATTTTCACATTAGTCGTGTTGTATAGAAGAATTAGAATGAATGGGAGGAACCATGAGAAAGAAAAAACAAAACAAAACAAAGAGAGCAAATAGTCTGCTTCCCTCTGCATTCAGACTCCATAGTTCTTTCTCTGGATGTGGCTGGCATTTTCCATCATGAGTCTTTTGAAATTGTTTTAGGTCGTTGCATTGCTGAAAAGAGCTGAGTCTATCAAAGTCCGTTGTCATACACTGTGGCTGTTACTGTGTACAATGTTCTCCTGGTTCTGCTCACTTCACTCAGTATCAATTCATATAAGTCTTTCCAGGTTTTTCTGAAGTCCGTCTGTTCGTCATTTCTTATAGCACAATAGTATTCCATTACATTCATATACCACAACTTGTTCAGTCATTCCCCAGTTGATGGGCATCCCCTCAATGTCCAGTTCTTGGCCACCATAAAAAGAGCTGCAATAAATATTTTTGTACATGTGGGTCCTTTTCCCTTATGTATGATCTCTTTGGAATATAGACCTAGTAGTGGGGCCAAAGGGTATGAATATTTTTATAGCCCTTTGGGCATAGTTCCAAATTACCCTCCAGAATGGTTGGATCAGTTCACAACTCCATCAACAATGAATAAGTGTTCCAATTTTCTCATATCTTCTCCAATATTTATCATTTTCCTGTTTTGTCATGTTAGTCAATATGATACGTGTAATGTGGTTCCTCAGAGATGTTTTCATTTGCATTTCTCTATGCAAATTCTCTATCTAATTAATAGTGATTTAGAGCATTTTGTCATATGACTATACATAGCTTTAATTTCTTCCTCTGAAAACTGCCCCTTTTTATCCTTTGACCAATTATCAATTAGGGAATGACTTGTATTCTTATAAATTTGACTCAGTTCTCTACATATTTTAGAAATGAGGACTTCATCAGAAACACTGGTTGTAAAAATTCTTTCCCAGTTTTCTGCTTCCCTTCTAATGTTGGTTGCATTGACTTTGTGCAAAAACTTTTCAATTTAATGTAATCAAAATTATCCATTTTGCATATTGTAAAGTTCTCTATCTCTTGTTGTAATGGGAATGTAAATTTGTAAGATTTTCCCTACCCCTAGGCTAAAGTGCACCTGGAGCCTGGGGTGGGAGGCTTGTTTTTCAGTAGATACTTCTTGATTGGCCAGTGAGTCAATAAGGTTGTTACATTCTCTGAGCCAGGAGAAGGCTATATAAGCCCTGATGTGTAGCTTTGTTTTGGGGCTCACTTTGAGAAGTGTTCTGTGATTTGATATGGATTCTGGAAGCCGTTGTCCAGAGCCCCCTGGCTTTGAAAAACCCAGATGTTGAAACCCAGATGTTGATTTGGTATGGATGTAATGGTTGGACAGTTTGGAAAGCTGTCTACTTGATCTGTTTCTGTCTTGATAATCTGCCTGTATACTCTGAAGTTCAGGGTGCTGACCTTTTTCCCCTGAAGGAGGTAAACCATATATGTTTGACTGATTAAAGTAAGCTTGTTAACCCATTTTGAGTTGCTTTCCTTTAACAAAGCAGATCCAAGAATCTGTGTTGGCAGCAAACCCTGGGGATGCTTGGGGTGCTTGCTGCCACAATTGCTTGGTCATAAATTCCTCTGTTCTCCATAAATCTGACAGATAAACTGTTCCTTGCTCTCCTAATTTGCTTATAGTACCAGTCTTTATATCTAATCTGTGTACCCATTTGGACTTTATTTTGGAATATAGTACAAGATGATATATGCCCAATTTCTGCCATACTATTTTCCAGTTTTCCCAGAAATTTTTGTCAAATAGTGAGACCTTATCCCAGAAACTGGGGTCTTTTGGTTTATCAAAAAAAATTTTTGTCATTGGCTACTGTCTTTTGTACCTAACATAATCCACTGATCTACCCCCTCTATATCTTAGCCAGTACCAAGTAGCTTTGATGATTGTTGTTTTATAATACAAATCAAGATCTAGTATGGTTAGGTCACCTTTCCTAGCATTTTTTTATTAATTCCCTTGATATTCTGCACTTTTTGTTCTTCCAGATGAATTTTGTCATTATTTTTTCTAGCTCTATAAAATAATTTTTGGTAGTTTGGTTGGTATGGCACTGAATAAGTAAATTAATTTAGATAGAATTGTCATTTTTACTATATTAGCTTAACCTACCCACAAGCAACTGATGTTTTTCCAGTTATTTAGATCTGACTTTATTTGTGGGAAAAGTGTTTTGTAATTGTGTTCATATAGTTCCTGGGTTTGTTTTGGCAGGTAGACTCCCAAATATTTTGTACTGTCTACTGTAACTTTAAATAGAATTTCTTTTTCTATTTCTTGCTGTTGGGTTTTATTAGGAATATACAGAAATGCTGATGATTTATGTGGCTTTATTTTATATCCTGCAACTTTACTAAAGTTGTTTATTATTTCAAGTAGTTTTTTTTTTACTTGATTCTCTAGGATTCTCTAGGTATACCATCATATCATCTCCAAAGAGTGATCACTTAGTTTCTTCTTTGCCAATTCAAATTCCTTCAATTTCATTTTCTTCTCTTATTGCTAAAGCTAACATTTCTAGTACCATACTGAAAACATTGGCGTTAATGGACATCATTGTTTCAACCCTGATCTTAGTGGCATTGTTTACAGAGCCTTTCAGCAGGATATAGTTTCCTTTCTTCTTATCTCTTTTAATTAGATCTATTTTTGCTTTTGCTTTGTCTGATATTAGGATTGCTAACCCTGCTTTTTTTACTTCAGCTGAAGCATAATATAATCTACTACAGCCTTTTACCTTTACCCTGTGTTTATCCATTTCTAATGTGTTTCTTGTAAACAACATATTATAGGATTATGGTTTTTAATCCATTCTGCTATCTGCTTCCATTTTATGGAAGAGTTCATCCCATTCACATTCACAGTTATGATGCTATCTGTGTCTTTCTCTCCATCCTATTTCCCCCCCGTTTATGCTTTTATTTCTCCCTTCTCTCCCTCCTCAAAAGAGTTTTGCTTTTGACTACTGCTTCTCTCAATCTTCCTTCCTTTCTATCAGCCCACTTCCCTTTTCTTTCCCCTTTCCCCTCCTATTGCCTATAGGGCAAGTTAGATTTCTATACCTAAGTATGTTAATACATCTTTGAACCAAATCTGATGAGAGTAGAGTTCAAACAATGATCATCTCCCTCTCTTCTTTCCCTCTACAATAATATGTTTTTGTGCCTCCTGATGTGATATAATTTACCCTTTTCTGCCTCCTTTCCTCTTCTAATCCCTTTTCACCCCTTATTTAGGTTTTTATCATCACATCAGTTAATTTATACCTATACCCTCTGTCTATTTATATCCCTTTTAAATGTCATAACAAAAATACAGTTCTCAAGATTTGAAAGTTTCATCTTCCCATGTAGGGATGTAAACAGTTTATCCTTATTGAATAACATGTTGTTTTTCTTCTTTCCTATTTACCTTTTTTATGCCTCTCTTGAGTCTTGTATCTGAAGATCTTCAGTTAGCTTTTGTACCTCCTTTTCCATTTGGTCACTTTTACTTTTTAAGGAGTTTTCTTCAGTGAACTTTTTTTTCCCATTTTGTCAATTGTATATTTAAAGGAATTGTTCATTTTTTCTTCTACTTCTCTAATTTGACTTTTAAAATACTTCTTGAGCTCTTCCAAGAAGGCCTTTTGGGCTTGATACCAGTTCATATTCCCCTTTGAGGTTTCAAATGCGGGTATAGTTACAATGCTGTCCTCCTCTGAATTTGTGTTTTGATCTCCTCTGTCCCCACAGTAAGAATCTATGGTCTTTGCTTTTCTAAGTTGCTTTTTGCTCATTGTGTTTGCCTTTTCCCAGACTTTTAAGTTGATCTCTGCTTCTGGGGCACGGGGGTCTCTGTCCCATACTTTTTGTGCTGGGGGTTAGGGGTCTGTTTACTGGCTTTGTGTGCTGTGGCCTCTGGTTCTGGCAGCTGGAAGCTATATAATGCTGTAGCTTACCTGGTGCTGAGCTGAAGTTGCTATTGGTGGCTGGTGTGTACTGAGGCCAGGTGAGGTTTTTCTGCATTTTCCCAGGGTTACATTGAAGCTCAAGTGGTGCGGTGTGGGGAGGGGTGGTCTGACCACTGAAGGTCTCCTCCTCCCCAGGGGCTGCACTAGAGTATGAACAGACTTAGTCACTGGTGGACACCTCTCTGTGGTGCAAGTGATGGTGCCCTGTGCTGGTGCCTGCTGATTACTCTGGCTATTCAAAGGCACTCAGGGGTCCTGGTGTTAGTGCTTGCCTACTCCACCACTCTGGAACTCTGGATCTCCTAATGGTTAGCTGAGGTGGGGATTTCTGCTGGTTTGCCTAGATGCCTCTCATCCTGTACTGGTGCCCTTCAGCCACCACAGGAGTGACCTTTCTTTTTAATCCCCCTAGTCCAGAGCTAAAAAACTGTTGCACCCAGTATTTCTGCTGGATCCTCTGTTCCAGGATGTTTCCTGGGGTGATATTTTCTGGGTTTTTCAAGGACAGTAAAGGGGGGAGAGAGAGAGAGAGAGAGAGAGAGAGAGAGAGAGAGAGAGAGAGAGCAAATTACTGCTTGCTCCACCATCTTGGCTCCTGGAAGTGGATCCACACTGAAGTTTAAATCCAACTTGCCCCAGGCAATGTTTTGGATTGCCAACAGAACCAAAATCATCTAAAGTATATCCAACTAGTCTGTTTCATATAAAACAATGTTTTCTACTATAAAAAAAAGTAATCTAAGGAAGACCTGGATCATAGGGATTTGGGGCTCCAGCTATACATTGCACAATCCCCAACTGGTCATAGCCAAATTAAATAAAGGCTCATATATGATTCCTCATTTTAAAGATTATTTATTGACTTTTATAATAAATTTTTCTGCCTAGAACCATTGCATCCTAAAACCATTACCATCCTCTCTGTCCTGCATAGACCTTCTTTCATACCTTCCAACGCCAGATGCATTGGACCAAAAAGAGAAGACATGTTTCACAATCCTCAGTGTCATTTCCAGACCCTCCCTCCAACACCTTTACTCAGCAGACATCTCCCCCTTTGAGGCTCATTCCATCTAGATATGTCACCCTATCAAGTTTCTGTTGACCACTATGCATCAGGCTCCAGATTTGTTCTTCCTCCTTTTTTGAGAAAGGAACTAACCAGAGTACTACTACAATTTTGGACTGAATCCTCAATGGTGAAATTTTGGTTTTCTTTCCCAAAGGGCCAAACAGGAAACCTCCAAATTAGAAGGGCATAAATGGGTTATAGGCAATATATCATGATGTCTGTTTCAGGAAAGTATATTGTTCCCTTGTGGTTATAGTAGGAGGTATTATCTTCTGTCCTTTGCCCTCCTCAACTACCTCCACCTGACCCAAAATAACAATAACCAAAAATCATATAATGCATATGATCTCATTTGATCTTCTCCACATGCCCATTAGATATACTTACCTCATCCCCTAGTCTTCCTCTCAACCCCAGCTCCTAGCTTTATATTTTGAAGACTTCAACTTACATATCGATTGTTAACCTCTTAATTCCCATATCTAATACCTTCACTCTTTGCTCTCATCACTAGCCACAAGTGCTCCATAGTCCCTAAATCTGAATTTCATCTACTTTACCATAATGCCCTATCCTCCCAGATATTCCCATATCCCACCCTTTCTGAACTATTTTTTGCCTTCATCACAATTTTCATTCATGTGGTTTCTGCTCGAGCTTCACTTTCTTCCCTTAAAAATATTCATCTTGTGAGCAGGTAGATTTCTGAAAAACCTAGAAAGACATGAACTGATGCAAAATTAAATGAGCAGAACCAGGGGAATATTGTACACAGGAACAACAACATTATACTATGATAAAATATGAATCACTTAGCCTTTCTCAGCAATACATTGATACCAGACAATTCCAAAGGATTCATGATGGAAAATGTTATAAACATCCAGAGAAAGAACTGATGGAGTCTGAATGCAGATCAAAACATATTGTTTTCACTTTATTTTTTATGTCTTTTTTTTCTTTTGGTCTGTTTCTTCTTTCACAACATGACTAATATGGAAGATGGTTTTTTATGTGATTGCACATGTATAATCTATATCAAATTGCTTACTGTTTCAGAGAAGAAGGGGAAGAGAGATGGGAGGCAGGGAAGGAAGGAGAAAAATTTGGAACTCAACTTTTTAAATGAATATTAAAAATTGTCTTTAAATGTAATTGGAAAAGATAAAATGCTTTTTAAAAATATTTATCTTACAATTCCCCAGTTCAGTCTTATAGTATTCTCTGTCTTTGATTCCATCACTGCTCATCTCTTTCCTAACTCTAAAGGTGAATAATTCTTGCCGTTTGCCATCTCTGCTTGTGCTCCCATAATATTCCCATGATTCTCTCCTCTTTTGCTCTGGAATCAAAGATGAAACAGTCCATCTCCTTATGTCCCTAATCAAATTCCTCCTCACTCCTCCAAGAGCTTGCCCCTTTAATAATTCTCTCTCTCTCCCTAATTTTCAACCTCTCCTTACCTATTGGCTCCTTCTCTGCTGCCTAAACATGTGCCCAGATCTCCTCCATCTTAATAAAAACCCAACCCTTTGTTTGACTCTTCTATCCTCTCAAGCTATTGGCCTATATCACTTTGAGACAAACTTCTAGGAAAAAACTACATTTGTTTCCTCTACTTTCACACCTCCCATTCACTTCTTAACCCATAAATCAGTCAATAAAGATTTATTAAGTGCCTGCTCTGTGCCAAGCATTGTGCTAAGCACTGAGAATACCAATAAGACAAAGAAAAACAGTTCCTGCCCTCAAAGAGCTCACATTCTAACGAGAAAATACAACACACACAAAAAGCCAAAAAAGGGTTGGGAAAGAAGGTACCATCATGGTGGATTTCAGTCTAAAGAGTTCAACTGGTGGAAAATAATGCATCAGCTTTTGAAGAGGTTCTTTGCTTTGCCCTTCAATCAAGGGACAGAAGGTACTGAGGGTATGGAAGAGACGTGAGTACTGAAAATATCAAAATTGGTATTACCTGTAGTTTCTACTATATGAATTTCTGTTGTACTGGTCCTACTGTGTAACTAATTTTACCCTATATTAATTTCCCTCTGTATTAGCTTAAAGTTAGTTCAAAAGAAAAGTTATCTCTCATGCTGGTATCCCCTGGGATACTTCTTGGATATCTGTTATATCTGTTTTGTTAATCCCCCCAAAATTACCGTCCTCAAAAGATGTGCTTGTCCTTTCTTGTCCTTGTGTTTTGGTTATTTTTGTTGTTTTATCTCTTCCAAGGAGACACCAAATCTGGTAGGAGTGATTCCCTAGCAAAGGCTACAAAATGCAAGTGAGTCATATAAATCAATCAAGCATTCCTTAATGACAAAGAGGGGTGATTACTAGTTCCATGTAGGTGCTAGCTCACTTTCCTTGATGTAACCAATCCTGTCTCCACCCCATGATGGTTTCTATCCTGTAGCTAATTACATCGTCTCCTCACTCACCCAGCTCTGTACTCCCCAAAACTATATGAAGACTGGTGAGCTCTACTTCAGGCCCAATTGACCCAATTTATTAGTTATGGCTAGCCTAACTAATAATTTGATCATGCTCAGACCTTTGTCTCTCAATTTACCTTAAATTTTTAACATAACAGTACCAAGACTGATACAATCTCTCAGGATGATGAGTTTAGTAGTGAAGAGGTTTCTTGGGATATGATGATGGTAGAGTCCAAGTCCAAGGAGTACAGCTGGTGGTAACTCCTTGCAATATGGCTTCTATCCCACCATTCAGCTAAAACACCTACCTCAAAGGTAACCATGATCTCCTTATTATTCAATCCAAATGTCTTTTCTTTGTCCTCATTCTCTGAGACCTTTCTGAAGTATCTGATACTTTTGATCCTCTCCCCTTCTTCTAGGTATCCTCTCCTTTAGATAGCCCAAAGCTCTATCTTGAGCCTTCTCAACTACTCTCTTTACACTGTTGGTGATTTCATCAGTTTCCATACATTCAACTAGCATCTTTACGCAGATGACTCCCAAATCTACATATCCAGACCTGAACTCCTGTCTCACGTTTCCTATTACCTTCTAGATATCTTCCTCAATATCCCATGAGCATCACAAACTCAACTTGTCCAAAATAGAACTCATTCTATTTCCTCAACCACCTACCATTCCTACCAATTTCCCTATTTCTGTCAAGTGAACCACCGTTCTTATAGTTACCCGGGTTCAAAACCCAGGAGTCATCTTTGATTCTTTACTCACCTTAACCCTCACCCCATATCTAATCAACTCCACCTCTGTGCTCACATCTGTCCCCTTGTTTCCCCCTAATCCTGCAACCACTCCATCCCAGGACCTTATCACCTCTTACCTGTTCTTCTGTAATAGCCTCCTAATTTGTCACTCCGTTCCCAGTCTCTCCCTTCTACAATCCATCCTCCACACAGTTGTCAAATTGGTACTCCCAAAGTGCAAGTCTGACCATGCCATTCACCCGCTCTAGCAGTTTCATTAACTACCCATTGACTTTAGGATAAAAGACAAACTCCTTTGTTTGGCACTTAAATAAAGCTCTTCACAATTTAGTCCCAGCCTAACTTTCTAGGCTGTTTCCTCATAGCTCCCTGTCATGTACCCTGTACATTCCAGCTGAGCTGGACTACTTGCTATTTTTCCTGTGCATGACATTCTAGCACCTTCTCAATGCCTTTGCACACTGGCTGTCCACCCCTTTTCTCCCCTCCCCCTGACCATGCTTGGTATGTTCTCCCTCCTTACCTCCATAAATTAGAACTTCTAGCTCCCTTCAAGGGCCACTTGCTTCAAGAAACCTTTTCTGATTCCCTTAGTTGATAATACTCTCCACACCACTATGTATTTGTTTTGTAGATTTCCTGTTATTTATCTATGAATAGTAGAACATAAACTCCTTGAGGCCAGAGATTATGTTATTTCTGTCTGTATCCCCAAACCAAGCATGATGCCTGGCACTACTAGGTATTTAATTAATTAAAAATAATGATGAGGATAATGAGGAGGAAGCGGGTGATGGCTAGTATTTACATAGCTCCTGTCATGTATCAGTAACTGTCCTAAGCACTCTTTACAAATATTATCATGTTTGTTATTATTTTTTACAAATGTTTTCCCACAAATGCTTATTGATCGATGGACTGATAAAAAAAAAAGGGGACCAGCTCTCATACACATCTGTTACTCAAGAAACATTTGCACTGACCAGAAAAGCTCCCCCATTTGGGAAAAAAAAGAATTGTACCTAACTACACCCTAGGCTCTCATCCCAGCCTCACTAATGATTTTGCTATGTGGTTTTGAGCAAATTGTTTAACTTCCCTCTGTGCCAGGTTTTCCATCTGTGAAATGGAACTGAGAATGACAAACTACCTCCTAAAGTTAAAAAAGAATTCAAATTGGTTTAAGGCACTTTGCAAATATGAATGCTAACTAATAACAGTGTCAGAAATGGAATAAGGAGATGTATGGGGGGGAAGGAGCACCATTCCAGGGTCTTGTGGTCCCATAGGAAGCAGTTAATTTAAGGGAATAACTGAATTAAGTTATGACAAGAGACTCAGATATGAAAAAGACCTTAGAGGTCATCTAGTCTAACCTCTTGTTTAACAGAGAGCTGAAGTTCAGGTTCAGACAGGTGAAATTGAAGTAGCTTGAACTATTTCCATTGGAAGTAGTCTCCTATTTCCAAATCCATTCATTTAAATGAGGTAAAACATCCAGTTCCTGATAGCCAGAAATCTAAGGTTTGGGGGCATGGTTGCTATTACAGCAAACAAATGATCCTTTAGCAAGTCAACAAGAGAAGGAAATATTCTACATTTGAGTCAGTTTCATCCACAGGAAGCATCTCTTTCTAAAATCCTCCTTCCTCACTTGTTCCTCTTCGCTCCTTCAGCAATCTGAGACAATTTTGCTACGTTGTACCTTTTGGATTTTTAAATAAACAAGGGTACCAATTGCTTAGGGGCAGCCAGGTGGCTCAGCGAGCAAGAGCACCGGCTCCAGTGTCAGGATGACCTGGATCAAATCCCAGGCTCAGACACTCAGCACCACACCCAGAAATAACTGGCCGTGTAACCTTGAGCAAGTTACTTAACCCCGATTGCTTTAAAAAAAAAATAAATAAACAAGGGTTATTTGGGAATAACTCCACAGTCCTAGCAGGTTGTAGCTAATCCTGGGACTCTAAATTTAGAGATCAGCTATAGTGTTATCCAAACCCCTCGTTCTAGGGTTGAGAAAACTGAGAGATGAGGGATCATCAAGAAATGACTTGTCCCTGGTTACACGTGTAGACAGTGATTTTTCAAGAAAGCTTCACCTCAGGGCCAAAGTCACTTTTTCATAAGTTGGATCTGGAATCAGGTCAGTGCTGGTCCCATTTTTCTGACTAGCAAAAGAACCTTCCAGAAGATCAGAAAATTCAGTATAAATTTAACACAGGCACCAACACAGTTCTCTTAAATCTTTGTGAATAGGTGATTTAGAGAAGGAAGATTAAATTATTTCTTGGGGACTTGGGTTAAAATCAGTGTTATTTGTTCCTAATCTAAAGTGGTCTGATGAGCCAATGCAGGGTAGTGGAGTGAGTGGGATAAAGAAAAACAAGGGGAAAACCCAGGTCATGTGCCATTTTCAGAGACTCCAGGCTAGGCATAGTAGCCAAGGAACTAGTTCTCAAATCATAATAGGATTTAGAGCTGGAAGGAATTTCAGAAGCCATCTCATCTAATCTAGCCCCTTTCTTTTTTACAGATGAGGAAACAGTGGCTCGGAGAGATGAAGTTACTTTTTTGAGGTGGTAAATAACAAAGTTGGAATTCAAACACAAAGTCTCTGATTCAAAATCCTCTGTTCTTTGTACTATTCCATCTCACCACAAGGTAGATTAGAGTCTTTGGTAGGTAGAATAGAGTAATTCTGTGCTCCAAACTACTTGCCAACTGCTGACCTCTTAGAATCACTTTGTGAAATGCCCAACCCTTTCTTAACAGACTTTGACAGGGCACTTTACAAAGCACCAAATATCACTTCAGACTTTTTTTTTTTTTGGAAGGGCACAAAATCTACTTGAGATATCTCATAGAAGATCTGTCTTCCCACTGCATTCCCTAAAACCCAGGAACCTTCCAACTGTACCAGACTATCTAGTCACCTTATCCTAAAATAAATTCAGCTGCATTATTAACTGAAATCCCCTATAACATCAGCTATTGGTCTCTGTACTAATCTCATAGCACCGTGAAGGACAGCACAATGACATAGAAAGAGAATTAACCTGAGGGGTAGGTAAAAACAAATCAGTCATGTGACCTCGGACAAGTAGTTTTTACTTTTTAGACCTCAGTTTCCTCCCCTGTCAAAGGAGAGGGTTGGCCTAGAGGAACTCAAAGCTCATTTCAGTGGCACAGATGCTGAATATTTTTCCCTTCTTGTTTGGTAGGCAAAGGAGGAACACACGTGTAGAAAATAAAGGAAGTATCAGAAGGCTAGAGATTTTCTTTTTTAATCTTATTTTATTGATATCTTTTGTTCTTAACGTAACCTTCATTTCTGAATACTCTGAATATAACCCTCTTTTTCCCCTATGCAGTAAACCATCCTATGTAACAAAGATTTTAAAAGAAAGAAAAAAAATCAGTTCAGCAAAACTAGCTAACACTTCAACTATGTCTGATAGTGCAGGCAGTATTCCACACTGGTAATCTCCCGCCTCTGCAAAGAAGAGAGGAAGATATATTTGAAACATTTCTCAGTGCTTCACTAGGGCCAAGCTTGGCTATTACAATTGCTCAAGGCTTAGATTAGGTGGGGGATGGGAGAAAGGAGAGGAAGGATTGTTTTGTTCTTCCTATTTACATCATTGTAGTTATGGTGTATATTGGTTTTCCTGGTTCGACCGACTTTCTCTGCATCGCCTCATATGAGTCTTCATTGCTTTTCTGACTTATTCATAATCTCCAAAGTAACATTCATGCACCACAATTTATTTAGCCATTCTCCAACCATTGGAGCTATTTTTCATATTATATATTTCTTTTTGTTTTGTTTTTGGGGAGGCAATTGGGGGTTAAGTGACTTGCCCAGGGTCATATGGCTAGTAAGTGTCTGAGACCCTATTTGAACTCAGGTCCTCCTGACTCTAAGGTCAGTACTCTATCCACTGAGCCACCTATATATTACATATTTCAAAAAGGTTATCAATTGGGCTCTTTGTGCTTACCAAACAAACAAATCGATAAGAATTTATTAAAGCATCTACTTTCTGTTCAAAAACTCCTGGATGGCAGGGACCTACTTGCTTTGTACCATTCCTAGCACCATAACATACTTAATGAACACTTTTTGATGGTAAGGATGTTGATAAAATTGAAGAAGAAAGCTTGAGTCATTTCTTGACTCTAATCTGTGCCCTCTCCCTTACTGATGTACTAACTCCCTTACTGATGTAATAATTCCCTCATAAATTCTGTAACTTCACAGAGCCTAGGACTATGATAAGTCCACCTACTCCCACTGACTCTCAAAAGTAAGAGTAACTTTGATAGCAACTTTTCTGGAAATAAACTGAATGTATACCCATCATATTAGGTCCCTATGCCCAGAAGAGAAGAAACACAGAGGCAGAGACAGGTATCCATGAGTGAAGCCCCTCACCCCAAAGGTATTCTGCCAACCCAAGCATTTTGCTTTATCTGCTTATCCTAGATGGGTCCATCTGGAAAAGTCTTTATCTCCATTTTTCTACATCTGTATGAAATCCCACTGACCCCTAGCATCAATGGGCCATCCAGAACAAGTTACTACCTGGATCCAACCAGCTGGCCAGGATTGTGTAGCCTACAGGAGTGATTTCACTTCCCCACAAGAGGCTGAAGGCAGGGACTCAGAAATAAGGTAGAGAGTACACATGTCAGTCATCTTTTTTTCTAAGAGTATATCCACTTGATCTATGTGTGAACTAGCAATAAGCCTTGTATTGTAGTCAGATCAATAAACTTACTTTGGGAGCTTTCTCGAGGTACCTTGAATTCTTCAAAATGTCCAGCAGTCATATTCTGAAATAATGACACCATAAGGCTACGCAGAAAAATAAGCCAACAACATATATAACCTATATCAAATTTCTTGCTTCTTAGGGATATGGGAGAGAAGGGAAGAAGAGAGGGAGAAAAATTTAGAATTCAAAATCTTATTTTAAAAAATGAAAGTATCCCCAATTGATAAATGGTCAAAGGATATGAACAGGCAATTTTCAGAGGTAGAAATTAAAGATATCTATAAGCATATGAAAAAATGCTCTAAATCACTATTGGTTAGAGAAATAAAAATCAAAACAACTCTGAGGTACCATATCTCACCGGTCAGATTGACTAAGATGACAAAACAGTAAAATGACAAATGCTGGAGAGGAAGTAGAAAAATTGGAACACTAATGCATTGTTGGTGGAGATGTGAACTAATTCAATCATTCTGGAGAGCAATCTGGAACTATACCCAAAGGGCTATAAATAATTGCATACCCTTTGGCCCAGTAATACCACTTCTAGGGTTATGTACCCCAAAGAGGTCATAGAAGTGGGAGGAAGACCTGTATGTAAAAAAAATATTTATTGCAGCTCTTTTTGTGGTGGCAAAGAATTGGAAATTAAGGGAATGCCCATCAATTGGGGAATGGCTAAACAAGTTGTGGTATACGAATGTAATGAAATACTATTGTGCTATAAGAAATGAGGAGCCAATGGACTTCATATTTACCTGGAGAGACTTATGCAAACTGATGCTGAGTGAGAAGAGCAGAACCAGGAGAAATTTGTACACAATTACAGACACAACGTATGTGTGACGACCAACTTTGATAGACTGAACTCTTCTCGGCAATGCAAGGTTATATGACAACTCCAAAAGACTCATGATGGAAGATGTCTACATTCAGAGGAAGAACTAAAAAAAACTAGAAAGAACAGAGTTTGAATGTAGACTGAAGCAAACCTACCTTCTCTCTTTCTTTTTCTTGTTTGGTTTTGTTTCCTCTTTCTCATTGTTCATTCCATTGGTTATAATCCTTCTTTACAACCTGACTAATGTCTAATGTGAAAGTATTTGCAGATCCTATACTTGATTGCATGCCATCATGGGGTAGGGGGGGAAGGGGTGGAGAAAATTTGAAACTCAAGGGGATCGTGGAACTTAATCTTGTAAACTAAAAGTAAACAAACAAATTAATAAAGAAAAAAAGTGAATGTTACAAATTTTCTTTACTTTTAATTGGAAAAAAATGAAATACCTTTTAAAATGTACAAAAAAGGAAATACCTATTTTTACTAAAAAATAAAAATTAAGTTTTTTTAAAAAGAAAAGAGAAAAAGAAGCCAACAAAGTGTCCAAAAAAGAAAATAAAGGCTGAGCTTGACCACTATCTGTCTTCACCCCAACTCTCCAGAACCTGCCTAAGATGAAGACAGTAACGAATGACAGATCTGAAGCAATAACAATAAACTACACTGAGAAGAGAGAGAGAAAGAAGAGGGGAAAGCTGAGCACAGATTGAAAACATATGGCAATCCAGACACTGGTTCATGTAATCCTGTAACTGAGGGCATAAAGCTTCCAAAAGTAGGGCAAATCTAGGAATAAGTAGATAGTTATAGCCACTTAGGAAAACCAAAGAAAGAAAATGTAAGACAAGTTGTTGGATAAATATTAAATAATGCTGACCCACCTCACTGAGCTGTTGCAAGGAGCAGATCATAAAAATGACTGTCAAGGTCACTGCAAATATAGAGGCACTCACCAATAATAAGAACATTAATAATGAGGGAGGACCCATGAAGGGATCCAATTCAATAAAGACCAGAGATGTTGAGCAACCACAAGAGAAATAAAGAAAACAGATATGGCTGCCCTGGAGGCAGTCCAGAAAAACTGTGACCAAAATACACTTTTTGCTTTTAATTTTCAGAAGGAAGACAAGTTTGCTGAGTATCAGACTATAAATACATATTGGCCAATGCTCCCCTGATTCTTCCCTTGAGGCAGCAGCTCCTTTTGAAATGACTTCCTGGACCAAGTGGGTGAGGGAGGTGAATGCTCCTACCCTCTTCTTTAGAAACCAAAGTCCATGACAAGAAGGCTGCCCTCCCTCCCTGATCTCTGACTCCAGGATTCAAAAGAACACTGGAGGGACTCCAGCACAGCGGTTCATTGCATTCTCCCATTCCTTGCCTTTGCCAAGTGCAGACAATCACAAACAAATGTTTTCTTCATGAATACGCTCTTCTAGATGAACTCTCTGCTCATTTAGTTGCTTATGTCTGTGTGGTTTGAGATGTGCTTTCTCAGTCCCCAGAGTGACAGGATTGTCTATGCCCATGAGGATGATGATTTAATGTCATAATTATCACAGGCTCCATGCCATGGGTGAGCCTGGACAAATGGAATGTTTGCTGGGGGAAAAGCATGTGCTCAAGTGAAGGAAGTTAACTCTTTCTGGAGAACCAGAACAGTTATACAGTTATCCCTTCCACATGGGGAGGGGGGAGGGGGGGTTAGGGACACAGTGGCCCTGCAATCTGGAAGATGTATGTAACATTTTCTGGCCCTCTCTTCATACCAGAGAAGGTCTGATTTTTTTTTCTTTAATTGAGTGTTTATAGTACCTTATTGTAAAGTTTGGGTTGATAGTATACAATACTAAACATATATTTTATGCATTTCTGAGTTTCTAATGTTTGTCTTCTGCTGGCTTTCGTGTGAAATCTGCAGTTTCCACAAAACCCCCCAAATTGTCTCATTTAATCTTATGACAACCCAGAACAAATCAAAACCATAATGGGGAAAGTTATAATGTGAAAGGGATAACTATTTTCTTTAAGGTACAAAACAAAGCTTATTTATTATTCATTCACTCCCCCTACCAATAAAATCATCAATAAGAATTTAGTAAGCACCTATATTGTTCCAGTCAATGGGTTAGAAGCTTGGCATGCAAAGACAAAAGTAGAACAGTCCCTGCCCTCCCAGAGCTTGCACTCTATAGTGACAGACAACATATACACATATAAGTATATGCAAAAAAAAATACAAGATAACTTGTATTTATTTTACCAGACATTCTCCTTAAACTTAGAATAACAGCATTAAATCTAGAAGGGATTTTAGTAGAATTCCAGTCCAGCCTAATAGAAATGACAGAGTGAGGATTCAGACTTGAGTCCTGTCACTCTAATTCGGTCCATTGCATTGTGTTGTTATTTTAAGATGCTTAAACAGTCAAGGTTCTTTGCCAGAACTGAGGGGTCCAAGACAGATGGGATTATGCTGAGAAAGTCAAGAGAGATCACATGAATATTTTTATGCACCTAACGAGACTCTAAGGCAGCCAGTTGAAACATGGAGACTAGGTGATGATGATGATGATGACGATAGCATTTATATAGCTCCTTAAGATTTGCAAAGTCCTTTACAAATATTATCTCATTTGATCCTCACAAAACCCTGTGAGGTAGATGCACTGGACTTGGCATCAAGAAGACCTGAGTCTCTTGGGGTGGCTAGGTGGCACAGTAAATAGAGCACCAGCCCTGGAGTCAGGAGGACCTGAGTTCAAATCCGGTCTCAGACACTTAACATTTACTATCCGTGTGACCTTGGGCAAGTCACTTAATCCCAATTGCCCTGCCTTCTCCCCTACAAAAATTAAAAAAAAAAATAATTAAAAAAAAGAAGAGTCTCACCTCAGACACTTACTAGCTGTATGACCATGGGTGAGTCACTTAACCTCTAAACTGAGATTTAGGAAAGATCATGGCTTAATCAGGCCAAGGTCCCCCACTGCATCAGGGCCATTGCCAGTCATCCTGACCTATGTCTTGCCACTGGACTCCAATGACTCTCTACAGCACAGTGCAGTTGATGATTTTGCACAACTCTGCTTCACATAAGTCCAATTCACTCACAAGTCAAGACATCATCCTCTTGAGGTCATTGGTCTTCTTCGATAATGAAGGATGAACCACAATCAACCTCTCTTCTTAACTGAATCTTCTCACCTGTTGAAAAGGCAATGATAATATCACCTACCTCACAGGGTTGTTGTATCAAATGAGATCATATGTGTAAAGCACTTTGTAAACCTTACGGCTCCATCTAAATGTTAACTATCATCATTGTCATTATCATTATTACATGACTACGCTGCAAGACAGTGGAAATGGGAGAGCCAGAACAAGGCAAGGAGGGACCAGTAAAGAAGCAAGTGAGAACAGGACAATCCTGGAAACTGGTGGTCATGATAAAACCAAGAGCTTGGGACCAAGACCACAGACCAGCACTGAAAATCAGAGTCAAGCAACCAAGAGCCTTAGCAGGCAGACAAGACTTGAAGGATTAGGCAAGTCTCAAAGGTCAGTCAGTTACCAGGTCACAAGTGCTAATACTGAGAGAGTAGATATATAGAAACTGAGATAAGGAGAGAAGACCATCAAAACATCAGAGGACCAGGTAGAGACAGAACAAGAGAAGGTCAGGTAGACAGCAGAATAGATGGCAAATATACCACACTGGCAGCAAGAAAAGAGCTTGAGTCAATAAAAACGTCAAAGACTTTATGAGCTAAAGATTTCCAACTAGAAGCACAACTTCTCTCTAAGTGTGAGCAGGATGTGCATCTGGCTAAAGCAAGAAAGGTTAAGTTTCAAGATATTTTCTGACAACTATCCTCTTACAGACAAGAAAACTCAGTCCCATAGAGGCTAAACGAAATACCCAAACTTGTATAGCTTGTCAGTGACAGGAATGGGTCTCCTGCTTTAAGTCCCATAATCTTTGCACTACCACAGGGCCTGGCACATAGTAAGTGATTAATGTTTATTGATTGATTGGGTAGAGAATTTTAAGTGTTGCTCCAGATGTGGCAAGATGGTTGGTGGGATCCATTGAGGATAACAAGGCCCACAAGAACACTTTTAGGCATCTTCAGAGACTTTACAGTCTTTCTGTCCTAGGGAAGTAACCCTGAACTCTCAAAAGCTATGCTCAAGGCACAGCTTCTGGCAGTTTCTACCATTTTGAAAAGGCCTTGAATATGGTCCAAGTAACGTATTGAGTCTACTTTCCAAAGACCAGCCCAGCTAAGAGAGAGAAGTCCCTCAGAAACAATGTGGTGACTTGGTGATGAATTCTTGGGCTATGGTCATCCATGACACAAAGATAATTACAAAACGTCATCCAGAACTGTATAAACTTTTTCTGCTTCTGCAGTAATGGTGGCAGAATAGTAGTAATAATAATCATAATAATAGCTAACGTCTATATACAGTTTGCTATGTACCAGGCACTGTACTAAGCACTTCACAATTGTTATCTTGTCTTATCCTCACAACAACACCAGGGGTTGTGGTTGAATGGAAGAACTGATTTTGCAGGTTCTCCTTGGAAAGGCAAATAAAGGTTTTCTCATAATATCATAGACTCAGACCTGGAAAGAGACCTGAGAGTTCTCTTTGAAATAATTTCATGAGACATTTGATCATCTGTTTGGTCATTTCAGTCATGTCTGACTCTTCATGACCCCATTTGGGGTTTTCTTGATAAAGATACTGGAGTAGTTGGCCATTTCCTTCTTCAGATAATTTTACAGAAGAGAAAACTGAGGCAAACAGGGTTAAGTGACTTGCCCAGGGTCACACAACTAATGAGTATCTGAGTCCAAATTTTAACTTAGGAAGATTAGTCTTCCTGACTCTAGACCCAGCATTGTGCTACCTACCTGCTCATATTACAATGTTTATGAAAGGTATTTGTAAGAAAAAAAAGACAACATCAAAGCTTATGAAACAATATTGTATGTCAGAGGCTGAAGAGTAAGGAAGGAAACCAGATTTTATTAAGCACCTGCTAGGCCAAGCACAGTGCTAAGCACTTTACCAATATTGTTTCATTTGTTCCTCACAACAACCCTGGGAGTTTGGTGCTGTAATTATCTCCATTTTGCAGTTGAAAAACTGAGGGAGAGAGAGAGAGATTAAAGGACTTGTCCAGGATCACACAGTAAATACCTAAGGACAAATCTGTACAGGCCCAGTCTTCTACCCACTGTGCCACCTAGAGGTAGAGAGATTCTATGGAAGATTCAATAAGAGCACTATATACATATACATACACACATATCACACATACATGTATACACAAGTATAACCATAAACACATAAATAAATATATATGTATGTATACACACACATACTTGTGTGTGTATGTACACACATACATACGAATACTGTGGTAAAATCTATTATTCTAGTTGAAACATATGGCAGGAAGCCCCACTGCACAACTAGAAATTCACTATTCAACCTAAAAAGACTGAAAGAGAAAAAAGCCACATTAAAAAGTCACTGAAAGCATTCTTGAGACTTAATTCCTCCAAGGGACTAAGGCTCTAACCATTTATATAGCTTTCCAGCAGTTTGAGGCAAAAAAGCCCAGCCCACAATCAATCTGCTTGACAGTCTTCTGAATTGCATTCAAATCCACCCACTCTTTATGGTGACCCAACCAAAGCTGAATCTTTGTCAACTCTCATATCCATGCTATTGTTGAGTAAACTTCATTCCATTCAATGTTATATGGTCCACAAGTGTCTCATTTCATTCCAATTCCAAGTCTGAATGTAGGACCAGACTGAATCAGACCTGGCCCACAATAAATGGAAAGAAGAGGATAGGAGAGGAAAGCAAAAATAAAAAAGATGTTAGAAAACATAGTTTAGGAGCAAGAAAAGAGAGACCAAAGGGATGTAGACTACAGAAACCTTTTGCTGATGCATTATGAACAGTTCCTGTAGGAAAAGTCAGGAGAGGGACACCCACCTATCAAGACACACTCAGAACTTACATGAGTGCACCACAAAACACTTTTGGCAAAAAAAAAATAAAGGAAAACTTAAATAAGAGTAAATTCATTACTCATGGTTGGGCCATAATAATATAATCAGAATGATGATTCTATCTAAATCAATATACAGATTTAGTGCTATACCAACCAAGTGGCCAAAGAGTTAATTTATAGAACTAGACAAAATAGTAACAAGATTAATTTGGAGTATTGAAAAGTCAAGCATCTCAGGGAAAATCTTGAAAAAAGGTAGGAATAAAATGGACCTCGCAATTTCAAATACCAAATCACACAGTAACACAATGACCATCAAAATTATTTGATATTGGGGCAGCTAGGTGGTGCAGTGAATAGAGTACCAACCCTGGAGTCAGGAGGACCTAAGTTCAAATACGGCCTCAGACACTTTACACAAAAACTAGCTGTGTGACCTTGGACAAGTCACTTAACCCCAATTGCCCTCCCAAAAAAAAGGGCAAAAAAATTTTATTTGGTATTGATAAAAAAAATATAAAAAAGTTGATCAGTGGAAGAGATTAGATAAACAAAACAGAGAAGTAATCATGTGTACTAGTATAATATTCGATATAGCCAGGGTATGGGAAGGAAATAAGCAATTATCAAGGACCTATTATGTGCCAGACACTGTGCTAAGCACTTTACAAATGTCTCACTTTATCCTCACAGCAACTCTATGAGACAGGTGTTACTATGATCCTTATTTTACAGTTTACAGATTTTTTTTTACAGGAGCAAACAGAAGTTTAAGTGATATGCCAAGGGTCACACAGCTATTAGGTATCTGAGGTCATATTTGAACTCAGGTCTTCCTGACTCCAGGTCCAGCACTCTATTCATTGTGCTACCTATCTTCTGGAGATAAGGCACCAACTGCTGAGGTAAGTTCCTAAATGGATATATAATTGACACATTAAAAAGTCATGTCACAAATAAATCAGAGAAGAGAAACAGTTGTATTTCACAACTATAGGAAGGAGAAGAATATTTAACCAAATAAGTAATAAAAATGATCATAAAAGACAAAATAGGCAAATTCAATTACATAAAATTGAAAGAATTTTGCACAAGCAAAATAAATGCAATTAGAATTAAAAAAACAAGTAATAGGAGCAAATCTTTTCAAAAAATTTCCTTGATAAAGGTCTGATATCAAAATATATATAAATATGTAAAAATAAGAGGTATTCCTCAGTAGTCAAAAGGCATGAATAGGTCATTTTCAAGAGAAGAAATTCAAGCAATCAACAATTATATAAAAAATGCTCCAAATTTCTAATGATAAAGGAAATTTGCAAACTCTAATCAATGCAATCACCAATTACTTGAGGGGAGGATCTCGAGGAGAGTTTTCTGAGCATCTTCCCACATGATATGGCAATGGGCCTTTTTTTGGACAATTGTCATATTCTTGTCTTTCTGAGTAACCTTTTGTTCCACAAAATCACTGTAGGAATTGAGGAGCTCTGGGCATGGCTGAGATGAACTCATGTTTATCTAAAAGGTCATCTGCTCCCAAATCTATCCTCCCCTCCAAAAAAAAAGGAAAAGAATTCCTATGTGCAAAAACATTCATAGTAGCTTTTTCTGTAGTAGACAGAAGCTAGGAACTAAGACAATGCCCACATTTTGTGGAATGGCTAAAGAAATTATGGTATGTGAATATAGTGTAATATTATTGCTCTCCAAAAGAAACAAAGAAATAGTTTCTGAGGAAATTGGGAAAACCTCTATGAACTAGTCAACATAAAGTATGAAGAACTAAAAATTTAATATATACAATGGCAACAACATTATAGAGAAAAACAGTTTTGAAAGACCATAGAACTCCAATCAGTGCAATGATAGATCCATCAGTCTAAAGGACTGCAGACAAAAGACAGTACCAACTCCTCCTGCCAGAGAGGTGATGGACTGAAAAGGACAAATGAGTCATACATTTTGGGACATGTGAGAATATTTTTGCTGCACTATGTATATCTGTTATGAGGGTTTGTTTGTTTTTTTATTTTTATAGTTCAGTTGGGAAAGGGGGAGGAGGAGGAGGAAGAAATAATAAACACTTGTAAAAATTAACTTTAGAAAAAAAGAAAAGGGGCAGGTAGGTGGCACAGTGAATAAAGCACCAGCCCTGGAGTCAGGAGTACCTGAGTTCAAATCCGGTCTCAGACACTTAACACAAAACTAGCTTTGTAACCTTGGGCAAGTCACTTAACCCCAACTGCCCTACCTTCTCCCCCTCCAAAAAGCAAAAAAAAAAAAGTTCTCTTAGAAGCCTTGGAAAATATCATAGGATTGGGAGGGACCTTGGACACAGTTTTGCCTAATCTTCCATCTCTATGGTCTTCTGAAGTGGGCCTATTGCTTCTCCACACAGGCCTGGGATGAGGTTGGTCTATACTTCCTATAAGCTCTAAATCTTATTATTCTATTCTTATTCTTAAATGAAGACTTAAGAATCCAAATTTTCCATTAGCACTCTTTGCTCCTTTGCCTCAGTAACCACATAGTCCTTTTCTTTTCTTCTATCTTGTTAAACTAGCCTGCTCTCCTTCCAACACTGCTACCTTATTTTGACTTCCACACACAAGGATTAGAGGAAGGCTGACCACAGTGAAAACCTCTGCCCCCCAATTTCTCCTTCTTCTTGCATCCTTACACTTTAGCAGCACCAGTGCTCTGGGCAAAAGTGCCTCCCACCAAGTAGCATGCTCACAGGAAGAGCTTATCACAGACAGCATCCATCGGGTAGATTATTTTTGGTGTTAGATTTAGACAACAAATTTACCCACAGCTAAGAACGAGAGAAAAGAAGCATAAGACCAGAGGTTTTAGTCAATATGCATCCAAGGAACAGAAATTAAGAAATATGAACTTTTTGCTTCCAACTTTGACATACAGCTGGCAAATGCTTTATCTGTCCCTTTAAAAACAAAAAACATAAGAAAGAAAGCAGAGACTGACAGAAAAATCTGAGGAAAAATGTCATAAAAAAATTTCAGCAAATTTTTTTAAGATTTCAAATCAGCATAAATTATTAAAGTGAAACAAAGTAAGGCTATACTTGATACTCAGTTAACCCTATCTATTTTCTCAATAAATTTTGCGACATTTAGGATATTTAACTAAAGTTTTCCTCTGGTGACATGGTCATCTTTTTTTTTTAAGCAATTGGGGTTAAGTAACTTGCTCAAGGTTACAGAGCCAGTTTTTTTTTTGTGTGGGTGTTAAGTATCTGAGGCCAGAACCGATCCTGGGTGCTCCTGACTCTGGGGCTGGTGCTCTTACTCACTGTGCCACCTAGCCATCCCAGACATGGTCATCTTTAAACACATAGCAAAAAAAGCTTTACCAAAGCTGCTTCAGCTCTTCTGAGCTTCATTCTAGTCATTAAAATAAGTTAATTCTCTCTAAAAGAGTGGTGGTGGTGTCTGACTCTTCATGAACCCAGTCATGGTTTTCTTGGCAAAGATACTGAAGTAGTTTGCCATTTCTTTCTCCAGTTCATTTTACAGATGAGGAAACTGAGGCAAATGACTGAGGTCACATTTGAACTCAGGAACTACTGACTCAATCCAGGCCCAGTGTTGTATCCATTGTGCCACCTATGGTTTATCCATATAATGTCACCAGCCAACAGAATCATCCAGAGAACTCCACCTTCTTTTTTTTCCATTTTTTAAATGCTTCATTCATTTCCACCAGATTTTGAGTTACAAATTTTCTCCCCATTTACACACCGCCCCCAAAATAGCAGTCCCACAGGATATCCCCTCCTCCAATCTGTTCTCTCCCATATTTTCTCCCATACCCCTTTCGACTTTTCCAGTAGGGCATGGTGGATCTCTATGCCCCAGTGCCTGTAGATCTCATTTCCCAATTACATGTAAAATAGTATTAATGATAGAGTATATATATATATATATATATATATATATATATATATATATATATATGTATGTATGTATGTATGTATGTATATATATAATATGTATATATATATTTAAACAATTAATTTTAAAACTTGGAATTGCAGATTCCTTCCTCCCTTGTCACCCACCATTACTGGGAAGATTAGCAGTTCAGTATATATTGTACATGTGTAGCTAATGAAAAACATTAACACAGTAGATATATTATAAAAGACTGACTATATTTTCCTTCCTCCTATCCCACCTCCCACTTGTTTTATTCTCTACTTTGATCCCGTACCTTTTCAAAAGTGGGTGCTTCCAACTTCCCTCCCCCCCAGCCTGCCCTCCCTTCCATCATGCCCCCTCTCATCCCCTTCCCCCCTATTCTCCTGTAGGGTAAGATAGCCTATTTAATGTGTATTTCATTCCCTCCCCGAGCCAAATTCAATGAGAATAAGGTTGACTCATTCCCTTTTGCCTCCCTAATCTTCCCCTCCATTGTAACCATTTTCCCTTGCCTCTTCTATATGAGATAATTTACCCCATTCTGTCTCTCCCCATCTCCTCTCATTATATTCCTCTCTCACCTCTTAATTTAACCTTTAAGTATCATTCCTTCCTATTAAATTGGTCCTGTGCCCTCTATCTATGTATACTTGTAAACATATATACACACATTCACATATGTATTCATATGCCCATATGCCCTCATATGTATAAATATATATGTATATTTCTATTCCCTGCAACTATTTTCATACTGAGAAAAGTTTAATCAGTTACAATTATTGTTGTTCCATGGAGGAATGTTAATAGTTCAACTTTGATAAGTTCTTTATGATTTCTTTTCCCTGTTTACCTTCCCATGCTTCTCTTGCTTCTTGTATCTGAATGTCAAATTTTTTATTCAACTCTGTTTTTTTCATCAAGAATGCTTGAAAGTGGGGCAGCCAGGTAGCACAGTGAGTAAGAACACCGGCTCCAGTGTCAGGATGACCTGGGAATCGTATCCAGGCTCAGACACTTAGCACCCACCCAGAAACACCTGGCTGTGAAACCTTGAGCAAGTTACTTTACCCCAATTGCTGAGGGGCAGCCGGGTGGCTCAGCAAGTAGGAGCACCAGCCCCAGTGTCGGGATGACCTGGGGATCAAATCCAGGCTCAGATAATTAACAGCACACCCAGAAATAACTGGCCATATAACCTTGAGCAAGTTACTTAACCCCGATTGCTTTAAAAAAAAAAAAGAATACTTGAAAATCCTCTATTCCACTGAATGACAATATTTTCCCCTGAAACATGATACTCAGTTTTGCTGGGTAGGTGACTCTTGGGTTTTAGTCCCAGCTCCTTTGATCTCCAGAATATCACATTCCAAGCCCTTCGATCCCTCCATGTAAAAGCTGCCAGATTCTGAGTTATCCAATTGTGTTTCCACAATATTCAAATTGTTTCTTCCTGGATGCTTGTAATATTCTCTCCTTAATCTGGGAATTTCGGAACCTGACTATAATATTCCTAGGAGTTTTGTTTTTGGGATCTTTTTCAGGAGGTGATCACTGGATTCTTTCAACCTCTATTTTGGCCTCTGGTTCTAAAACATCAGGGCAGTTTTCCTTGAGAATTTCTTGGAGGATGATTTCTAGGTTCTTTCTTTGATCATGGCTTTCAGGTAGTCCAATAATTTTTAAATTATCTCTCCTGGATCCATTTTCCAGGTCAGGGGTTTTTCCAATAAGATATTTCACATTGCCTTCTATTCCTCCACTTGTTTGGATCTGTTTAACAGTATCTTGATTTTTCATAAAGTCATTATCTTCCATTTGCTCCAATCTAATTCTGAAGGAATGATTCTCCTCAGTGAGCATTTGAGATTTTTTTTTCCATCTGGCAAATTCGACTTTCTAAGGCATTTTTCTCCTCATTGCCTTTTCAAGCCTCTTTTGTCATTTGATTTTATTTTTTAACGTGTAATTTTCCTCAGTCAGGCTGTTGGCTCTCATTTCCTAATTTTCTTGCATGTTCTCATTTCTCTTCCCAATTTTTCCTCCACTTCTCTTATCTGCTTCTTAAGGTTCTCTATGGCCTGTAACTAGCTTGTATTTTCCTTCAAAGCTTTTGGTGCAGGAGTTCTGACTTCACTGTCTTCCTCCTGTTC
The DNA here is from genome assembly GCF_028583685.1 of Petaurus breviceps papuanus. Taxonomy (NCBI): domain Eukaryota; kingdom Metazoa; phylum Chordata; class Mammalia; order Diprotodontia; family Petauridae; genus Petaurus; species Petaurus breviceps. The sequence continues at coordinate 33,210,551 of NW_027185903.1, forward strand.
CATGCTTTGCTCCTTTTCATCCCCAAAATAGGAGCCAAATGTTGGAATCTTTTGTTTTCTTTGTTTCTTTGCCTGGTCATGTTGCCACTCAATTATTTGATTTTTGGGCTTTTTGCCACAGTAGGACTCTGCTATCAGACAGGGAGCTTCCATCCCAAATTCTGTGGTTTTCTCAGCTGCTGGAGGTATTAGTTGGGTGCCCTCTCTGAGGCCTCCACACACTCTGGCAAGCTGGACACACACCGCAGGACCTCCAGCCTAGACCACAATCCAGATCCAAGCAGGTTAAAGTAAGAGTGATTACCCTCAGACTGGTTGCTTGGTTCCCCTACAGTCTGCAGGCCAGGAGCTGAAGCTGCCACGTGGAGGTGGCTGTACTGCAGCCCTCGGGGGCTTCTCACCCCAGGGGCAAAAGCCGACGCACTCCCAACTACTGGTTCCAAATTCCACACTGCACTGACGTCTCATTGTGTGTTTATAATTCTGGAGACAACCACAGCTGCTGGTGATCTGGAGTCCCTCCAGCCGGCGACTGGTCAGGCCCACCCTGGGGCTAAAACCTCCGGCTTGCCAGGGCTGGGCTTGGCTCCCAGATCGCTGTGGTGGCCAATTCCTACCAGTCTTCTGGGTTGTCCTAAGTGGGAGATTAGCTTCTGTGTCATTTTGTAGGTTCTGTAGCTCCAAAGTTTGTTCAGAGTTCCCTTTTACATGAGTTAGGGAAGGTGGAAGCTGGAGCCACATGGAGGACCTGCTTCTACTCCACCATCTTGACTCCACCCTCAGAACACCACCTTTCATGTAATGGAATCAACCTAGGTTCTACCCTGGGTCCCCTCCATCACAGTGGCAAACAGCTTTGGTGAGCATGTGTCTTCCTGTTTTATAGCTTGCTTGAAATTAAAAATTAGGAGGTTATCAAACAAGGTTATTTATCTGAATTTTCCCCATGAAGTTTTCATCTTTCCCCTCTTCAGATACCTTGAGAATCAATCCTTCAACACATTTAAAATTGACTTACTTCCAATGAGAATCTTTTCTATATACATTTGACCTAGAGATGCAGGCAAAACAGTTTTGGGTTTTATGGGTGTGTGTGGGGGGGGATGGGGGTGCTTCCTGGAAAGCTAATTTGAAGATAACAAAACCCTTTCTTTTAAAAAAAAATTTTTTTGGAGAGGGGAAGGCAAAGCAATTGGGGGTAAGTGACTTGCCCAAGGTCACATATCTAGTAAGTGTGTCAAGTGTCTGAGGCCAGATTTGAACTCAATCCTCCTGACTTCAGGGCTGGTCTCTACTTACTGTGCCACCTAGCTGCCCCAAAACCCTTTCTTTAAAAGAAAATTAATCACAGCCACTGTAAGAGGCAGGTTGGCATAGTGAATAGGGAACTAATTTCAGTGCTATGAAACCTAGGTTCAATACTCATCCCTGATACACAGTGGCTCTCTGACCCTGGGCAACTCACTTAACCACTTAGTTTTCAAAGTCAGGAAATGTTTTAAAAATAAATAAAAATACAACATAGATAATGCTTATTTGTGGTTTTCTAAGTTAATGTACCATTTCTTGAGTTTGATACCACTGTAGAAGGCAACTTTTAAAAGTAGGAGTTGCATATGACTAATATGTAAATGTTTTGCATGACTTCACATGGATAATTGATATCATATTGCTTGCCTTCTCAATAGGTAGAGGGAGGATGGGAAGGAAGGAGAGAATTTGGAACTCAAAATTTGTTTAAATGAATATTAGATATTATTAATTTTTAATGTAATTGATTGATTAGAAAAATGCCAATTAAAACAACTCTGAGGTACCTCCTCACATTTATCAGATTTGCTAATATGACAAAATATAAAATTATGAATGCTGGAGAAGATGTGGGAAAATTAAAACACTAATGCATTGTTGGTGGAATTGTGAGCTGATCCAACCATTCTGGGCAGCAATTTGGAACTTTGCTCAAAGGGCCATAAAACTGTGCATACCTTTCATCTAGCAATACCACTTCTAGATCTATATCCCAAAGAGATCACAAATAATGGCTACCCAGAGTGCCATCTGGCCAAATCACATAAACACTCTTCCACTGAGTGAGCCCCAAAGCAACATGCTAACCTCAGAGTATATATATACTTCTTCAGGGTCAGAGGGCATCACAACCCTGTGACACTGCCTAGTTACCAAGTAACAAAAGGTGCGGGCCTTCCTGGAAAAACAAGCCTCCCCTAACCAAGTTTCTCTTATTGAGCTCCATGTGAGGCCTATTAATGGTCAGGGAAGATCTTCAACTTCCATTAACATTACAGTACTACAATGATAAAGGTGTTTCCTTATGGGGCATTTCCTAAATCAGTGAATTCACAGGTCTAATTTCTAAGCTAAACTTAGTCGTAGCTTTAATGCTATAAGGAATCTAACAGGCCATCATTTTCTAGAAGAGTAAACTGAAGTAGGGAGGTTAAGTGATTTGTCCAAGATCATTCCCATAATAACTGGTAGAATTTGAATTTAAACCCAATGACTCTAATTCTAAATCTAGCCCTCTTTCCACTGTATAAAGTGGCAATGACATTTTTTCTGCCAACCTTTTCTTTCTTTTTGATGAATCAAAGTAATTCATATAAAATCTTAAATTTCAGCAATTCAGGGAAATGTGATCTCATCAGTATGGTTACTCCCCCCACCAATTCAGGTCCTCTAGGCTGATGGTTATAGCCAAAAAAGTCATCCCCCTGTGACTGTTCTGCACTTAGTTGGTCCTTAGACAATAGACATGGAAGTCTGCCCATAGTGTAAGGTTTTCTAGTTCGGTAGGACTGGCAGCCTTTAAGGAACCAAGGTCACTTACCTGCTGAGGTAAAACATCAGGATCAGACTTCAGTGAGAGTCCATAACTTAGGTTTCTCCATCTAACACTGAGAAACTTCTGCCCAGGATACTAGGGCACTACACTTTTCTCTTCCCTACTTGGGGGTTACTCTCTGCTCTGTACCCTCTCCCCACACACACACACACTCTAAACCAGATTCAGTCTTAGAGGACCCTCTCACACTTATCAACCCATTAAATTCTCACCCAGCAGTGTGCTGGGTAAATGGGTATTTAACAAATAGGGGAGATCTGCATTATTGACATTTCTTCAATTACTTTCTTAAGTCTCAGAAATCAACAAAAAAATAAATCAAGCCATGTCAATTTCTGAGGTATAAATGCTGTCACTGAAAATTTGATAATCAACTCTCAAAAGCCAGTTTAAGGAGGCTCTAGCACACCTCTACCTACGCTCTTGTGTTTAGGGAACAGTTACTGAAGGCTTAGGTATTGATCATCGTACCTAGGATCTCCACAATGGGGAAAATTTTTAAAGTTACTCAGTATAGAAAAAATAAACCTAAAGGACAGAAAAGACTCATAGCATACTGTCAGAATGACTTAAAAACAGTATTTAGCCTTTTAATTTATAACCACTATTATACATCTTAGAAAAGTTGATATTTAAACTTCATCAGAATACAAAATAGTTTGTGGGAATACCAAATAGTCAGTCCACATTTCACCTCTGCTCTGCACTGTCCAAACAACTTCTAATACATGTCTTCTGCCAATCCATGCTCAAGCTTAGACCAAACTTCCTTCCAGTAGAAATTTTTCTCTGATAAAGAAGCTTCCCTTTGTCAATTCCATCATGTAGACTCAGTCATATTTTATAGGTATTTGAGGTGGTTGTGGAGACTTTCTTTCCTTAGAGCTATAAGAAATAAAGGGGAGGAGCAGGCGATGGAGACAAGATGGCAGTGTAGAAGCAGGAAATTACATGAGCTCCCCCACAACCACCCAAACTAAACTTTGCCTCTAAACATATAAAATATGTTTATAAAATATGACTTTAAACAAATTTTAGAGCTATATAACCCACAAAGTGACAGAAACAAATCTCCTGCTGAAGGAAGTGCAGCAGGCCTACAGGAAGGGTCCATCACAGAATGCTCGGAGCAGAGCACAGTCCTGTGTGAGCCATGCAGTTTTGGCCTCAGGACAGCCCCAACCAGTAGTGGGTACAGCAGACTTCAGGAGAGTGTATCATCAGCATCTGTGGCAGTTTCCAGACTTAACCCATTAACACCAAAGAGCAAGTAGGAGGTCAGTCACGAACTCTGTTGGAAAGGAAGGGCACCTGCTTCTGGAACCTGCTTCTGCAACTCCTCCCCCCCTCACCCCCCACCCCCCGGGGCAAGTGGAGGCACAGTGACTGCAGCTGGGATGGGAGAAAGACAACAAAGTCAGAACTCCTATATCAAAAGCTTCTAAGAAAAATATGAACTGATTAGAGGCCATGGAGGAGCTCAAGAAGGACTTTGAAAATCGATTAAGAGAAGTGGAGAAAAAACTGGGAAGAGAAATGAAAATGACGCAAGAAAATCATGAAAAGAAAGTCAACAACCTGATTGAAGAAAATAACACCTTAAAAGTAGACTAACTCAAACTGGAAAAGAGGCCCAAAAAGCCAATGAGGAGAAGAATGCCTTAAAAAGTCAAATTTGACAGATGAAAAAGGCATTTCAAAAGCTCACTGAAGCCTTTTGTGGGTTGGCAGGGCGTGAAGCAGCAGCACCATGAAAGCCTCGGGCACCCTGAGAGAGTATAAGGTAGTTGGGCGCTGCCTGCCCACTCCCAAGAGCCTGGTGCTGCCTCTTTATCACATGAGGATCTTTGCTCCTAATCATGTGGTAGCAAAGTCCCGCTTCTGGTACTTCATTTCCCAGCTGAAAAAGATGAAGAAGTCTTCTGGAGAAATCGTATACTGAGGACAGGTCTTTGAAAAGTCCCCTCTTAGAGTGAAGAACTTTGGCATCTGGCTGCATTATGATTCCAGGAGTGGGACCCACAACATGTACAGGGAGTACAGGGACCTGCCCACTGCTGGTGCCATTACTCAGTGCTACTGAGATATGGGAGCCCGTCACCGTGCCTGGGCCCACTCCATCCAGATCATGAAAGTGGAAGAAATTCCTGCCAGCAAATGCCGCCGGCCCACAGTCAAGCAGTTTCATGACTCCAAAATCAAGTTCCCTCTGCCATACAGAGTTCTGCATCGCCAGCACAAGCCACGCTTTACTACCAAGAGGCCCAACATCTTCTTCTAAGATTAGAGACAATGAGGCACCTGTTTGGTTTAAATAAATTTCTCAACTGGAAAAAAAAAAGCTCACTGAAGAGAATAATTCCTTCAGAATTAGATTGGAGCAAATGGGAGCTAATGACTTTATGAAAAATCAAGATACTATAAAATAGATCCAAACAAATGAAAAAATAGAAGGCAATGTGAAATATCTCATTGGAAAAACCACTGACCTGAAAAATAGGTCCAGGAGAGATCATTTAAAAATTATTGGACTACCTGAAAGCCATGATCAAAAAGAGAACCTAGAAATCATCCTTCAAGAAATTCTCAAGTAAAATTGCCCCGATATTTTAGAACCAGAGGGCAAAATAGAAATTGAAAGAATTCATTTATGGCCTATTGAAAATGATTCTCAAAAGAAAACTCCTAGTAATATTATAGCCAAATTCCAGAGTTCCCAGGTCAAAGAGAAAATATTACAAGCAGCCAGGAAGAAACAATTTGAGTGCTGTGGAAACAATCAGGATAACACAACATCTAGTAGCTTCTACATTAAGGGATTGAAGGGCTTGGAATATGATATTCCAGAGGTCAGAGAAAGAGAGGAAGAAAGAAAATGAGAGAGAGAGAGAGACAGAGAGAGAGAGAGAGAGAGAGAGAGAGAG
>NW_027185903.1:33221340-33226042 GCF_028583685.1 Petaurus breviceps papuanus
AGAAAGAAAGAAAGAAAGAAAGAAAGAAAGAAAGAAAGAAAGAAAGAAAGAAAGAAAGAAAGAAAGAAAGAAAGAAAGAAAGAAAAAGAAATTGAGCTGGAAGCTATCTTTTCTCTTTTTTTAATTTTTTTTTATTTGCAGGAAACCATCTCTTCTCTATTTATACTGACACAGTACCTGACTCCTGTGTCACTGTCATAGGGCAGGGAGAAGGATCAATGGATCACTGAGGGTTTGCTTGGTCGTACCAAAACACCAAATCCTTTCAGTGCTGAGTCATCCATGGCTAAAAATAGCCAGAAATTCATAATTCCCAGAGAGCTAAATCCCATTACTCCTAAGTCACACACATATGTAGCTGGCCAGAAGCAAGAAATATAATTGCTCTCTCACTAAAAATCATAATGTTTTATCATTTTATTGAAATTATTAATATTAAGGCAGTATACCTAGTGAATAGAGTGCTGGCCTTGGAACCATAAGGACCTGGGTTGTATTCACCACTCTGACACATAGGACCATGGGACTCTAAGTTGCAGAGAATGTGCTGACCTTCATTGGCAGAGGGAGTTTCCTCATCCAGGGAGTTCTCTATGTCACTGAAATAATAGTCCAGTCCTTATCCCTATCAATGAATATTTCTCATTATGTATTCTTGAAGGACTTGTTATAGTCTGAAGGAAAATCTATAAATTATAATTTCAAAAGCCTGAGTTTCTCAAAATTAAAATATTTTAAAATATGATTAAGTTTAAAGCAAACATCTGATCATTCCTATCTATTAAATAATTTGATAAAGATTTTCTTTGTTTAAAAGTAGTTAGCTAATGTTTGCTATCATTAATAAATTCTTTTTTTCAAATGCTTTATTAACTTCTGATTTAGATCATTCATTTCCACCAGATTTTGAGTTAAAAATTTTCTCCCCATTTTTCCCCTATGCACTGCCCCAAAATAGCCATCCCACAGGATATCCCTTCCTCCAATCTACTCTCTCCCATATTTTCTCCCATACCCCTTTCAACTTTTCCAATGGATCTCTATGCCCCAGGGCCTGTATATCTTATTTCCCAATTAAATGTAAAATAGTATTAATAACAGTGTGTATATATATATATATATATATATGAATGAATATTTGATTTTAAAACTTTGAATTCCAGATTCATTCCCTTCCTCCCTTGACACCCACCCTTACTGGGAATATAAGCAGTTCAGCATAGGTTGTACATGTGTGTCTAATGCAAAACAATAACAGAGTAGATATATTATAAAAGACTGACTATATTTCCCTCCCTCCTATCCCACCTCCCATTTGTTCTAGTCTCTACTTTGACTCCATCTCTTTTCAAAAGTGGGTGCTTTTCCCTCCCCCCAGTCTACCCTCCCTTCCTTCATACCCCCTCTCATCCCCTTCCCCCCCACTCTCCTGGAGGGTGAGACACCCTATTTAGTGTTTATTTCGTTCCCTTCTCAAGCCAAATTCAATGGGAATAAGGTTGACCCATTCCCTTTTGCCTTCCTATTCTTCCCCTCCATTATAACCATTTTCCCTTGCCTCTTCTATATGAGATAGTTTACTGCATTCTGTCTCTCCCCATCTCCTCTCATTATATTCCTCTCTCACCTCTTAATTTCACCTTTTAAGTATCATCCCTTCCTGTTAAATTGGTCCTGTGCCCTCTATCTATGTATACCTGTAAACATATATACACACATTCACATATATATTCATATGCCCATATACCCTCATATATAGACATTATATATATTATATACATATTTCTATTCCCTTCAACTACTGAGAAAAGTTTCATAAGTTACAATTATTGTTTTTCCATGTAGGAATGTTAATAGTTCAACTTTGATAACTTCCTTATGATTTTTTTTCCCTGTTTACCTTCTCATGCTTCTCTTGCTTCTTGTATCTGAATGTCAAATTTTCTATTCAATTCTGGTTTTTTCAACAAGAATGCTTGAAAGTCCTCTATTCCACTGAATGACCATATTTTCCCCTGAAACATGATACTCAGTTTTGCTGGGTAGGTGACTCTTGGGTTTTAATCCCAGCTCCTTTGCACTTCCAGAATATCATATTCCAAGCCCTTTGATCCTTCAGTGTAGAAGCTGCCAGATCCTGGATTATCCTGATTGTGTTTCCACAATATTCAAATTGTTTCTTCCTGGCTTCTTGTAATATTCTCTCATTGATCTGGGAATTCTGGAACCTGGCTATAATATTCCAAGGAGTTTTCTTTTTGGGATCTTTTTCAGGAGATGATCACTGGATTCTTTCAACCTCTATTTTGCCCTCTGGTTCTAAAACATCAAGGCAGTTTTCTTTGAGAACTTCCTGGAGGATGGTTTCTAGGTTCTTACTTTGATCATGGCTTTCAGGTAGTCCAATAATTTTTAAATTATCTCTCCTGGATCTATTTTCCAGGTCAGTGGTTTTTCCAATGAGATATTTCACATTGCCTTCTGTTCTTTCATTTGTTTGGATCTGTTTAACAGCATCTTGATTTCTCATAAAGTCATTAGCTTCCATTTGCTCCAATCTCATTCTGAAGCAATGATTCTACTCAGTGAGCTTTTGAGATTCTTTTTCCATCTGGCAAATTCGGCTTTTTAAGGCATTCTTCTCCTCATTGCCTTTTTGAGCCTCTTTTGCCATTTGAGTTATTCTATTTTTCAAGGTGTTATTTTCCTCAGTCAGGCTCTCATTTTGTAATTTTATTGCATTGTTCACATTTCTCTTCCCAATTTTTCCTCCACTTCTCTTATCTGCTTCTTAAGGTCCTCTGTGGCCTGTAACCAGCTCGTATTTTCCTTTGAAGCTTTTGGTGCAGGAGTTCTAACTTCACTGTTTTCCTCCTCATACATGCTTTGCTCCTTTGTGTCCCCAAAATAGGAGTCAAATGTTGGAATCTTCTGTTTGCTTTGTTTCCTTTGCCTGGTCATGTTGCCCCTCAGTCACTTGACCCCTGGGATTTTTGCCACAGTAGGACTGTGCCACCAGACAGGGGAGCTTTCGTCCCAAATGCTGGGGTTTTCTCAGCTGCTGGAGGTATTAGATGATTGCCCTCTCTGAGGCCTCCACACTCTCTGGCAAGCTGGACACATGCCCCAGGACCTCCAAGCTAGACTGCAATCCATATCCAAGTAGGTTAAAGCAAGAGCAATTACCCCTCAGACTGGTGCTTGGTCCTCCTACACTCTGCAGGCCAGGAGCTGAAGCTGTCACATAGTGCTGGCTGGCTTTACCAGCATCTCAGTGGTTTCTCGCCCCGGGGGCAAAAGCCACGCACTCCCACTTACTGGGTCCCAAATCCAGACTGCACTGACATTTTACTTTGTCCTTCACATCTATGTGTTGATAAATCTGGAAAAGACGACAGCTGCTGCTGATCTGGAGTCCCTCTGGCTGGAGGCTGGTCAGGCCCGCCCTGGGGCTAAAGCCTCAGCATGGGGCTGGGCTCGACTCCGAGAGCCATGTGCTGGCTGATTCCTGCCGGCCTGCAGGGCTGTCCTCAGTGGGAGGTTAGCTTCTCTGTGCCATTTTGTGGGTTCTGCAGCTCCAAAGTTTGTTTAGAGTCCCCTTTTTACATGTATTGGGGAAGGTGGGAGCCGGAGCTGCGGGGAGGTCATGTTTCTACTCCGCCATCTTCTATCTGTAATAAATTCTGATAATTATATTTCCCAACAAATGATTTTTCTATATATATATATATGCTCTATGAATCAAAATAAAAAATGAATCAAAAATCACCTACAGAGTACATCTGAAAAACAACCAGGATGTCCTCTTCAGTCTTTCACCCTCTTTCCTTCTTCATTCAAAATAAGGTAGAAATGAACAGCTTTGTGTTCAGGGGGAAATGTTCACTAGGACTTCAGTTTTTAGACCTTCCTGTTAGCCACTAAAGCTCTAACCAAATTGCTATTGAAGAGCCCCAAGGCTTAGGTATTTCATACTCATTCTTAATGACTAAGAACCCAATATGGATCATTTTTTTCAGTAAAGAAGTACTAAATTCAGTTAATAGGAATTTGCTTTCAGGTAAGGTCATATATTATCCTAAAAGCACCCTGAGAACATTTTCCTGGACAGAGGAAAATGAAAAACCAGAGAAGGAATAATAACAACCGGTGCTTTTATACCACAGCTTGGTATAGCAGATGAAGGACTGGATGGTCTTGGAGATAGGAAGCAAATTTCCCTGAACCTCATTTTCTCTATTTATAGAAAATGAAACAGCGTTAAACTAGATGACCTGTAAGGTCCCTTTCAGATCTAAATCTATGGTTTTATGACCCTATGATCCTAATCCTTCAAGCAACTCTCTGAATTATAGACAATGTGCTCATCTGCATCAATGGAGGGAATTTCCATACCAGGAGCCCCCATATTGCTGAAGTAACATTATTTAAATTAATATATAGACATATATATACTATGTATACACATATATGTATATGTGTCTATATGTATATACAGTATCTGGCACATAGCAGGCATTTAATAAATGCTAATTGAGTCATATATGTTGGTTTGTGTACATATACATACTATATACACATACTACAGGAAGAAAAGAAGGAAGGGAGAAGAAAGGAAGGAAGGAAGGAAAGAAGGAAGGAAGGAACGAAGAAAAGAAGGAAGGAAGGAAGGAAGGAAGGAAGGAAGGAAGGAAGGAAGGAA
>NW_027185903.1:33226052-33257353 GCF_028583685.1 Petaurus breviceps papuanus
GGAAGGAAGGAAGGAAGGAAGGAAGGAAGGAAGGAAGGAAGGAAGGAGAAAGGAAGGAAGATGGAAGGAAGGAAAAGGGAGAGAGAATTTAATTTATACTAGTAAATCTGAGTGAGTGAAACCAGGAGAGTGACTTTCTTTTCCAATGTAAGCTCTTTTTAGATGAAGGTTATACTTCAGGCATGTGAACTGATGATGGATAGAAAGGAGAGGGACAGAGAATCTATAAAGTAAGGCAATTCAGTTTATGCATTAGCTCATCCTGCTACTCCGTAGTCACATTATACTCTCAAAGAGAGATAATTCCATATGTAGACATATATAAGTGCCTCATGATGATCCGTAGTGTCCTTAATGCTGTCTCAACTAATAAATATTTTCCCAATATCAACACCTTTTCACACCCCACACCCTAAAATCCCAGGGAATGATGTGGTCTACTTCACTTCTCTTTACACACCCACGAATTAGTAAATTCATCCAATCCCTAATTACGTTAAAGAAAATGAACTGCATTCAACATTGCTCTCTAAACTGGTCTCCTTTTCTTTTAAAGAGACAGCGCCCTCTACTGGTAATATAATTCTTGGCTAAGAAAGCAAGGCAATATTAGACTGAAAACATCAGTCAACTAGCTTAGTCTTTTCCCCTCTTCTATCATCACCTAGGTGAGATAATACCAACCGTGTGCACTGCCCAGGCACCAAGATGAAGCAGTCAGAGTTGAGGAGAGTTAGGAAAATTGCTATGACAACTCAATGTTAATAAAAGTGTAGAAGCAAAATCTTGTAATACACTGCCAGATTAAATGAGAGAGAAGGCTTTCTAAAGAAACTAGTAGGGGAAATGAGGACACAGGAAACCCTCTTCCCTACCCCTAATGAATAAGAATAAAAACATTTCTAGGAGCAGACCTTTCTAAACACTGTATGTGGCATCCTCTAGGGGTATTTGAATTCCACTATCTTTGTATGCCTATTAATTTACATGTTTTGCAAGGTGACAATGCCCTACACTGAGGGCTTCAAGTTTACATTACTGGAAAGTCTTTTTATAGCATATTGGAAACCATATGTCTGGCAATAGAATATCCGATTTCCAGTCTGACATTTGGAAAGTCCCTTCCCTGCCCCCAGGCACACTATCACCTTCTAAACCACACACATGCACGCTGCTGGACCCCTTTCGCACCATTCTGCGATCTGCCTAAGCCAGCACCAGAATACAGGCTCCTGTATGTTTGCCCCTGGCAAACAGTTTAGGCTCACCCTTCACTGTATCCCTCTTCCCACCTCCTCAGTTCCCTCTGCCAAAGCCCTCTCTCACCAAACAACATTTAGGAACCCTTATATTCAGAGTTTGGAGAAAGAAATGGCAAACCACTCCAGTATCTTTACGCAAAAAAAAAAAAAAAAAAACCCAAATGGAGTTACAGAGAATCAGACACAAATGAAATGACTCAACAACAATGAAATATTCAGAATTATAACTAGTGTAGAGCTACTGGAGCTTTGACCCAGGGTGCCTAAATGTAGAGAGTACTGACCATACTTGCCCTGCTTTGGGAGGTAGAAGTAACTGAACTTAATGACTATTTAGTAATAATAATTAGTTAAAATAGGAAGCTCCCAAGAAGACATGTCTTTAATGTTCTATTTGTCCCAAATGTTTTTTATGATATTTGTCCCCAATGCCACAACTACTGGTTATAACTCCATCTATCTTTATATCTTCCTTCACCTAGGAACTACTACAGCAGAATTTATGTTGTGAGCCATGATCCTGTAAAGCAAATTTAGTCATTCATTCTTTTCTCCTCACATTATGAAGTTATTCTCTACTCAGGATTCTAGATGGAAGATTTTTTTTCATTCTGTAGATAAAAAGAATAGCCTTATCCTCCTGGCTTCCACCACCATCTTTTGCAGGATGTACAAATAATGTATAATTCCAAATAGTATGACTTGCAAAAAAGAAAGTATAGATTTTAATCTATCCAAGAGAAAGAGATTTTCTCAGAACAAGAATTAAGAATATTCTCTCACCAATCCTGGGGACACTGAGTAATAGGATACCAAGATTTTCTTCTGTCAGCAGCCCATTTAATGTCTCTGAGCCAATAACCTACAAACATTCTAGATGCAAAACCGCTAGAGAGAAGGGAGATAGAATGTTTTGGGGGGGGCGTTACAAAGAGTCGCACTTTGGATCTCTCCAGTGATAAGGATAATTGCACTCTCATGTTTCGGTGTCATCCCCAAAATACTGGTCTATCTCTAATGAAAATATACTTCAAGTCAAAATGAGCAAATATACTTAATGTCTGTGGCAGACTGTTTCTTTATCCAACTTCAGTAAAAGGATACAAAATCAAAGTATTATAGAATGTTAGAGCTGAAAGACTCAGGCATCTTCCACAGAGCATTGACTATAAACTCCGTGAGAGCAGGATGTTTTTTTTTTTTCATTTTTGTCTTCGTATCCCCAAAACCTGGTTCATTTGTTGTTGTTCACTTGTTTCCAACTTTCCCTGACCCCAAAGACCATATCATACCAATACTGTCCATGGTGTTTTCTTGGCAAAGATATTAGAGTGGTTTGCCATTTCCTTCTCCTGTGGATTAAATTAAACAGAGATTAAGTGACTTGCCCAGGGTCACACAGTTAGTATGTGTTTGAGGCTAGATTTGAACTCAGGTCTTCCTAGCTCCAGGCCCAGTGCTCTGCATACTGAGATCCCAACTGCCTCCTAGAATTCAGTAGACACTTGATTACTTGTCGATTAGCTGATTGCTCATCTAGCCCAGATCCCTCGTTTTAAATAGAAGCACACTGATGCTTAGGGGAACATTATTAAAAAGAAATTTTTAACCATCTGGGGAAACATCTCTTTGTTGTCACTTCTAAGAATTGATTCCCACCTCTTAGGGACCTTTACATCTATTAAAATATTATTCCTCTTTCAAGATTCATCTAAATTCTTATCTCCTCTGTACCTTATTTACCAGATGCCCCAGCCCTTAACAAAATGTCCCTCATCTGCATCCTCAAAATTGAATCAGATCGACAAATAATGAATAGCTATCACGTTTAATGATAGGACAGAGAGGTGGCACAGTGGATAGAGCACCAGGTCCGGATTCAGGAAGATCCGATTTTAAATCTGGCCTCAGACACTTACAAGCTGTGTCACCCCAGGTAAATCACTTCATTCTGTTTGCCTCAGTTTCCTCATCTGAAAAATGAGCTGGAGAAGAAAATGTCAAACCATTCCAGTACCTTTGCTAAGAAAACCCCAAATGGGGTGACAAAGAGTCAGACATGATTGAAAAACAACTAACAACAACATTGTGCTTAAAGCACTGGGTTAAGCACTGTTGTATACACCATTCGTTTGAGACTTATCCTACGCTAACTTGAATTATCTTTTTCTGCATATCCATAAGAAGGAATATAAGCTCCTTGAAACCTGAAACATCATTCATCATCATCATTGCCAGTATGCTAAGGAGAATATAAAGAATTCTATATCATGTGAGGATCAGCTGAAGGAACCAGAGATTTCTATCATGGAGAAGACTCACGGGGGAAATGATAACTGTATTCACGTGTTTGAAGTGCTATCATATGCATGTGAGACAAAACATGTTATTGTTGGTCCCAGAAGACTGAATGGAGAGTAATGGGTAGCATTGGTTTCAATTCTTTACAGCATGACTAATGTGAAAACATGTTTAATATGAATGTACATGTAGAGCCTATATTAGACGTCACGTCATCTTTGAGGAAGGAAGGGGAGAAAATTTAAAACTCAAAATCTTTTAGAAGTGAATGTTAAAACTAAAAATAAATCAGTTAAAAACAACCAAAACAAGAGTAATGGGTAAAAGTAACAAAGAGTCAGATTTTGATCAAAATCAGAAAAAAAAAACTTGGAGGTATCCCAAGGTAGAATGGAACATCATGAAAGACAATGGATTCTCCCTCCCTGAAGATATTCCAACAGAGACCAGATCAATCAATGAGCATGTATTAAGCTTTTATTATGTGCCAGGCACTGTGCTGTGAACTATAAATACAAAGAAAAAGAGAAAACACTCCCTTCACTAAAGGAACTGCATTGTTGTTGCTGCTGTTGCTGCTGCTGCTATTGTGTTGTTGTTGTTGTTGTTGTTATAAGACACATAGAAAGTACATGATTACCATGGGCAGGAAGGTACTAACAGCAAGGGTTACAGAGAAAGGCCTCCTGAGGAAGGTGACTCTTGAGCTGAAAAGAATCCAGGAATTGTAAGGGGCAGAGATGGGGAAGAAGAGCATTTCAGGTACAGTCAGACCAGAGGCACAAAGGTGGGAGATGGAGGATAATGTGTGAGGAACAGCAGTCAGGACCATGTGACTAGACCAGAGCATGTGAAAGGGAACAAGGTATAAGTAGACTGGAAAGATAAGGAGTCAGGTTGTAAAGCAGTGAAGTTTTATTCAATCCTTCTAGTTTTGTGGAAGATGGATTAGAGAGAGTGGAGAACAAGAAGGGGAGGAAAGGAAAGGGAATAAGCATTTTTTAACTTGTTTTGTTTTTTGCTTTTTTTTGGAGGGGGGAGGGCAGGGCAATTGGGGGTAAGTGACTTGCCCAAGGTCACACAGCTAGTAAGTTTTAAGTGTCTGAGGCTGGATTTGAACTCAGGTCCTTCTCACTCGAGGGCCAGTGCTCTACTCACTGCACCACCTAACTGCCCCAAGGGAATAAGCATTTTTATAGGACCTACCATCTGCCAGGCACTGTACTAAATGCTTTTACAAATATTCTCTCATTTGGTCTTCACAACAACCCTATGAGATAGGTGCTATATTATCCATATTTCACAGTTAAGGGAACCAAGGCAAACAGAGGTTAAGTGACTTGCCCATGATCAATCAGCTAGGAAGTATTTGAGGCTGGATTTGAACTCAGGTCTTCCTGACTCCAGGCCTAGTGTTCTACCAGTTGCACCAATAATCCATGTGAGAGCTGTCCGGGGTCTGAACTACGATAGTGGCTATGTGAGTGAAGAGAAGTAGATATACACATAGAAATCTTGGACAGAAAGGAACAAAAAGATATGGCAAATGACTGGCTATGTGGGGTGATGAGAGTGAAGGGGAAAAAAAGATACCAATGTGGGAAATTTGAGCCACACTGTTTGAGGTGGTCCCCTCAACAATAGAGAAGCTGGGAAGAGAAAAAAGTTCAAGGGGAAAGGCAGAATGTAGTATTGCAAGTGCTGAGTTTGAGCTGCTGTGACCATTCTATTTAAAATGTCTAGCTATCCACACCCAGAGAAAGAACTGTGGAGTCTGCATGCAGATCAAACATACTATTTTCTTTTTGCTTGTTTATTTGTTTCTTCTTTCTTGTGGCTTTTCCCCTTTGGTTCTAATTCTTCTTTACAACATGACTAATATGGAAATATGCTTACTATCTTTATATACATATAGCCTATATCAGACTACACACCATCTTAGGGAGGAGGGAATAGAAAGGGGGGGAGAAAATTTAGAAGTTAAAATCTTATAAAAGTGAAATTTGAAAACTAAAAACAAACAAAATTTAAAAAAATAAAATGTCTGAGAATTACTCATGCATGATTAGAACTTAGGACAGAAACTAAGGCTGGAAATATTTATCTGGAAATTACCTGCATAGAGATGAATGATAATAAACACATAAAAGCTGACAAGGTCACCAAGGGAAAGCATATAGAGTAAAAAGTCCTTTAAAGATGAAGAATTATCAGGTTAAGTTAGAGGGAAGATCACTTTCAGATATGGCTTAGATTAGACCAAAGATGTCCAACACATAATTGGTAGCCTGCAACACTCCCAAGCTCAGTCCTAACCAGATTAAAATGTAATTAGGAAATATTTAATAAAATAAATTAAAATGCAATAGAACATAAGTAATGTTAATTTGTGGTTTTCTAAATCAATATACTGATAGTAGAGATCCTTATGTGTGGTTTAGTGGACCCTATTTCTAAATGAGTCTGACACCCCATTTCTAAATGAGTTTGCTTAATTGGGATATTCTATTAGAAATAATTTCAAGAGAAACAGAAAACAAATTTGGGAATAGTTTTAATTTTTCTTTCCAGTAACTGCCTAATCCAAATGCCACTTCCAACACCCAAATTCTCTGATTCTGTAATATTTAGAAAAACACAGGGGCAGGTAGGTGGCATAGTAAATAGAACACAAGCACTGAAGTCAGGAGGACCTGAGTTCAAATCTGACCTCAGATACCTGACACATTTACTAGCTGTGTGAACTTGGGCAAGTAACTTAGCCCCAATTGCCTTGCCTTCCTCTGAAAAGAAAAAAGAAAAGAAAAGAAAAACATGGCAAGACTTGGATGAAGTGATTCAAAATGAAGGGGAAGAAGGAATGAGAGGAAGAGCATAGGCATTTATTAAGTACCTACCATGTGCCAGACACTGTGCTAAGCACTTTACAAATATCTTATTTGATCTTCACAACATCCCTGAGAAGTAAGTGCCATTAGTATCCCCATTTTCCAGTTGAGGAAACTGAGGCAAAGAGAGGCTAAATGGTGAAAGAGCTAGGAAGTATCTGAGGCCATATTTTAATTCAGGTGTTCCTGACTCGAGGTCCAGAACTCTATCTACTGTACTGCCTAGCAGCCTATGAAGAGCAAAGAGAGTAAGGTCAAAAGAATAATATACAAAATGACTACAATGATATAAATAAATCTGCATGAAGAGACCATAAAATTTTGTTGAAATATGATCATCAATATCAGTTCCATACTGTTAAAAAATAATAAATGGTTGTTTGGGAAATATTCTTTGAAGAAAAATTTATTTAAGTATTTGGGGGGAGGTATCTGTTGTGTTGAAATGAAAGGTATCAATAATACAGTCTATTCACAGAAAATAAATTAGTATAATAAAGAATAATCAGGGGAGCCCCTCTCCCACCCTGGTATCCTATAGCTGGGGTTCTTCCTATGGCACTATAAGCCATTCCAGTTGCACATGTGTACTGGTTAGGGTACTTCCCAAGGAGCTGACTGATCATTTTCCCTGGCTCCTGGTGAGTCCATGCTTGGGTCACTTCTGAAGATGCACATGCCCTGGTCTTTTACTGAAGATGTACATAACCAGAGCCTTATTGGTCCCTTGGTCCCCATGAAGATATTCCATTATAAACATGTTAACCACAATGAAGTTATAAATTAGGTATACAATAGGAATATTTTTATACATATACATATGTACATATGTAACCATAGTATCAAAGCCCATTGTTATGAGACTCCTTCCTTGACTGGTGAAGATCAATGCCTATGCCTACTTGAGGGGAGAGGTCAGAGCTTAGGTGAGTGGGAGAGACCTTTAGTTTTCTTTGAGTCTTCCTTGAGATTTCTTCAAGTTATTCTAGGCTCTGCAGTTGCATCAAGCATTTCTAGCTTCCAGCTTCAAGAAAGAAGATGGACAAGGTCAACCTCACTTCAGGTTGCTGAAGGAAAAGACTCTAGGAAACCATAAGAGGAACCAGAAATCTCCATCATGTCCCTACCCTCAACTTGCTACACTAGAGACTTTGAAGAAGAACATCCCCTTGAGTGAGATCTATGGCTCTCTCTTGGTTGAGCTGAGGGATCTCCCCCACAATGAGAAAATTCCTTTACTCTGTATTTTCTGGTATATAATCTCTTATGGATACCTTCTCTGATTTCTGCTTTGTTACCAATTTGGATAAATGGGTTTCTTGGCTAAGTGTTATATGTGTTCCTTATAGAATTAGTATTTGGTGGGAAAGGAGTTTTTCCAAACCTTGGAAATAAAGCTTGGGATCCTGCTTCACTGTATAATGAAACACCAATCAAAAGTTAGATTGAACCTGACAGTCACATCCCCTAGCCTAATAATATTTACAGGAGCAGAAAGACATAATTTGAGCCCAGTATCCTCTCTCTCTGAGGAGAGGAGCAAGCATGGCAGCCTCTGGACCCAATTTCCTGCTTCCTCTCCTGGCAGGAATGAAAGTCTCTCTTGCAGAGAGGAGAGATAGGGAGAAGGTAGAAAGAAGAGGTTAGAGATGTCTATTCTGCCCCATTTCAAGTCACACAACACCTCCATGTTAAATGTGGGGGACAGTCCTCACAATACATGAGGCTTGCTATGTGTGTATATGCTGATTTTTTTCCTTTCATAGCACAGATCACCCATGCTTCTTTCCTTGACCATTCAAATTGACTACATGACCAGACTTTGATTCATATTCTAAAGTCTTGCCCTCCCCACAATCAGCAGCAAAGGGACTAACGGACTGGGACACTAAACATAATTTAATCTCTTCTTTATTATTTAGGGTCATCACTATAAATGTTGACATAAATGCATAAGGATGCCTTTGGAGCTATTAAGGTATTTAGAGTTATGTACCTTTATCACAAATGACCCACAATTGCTATGCAGCTCAAAAGAAAAATCTGCTTATTTTTTAATCTCCTCCCTTTCTATTGGGGGTCTCTGCCAGCTGTTGTCAGCCCTTTGATCATCAGCCCCAAATTTCTAATTTGCTGCTTTTCATAAGTTTTAGGCTTTAAAAGCAGATAACTGTGCTAAAATTATTTTTAAAATATAGGCCTTAAATGGACATTCCTTTGAATATATAGCTCGCCAAATTTGGTGCATCTCTTTAGACTACTCACCAGCTTTGGGGGAGGGGGGTGGGGAGGCCTTTCTTTACCATTTTGGAATAGGTTATGGGTGAATCTGGATAACATTCTCAAAAGCAGAGCCATCACTTTGCCAACAAAGATCTGTATAGTCAAAGCAATGGGTTTTCCAGTAGTAATGTATGGCTGTGAAAGTTAGACTATAAAAACAACTGAGTGCCACAGAATCAAGACTTTCAAATTGTGGTGCTAGAGAAAACTTTTGAGAGTCCATTGGACATCAAGGAAACCAAATCAATTAATACTTAAAGACATTAACTCAAACTATTCAATGGAAAGCCAAATAGCGAAGCTGAAGCTTAAATACTTTGGCTACATAATGAGAAGACAGGATTCATTGGAAAAGGCCTTGATGTTGGGAAAGATTGAAGGCAAAAGGAAAAGGGGCACAGCAGTGAGTGAGGACAGTAGTGTCATGGAAGCAGCAAACATGAGCTTGGACAGATTTCAGGAGACAATTGAGGATGAGAAGGGCCTGGTATGCTGTGGTCCATGGGGTAATGAAGAAATTGATATGACTGAATGACTGAAAAATAACAATATCAGAGTCCACAAGCCTCTCACAAAGACATACTCTAAATGAGGAAGAGCTGTGAAGAATGCTGTGTTCACCTACCTTGTAACACAGATTGTTTCCTGCCAAATACTTTTATATACTCCTAACCCAACATCCTGGACAACTCAGTAGTGTGGCCCAGAAAATCAGATCTCTCAAGGGAACACTCAGCACACAGCAAACACATACACATACATGCAAAGGAAAAGGTCTAAGAACTTCCAGCCCCTTGCAAATACCAACTCTGTTCTCTTCTAACAAGGTTCCACCTACCTCTTTCTCCCTTCTTCTAAGGACTAAAGAGTTTTAGATAGGCAATGCAGGCAGAACTACTTTCTAAAGGTGAGCCACAGAAATCTTGTTTTCTTCTACATCTGTGTGCTTGCTGTAGGCAAGGGAAAAAGGCTGGTGACCTCAAGGTTGCTGGCAAGATTTGCTCCCACACGCACAGAATAGCTGCCCTTCCCTTCTACATTAGCACTAGGTGTCTGGGCTTGCAACTTAGAAAGGAATTAATATACTTTTAAAAACCAAACAGCAGCCAGGTGGTACAGTGGATAGAGCACTGGCCCTGGAGTCAGAAAGACCTGAATTCAAATTGGGAATTCACATACTATCTGTGTGTAGCTTAAACCTGATTGCCTCAAGAAAAAGAAAAGGAAAAAAAACAAGTCTGCAGTGAAAATATTACTACATTTCAACTGTTGTTTACATATACTCAAGGCAGAGATTCTTAACCTTTTTTTTCCACATGTTCCCCTTTGACAATCTGGTAAGACCTATGGAACTCTTTCTCAGAATTTTTTTTAATGCGTAAAGTAAAATAAATAAATTACAAAGGAAACCAGTTAAATTGAAATACCAAAATATTGAAAATAGCTATCAAAAATATTTTTTTTTAGTTCCCAGAACTCTAGGTAGAGAACTCCTGACCTAGGGGCACAGGAGCAGTTGAATAGAATGCTTAATTGGGATATTCTATTAGAAATAATATCAAGAGAAACAGAAAGCAAACTTGGGAAAAGTTTTCATTTTTCTTTCCAGTGACTGCTTGATCCAACTTTTTAGGTTTTCACCAACATGGTTAGAACTGCTATGATAATCTAAATCCCTTTCTTAAATCTATAAGACTCATTCAGAGCAAATTATTTCTGCTCTGACACACCCCTTGCCCCCTTCTTCCTATCTTTTTTCTGGATACCTCTATACCCCATGTCGGCTTTCCTGATTTGATCATACAGCAGGGGTGGGGAACCTGTGGCTTTGTTCTATGAAGGATTTGTTGATTTGTTCTGTGAAGTTTGGATTCAATCAAAGGGCTGTACTTGAGGACCTAGAGGACCACATATGGCATAGAAGTTGAAGGATCCCCACCCTGTCCTAGAGCCTTCCTGCTTGTGATAACAGAGATGGGGTGGAGGGGATGAGTGGTAGACCTAAAGCACCTAAACAATAACCCACCCTTCCCTATAAAACCCATTCAATTCAATTTAATGACCTTCTGCAAATTCAGATGAGCTGCTGATGTGGAAGAGAAGAGGGCTTAAATATCCTACACTCATTAACTAGCAAAAGAAGTATGGAGAGCTTGGTGAAATGGGACCCACTCCTGAAACAAGCTTAAGTAAGACAATCAAAGACCAAGGTAAACCACAGCAGCACCAACAATAATAATAGCAATTGAAAATTTGATAAAGCTTTAACCTTTGCAAAGCACTTTATATATGTTTTAAGAGTCATGAAGTGGAAGCAATAGTCTCAACTGTCACCCCAAAATCAGTCAAATTAGTCTGGGCAAGAGATTGATGATAAGCTTATTTGATGCCACCTTTTATATGTATATAGATAGATGTATATGTATATATGTGTGTGCATATATATATATACACATATATGTATATATACAGAAATGTACATACACATGTAATGCCAATCAACACAGCACACCTTGAGGGCTGCTGCTGATATATTTCAAGGGTCAAATTGCAAGGTATAATGAACACTCTATTAAAAACTAAACCTTGAGCCAAGAAACTAAAACCTTCACAATTCATAGCAACATATTACCAGGGTGGCCATAAGGTCTAAAACAAAACATGCCACAATATATAACATAACATAGCATACCCTCTCCATCTTATACATTCTTGGGAGGCCAAGATCTTTGTGGAGTGAACAACCAACTCCTCCTCACTCAAGTGCTAAGTCCAGGAGCAGCAGGCTCCGGGGACCCCTGCACCCAGCATCTGTCTCTGGCCCATGCCACCCCAAATCCAGGGCAACTTGTCCTCCCTCAGTCTTACATGGGGAGGGACCACTCCAGTCTGGGCTCTGGGCACAGCAACAGCAATCCAATAATTGGGAAACAACAGACTACTATACCAGTCTCACTAAACCCCATACTTTCCTTTAGTCTGCACAGGTCCTACTTACAGGAGGGTTGATAGAACAAGTGCACTTTCAATCTATGAGAGGTCTCCTCGGCCACTATCAGAGTCTCCTCTGCCACTATCAGAGTCTCCTCTGCCACTATCAGAGTCTCCTCTCCCACTATTAGAGTCTCCTCTGCCACTATTAGAGTCTCCTCTCCCACTATTAGAGTCTCCTCTCCCACTATTAGAGTCTCCTCTTTTTTTACCAGAGGTCTCCTCTCTGATACTAAGATCATCGACTTTTCAGGCAAAGTGTCCTTCCCATAAGCAAGCACCTGAGGCAGTATCTCACCTCAGAATGTATATACACTTTTGACTAAGAGGCTCAGAGCCAAAAGGCACCAAAGCCTACGAGGCTCAGTACCTGATTGGCTCAGAGCCAGAAGGTATGGAAAATCTGTGATTCAGCACAGCTGTGAATTACCAGGGTTCAAAGGAGATTGATCCTTTAGATATTTAGAATTTAGCCTGAGCCTGGGAAAATGAATTCCGACAACAAGAAGAAAAAAAACCAAAAATCCCACCTGGCTTGCACTCACAACACACACACAGAATAGTTTAATATTATACTATTTAGTGCAGGGTGGAGGTGGGGTACAGGGATTTCACAACCTCTGGCATGGATCACAGATCAATGTGCAGTAAATTAAAGCTTTCTATTACATGGTCTTTCTTGTTCTTCTAATGATAGGCCTTAGTTATTGGAGTTGAATAGGGAAAAAATAATATTTACAATGAGTGAGAGTCCTGCCTACATGGGCACATAAATATATGATGAGTACCAGGCAGGTCACAGAAACCAGACATTTCCCATAACTGAAGCCCTAACTACTACCCAACACTCTATTAGAGTCTCTCCCTCCCCTCTCTCTTCTCTCTTCATTTTCTTCTCTTTTGCCCTCATTACAATAGACAAATGTATTCTTTTCTAAACATCAACCCTGTTGATTTTGTAAGTGTATGTGAAAACCGCTCGCCTAATCACCAAGTCAGTGTGATCACCTTAAATTCAACCATGGGTACCAAGTCCTATGACCCCCGATGTGTCTCTCAAGTGCAATCAAGAGAATAAGGAAAGGCTCTAGAGGCATTATCAAGGATATAGCAACACCTCTGACCTGGTGGCACAAATTTATCAGCATCTAGTTCTCAAGATCTCAAACTTGCCGTAGCATAATCCAGTACATGTGACGGAACACACACCACACATAAAAGAAATGCAGACATGGACAGGATGGCGACTAGATACACCAGCCATCCAGACTCACATCACTTGTCATGAATATTTCTTACCTAGCACTCTTGTCTTCTACCACAGATAACTCAATGATTGTAGTATGGTGGGCTTGCCTAAAACAAATATTAATCCCAGAAAGCCTGTTTCCCCTGGGTTTCAAAATGTTGCTTACAATTAACTTAAGAGTAGGGGAGAAGATGGTGCCCTCATTTAGGGCTACTGACATAGGCTGCTGCCCTTTTACCCCTACAGATCAACTGTTCCTATCTCCCTTAAGCCCTAGTATAAAAATGAATGAATGAATGAATGGATAAATGACTGAATAAATAAATAAAAGAATGAATGGATGGGTGAATTAATGAATAAATAAATAAATATCCATGTGTCACATACTTAAAGACAATGGAAAACATTGGAAGAAATAACTTGTTAAGGCCCTTTCATATGACTCTGGTGTTTTGTTTTAACTTTTCATCAAAAAAAAAATATACAGGTGAATATGATCATATATCTATAGCCTAAGAAGAAATACAGAGAGAAAACCAAAAATAAAATGCTATCCACCAATAAAAGCTAACCAAAATGGTTTAAAATATCTGAAATGCCATGCTCACAAGCACATCTAAATATATACCTTTCAGTAAAGAATATTTATTGAAAAATTAATAACTAAATGAATGAATATTACCAGAAGCACTTTATGTACTACTCTCAGGCTAAAATATAGATGAGTTTATTCTGTTAGGTAATATTTTGGCTCAATAACCTCTCAGTAGCCCCACACATATTAGGCACTTCATAAATGTTTCTTAATAAGGATAACAAAAGGTCAATAAATCCATGCATCCATCAGTTAGCTCATTATGTGATACTATGTGCTAGGCACTGAGCTAGGTGCTGAAGATGCAAAGGCAAAAATGGATAATTCAGTTCAGTTCAATAAATATCTATTAAACACCTAGTATGTACAAGGTACTATTGTAATTTTCATGGCAACAAACTTCAAACACTATATAAATGTCAGTTATTATTGTTTTGTTATAACTATGTTATTGCTATAATATTTTATCTAGTATATATTTTATATTACATTATATATTATGTAAATATATTTCTATACTATATACATTTTATTTATTTACTATATAATATTTTAAACATTTAAACATTCTTCTTGGCATCCTCTTTAGCAGCAGAAAAGAATGACTGTTTGGGGCACCTGTGGGAGATGAGGGAACAGCTATTTGGTACATCCCACTCAGCCATTGTGCACCTTTAGCCAGATAGTCTCAGGAGGAGTTGTTATCCAAGTAGAACTGGGGTAGGGATAGGTGAAGTCAGAGGGGTGCATTTGTATGCCATTTCGTCTCTGAAATTATATCCTTCATTATATCCCTAAAGTCCAACTTATTGCAAATACACACACACACACAGAATTTGGGGGTTTGGGTTTTTTTTGTCTCATCTGATGCAAAGTGAGCAATGCAACTGCCGTGGGGACCAAGTGTTTATCTAGAGAATCCATAGACATAAAGGGAAACTCTTCTTTCTCTGAACCTAGGAAGAAGCAATACTCATGATTCCCAACTGGGAAAATCAAGCATATTCCCTCTGCTCTTTGTAGTAAAAAGAGCCCTATGCTGACAGTCAAAAAAACTAAGCTCCTGTTCTGGGTCTCCTATAAACTAGTTATGGGGCCTTAGACAAGTTAATTCTCTCTGGACTTTAGCTTTTTCATTTGTAGGTTGAATGCAGTTCATCTGATCAATGACTCTAACCAATTCGATGAGTTTACAAACTAGTGAGGCTATATTTGGTATTAGAAGATGGCTTAAATTAGGACATTTTTAAAAGAAATAATTGCCCTTGCTAGTTTCAAGTACATCTCTTATTCCAAAGAAATGGGAGCATATTAAAAAGGATTTGATCCTAAAGTACTAAATAAGTTAGTTCTCTTATTCCAAACATCCTCCTCCCCACCCTCCATCCCCTGCCACAATCTGGTGTCCACTGTTTATGGAATTTGCAAGCCTTTCGAAACATGGGAAGATTTTCTGATCCCACCTGAATCTTTTTCAAGCATATCCACTCAAAAATTGTAGGCCCCTTCAGCAGCATCACCTCCAAAATACAAGGCACTGGAACATCTGTTTGGCTGAAAGAAGTTATTTTCTTTGTACTAAGATTGATATTGTTCAGCTAAGCAGAAGAGAATGGGTTTATGAAATAACTCAAGCCTGTATTAGGTAATTCAAGCCATCCACAAGGCTCATAAATAAATACAGTCATATCGATATACGGCTGGCAAGTCATCAAAAAATGAAGGCTTAACTGATCTGATTATACCATTTGGCTGCAAGTATCATCATTTAAACTAAAAGAAACACATTAATTAGTTACTATCTTTTAAAGCTAGAATAGCCAATTTGCTACAAATTATTATCAATTCAACCTTCGCTAATTCTTCAGTATCCAAAACTAAGTATGCATGTTTAAGCATTTTTATTCTTTTTTTTTCTAGTGTGCTTAATGGTTGAGGTTTGTCATTCTATCTGTGGGTGAAAAACTGACGTATTTCTGTTGAAGATTTTCTTCTCTAAATCAGAGGCATAAATTATTTAGGAACTTAGAATCATCTTTACCTCGTCTTTCTTTCCCCATATCTGGTCAACCATTCACTTGTTCAGTCATTCAGTCGTTTCAGACTCTCTGTGATCCCCATTTGGGGTTTTCTTAGCAAAGATATTAGAGTGGTTTACCATTTCCTTCTCCAGCTTATTTGCCAGATGAGGAAACTGAAACAAACAGGGTTAAGTGACTTGCCCAGAGTCACACAGCTAGTAAGTCTCTGAAGTTACATTAGAACTCAGAAAGATGAGTCTTCCTTACTCCAGGCTTGAAACTCTATCCACTGCGCCACCTGACTGCCCCTATTAATATTAATACATTCATAAATATCAAAGATATAACCCAGATAAACAAAAGTTCTTTAGGGGATTCAGGAATTCTTAAGAGTATAATATAAATGGGTCCTGAGACCACATGAGAGTCACAAACACTGTTCTTAACTAACAACAGGAGTAGATGCTCACACAGTTCATCATTGTCTAGCGGAGATCAGGGATATAAAGCAAGGAGAAGTTAGAGCACAACTAATAAATGCCTAGGGGCATGGCCAGGTTTTCCGTGGAGTTTTAAATCACTTTTCCCCCATCTACAACAAAGGAATAGAATATCTATGAAGACTCCTGATGAACACAATCACAGAAAGCCACTTTGTTACAGATACAAGAACTTTACCAGGCTAGAATTACAGGAAACCACATTTCAGATTTTAAAGGGTTTGACATTCCCATTTCAAAGCAAGTCAAATGGCAGATTAAGGAAAGTTCAGGTGCATGCTCAGCATCATTTCATTAAGTGAAATATTATACAAAGATCAGTCAAGTATCCATTTGGGTATTTTTGCCTTTTTTTTATAACTTTCTTATAAAACCATCGTCCAGACATGAGATTATATAACTGCATGCAACCCTCTGAAACACTGACATTCTAGGCAGACCTGCCTGATGAAAAAAGCAGAAGAATAACAAATGTTTTCAGGAAACCCATGAGATCCCATTGCTAATCAATATGCAAAAATCAATATGAGGAATTCAGAAAAAAGTGGGAAGGGATATGAATTAGTATAGAGTGATAGAAGCAGAGCAGGAAAAAATATTCAAGGAAGTCAAAAACAGAAAGGTCCTATAGCTATCTAGCTATCTGTATACACACATATTTCTTGTTGCTGTTGTTCAGTCATTTCAGTCATGTTGGGGTTTACTTGGCAAAGATATTGGAGTGATTTGCCATTTCCTCCTCCAGCTCATTTTACAGATAAGGAAATTGAGGCAAACAGGGTTAAGGGTCTGGCCCAGGATCACATATCTAGTAAGTGTCTCAGGCCAGATTTGAACTGAGGAAGATGAGTCTTCCTGACTTCAGGCCTGGCATTCTATTCGCTGTACCACGTAACTGCCCTAAGAGAGAGACAGAGAAACAGAGAGAGAGAGACAGAGACAGGGGGAGAGAGAGACAGAGAGAGAGAGAGAGAGAGAGAGAGACAGAGAGAGAGACAGAGAGACAGAGAGAGACAGAGAGAGACAGAGACAGACAGACAGAGACAGACAGACAGAGAGAGAGAGAGATGAATTGATCGATAATCTCAAAACTTTTTGGATAAAAAAGAACTGGAACCAAGTTGGTACCAATTGTTTGGAATATGGCCCCAAAAAGTATTGTACATGAATATAAAGGAATATTACTGCACTATTTAAATAATCAATATAAAGAATTCAGAGAAATATGGGGGGGGATATGAATTAGAATAGAGTGAAAGAAGCAGAAACAGGAAAAGTATTCTCAATTATGACAATGATTTAAATAGAAAGAACAAGACAATGATGTATTTATGATGAACAAGAAACTTGGTGCTAGACAAGAGATAAAAATCCTTCCCTTTCCTCTTTGGAATGCAATGTTGCATATTTATCATACAACTTAGTTGATACATTCATTGATTTTGTTTGCCTGTTTTTTTTTTATTTTTTTCTTATTAACTTTAGCACAAAGGATGGCTGACTGGGTGAGGGAGTTGGAAAGGGATATATTTGGAAATGAAAGTGATAGAAAAACAAAAAGCATAAAGAAAATTTTTTAAAAAGAAAACTGATATTGAATTATTGAATCCAAGTAAACAGACAGAATTTCTTTCTCTTTACTTAAGAAAGGTAATATTGTTCAAGTTCCCTACCAAAATAGAGCTCCTATAACATTAACCACTTTATCAGACCCACGAAACATCCATTATCATTTCTTCCTTTTCAAACTGAACTTTAAAATTGTACTTTTCTTGTGAATATATCGAGGTCTTATGTTCTATCCAGTCCCTGAGAAGTAGAAAGAAGAGCAGAATAGCTGTAATTAGCTGTGTTTATATACCAGGCAGATTCCCATTTCAGTATAAATACCCTACATGAAAATCCTTGAAGGAAGGCCAATTATACTAAAAGAGGTTTATCTCTATGACACTTGTCTGAGAAAAAAATTCCCAGTAGTTGCTATTTGAAAACCAACATTATTTCTTGGAATAATATTGCATCATGCATTTTCTAAAAAAAGGTGAAGACCTATCTTGAGAAAGCATGATGTAACAGAGAGCCAAAGTGGATAATTACCATCATTCTCTTTTTTCCTTAGATTGTGAGCCCCTCGAGGGCAGGGACTGTTTTTTCACCTTTCTTTTTCCTTATCCCCATAGCTGAGCACAATGCCTGGTAGGCACTCAATCAGCTGACTAGTCTTCATTCCTATCTGTCATCATGAGAACACTGTTCACAAATACAATATCTGTATCCATATATGTGAAGTGATCAGGCTACATGAATCATGGGGTGCCACCCAATCAAGTCACCCATAGCAACCAATACCACTTGAAAATGGTTGAAATAATTAAATCAAACTGGCTTGCCATTATACCTTATAATGATGGCAAGGGTATATGCGGTGTCCAGAGAGAACTAGCATCACTAGTGAGAGGGCTTGCTGAGCTGCTCAGCCATGTTTGGTGCCCACTTGTCACCCAACTCTTACCTGCAGCTCCAAGAAGCTGTAGCATGTACAGCAGCCACGCCCAGGTAAAACTACCCTGGCAGAAGGGCTAAACCAGGTTAAAAGTAAGTAATAGGCCTCAAAACTGTTGGAGAGTTAGGGGGATGTCTACCTCAAGTATGTGAAGACTTCCACCAGTGGAATGGGTAGATGAGAACAATTTGTTCCAATGGCCATGAAGGCAGCTGAGGCAGGTTCTGTGAAGTGCTTGGGGCTTTGTCAGACATCAAAGATGCCAAGGTCATCCACTGAATCCTGGGCCATCATCAGCTGACCTGACTTTTGCCTTGCTACTGGACTTTGATGACTCTGGAAGAGAGAATGAGGTTTAAGACTTTACCCAACTCTGCCTCACTTAAATCCAATTCATGGGCAAGTCAAGATATCACCCTATGATGTCACTGGTCCTCTTTGAAAAGAAAGGATGAATTGTTATTCATCATCATCATGTTATTCATCACACACCATCATAATGATGGTGATAAGGATTACAACATTACCTGAAAGTGTCATTATTTGTAATTTATTTTTATTTATTTCATAAATATTTCCCAATTACATTTTTTAAAAACCTTAACATTCTTTTTTTTATTTTGAGTTCCAAATTTTCTCCCTTCCTTCATCTCTTAAGAAGACAAACAATACAATGTCTATTACACATGTGAAGTCATGCAAAATATATTTCCAGTGTTGCAAAAAAATACAAAAAAAAGAAAAATAAAGTGAAAAAAGTACACTTCAATTGGCATTCAAAGTTCATCAGTTCTCTCTCTGGAGGTGGAAAGCATTTTTCATCATGGGTGAGTAAAAATAAGATGGAGGGAAATTCACAAATAGTAATTATAACTTTGAATGTGAATGGAATGTTTATAGCAGCTCTCTTTGTGGTAGCAAAGAACTATAAATTACTGGGGAATGGCTGAACAATATGTGGTATATGATTGTGATGGAATACTACTGTGCTATGAGAAATGACCAGCTCAATGATCTTAAATAGACTTACACAAAAAAGTGAAGTGAACAGAACCAAGACAACATTGTATACAGTAACAGTAATATTATTTTAAGAATAATTTTGGGAGACTAAGACATTTTGACTAGTATAAATTCAGAAATTAAAAATAAAGGACATAGGAATAAAGATGTTATTTACATCCGGAGAAAGGACTGATAAATAGTAGTGTAGAAATATATATGTGTCTATTTGTATCTAATGGTAACCATATCCAGGGTGAGGCAAGGGGGAGAAGAAAAAAAGGAAAAAAAGAAATTTACATAACTTTATTATATATTTAAAAGGAATAGCAAGTTGTAAATAACAGATTTGCAACTTCATGTACAATCATCTTTTTTAATACTATGTTATAGAAATACTTGTTTTATCCCATAAATTAAAAATTAAATTAAAAAAATTTTAATGAAATTGAAGGATCCATGATTTTATAAATACTTAGAGTGCAGAGAAGACCTATTTTTAGATCATGTTTCTGATGCTAACTGTGCCACTTTGGGCAAGTCACTTAACCACAGTGGGCCTCATTTTCCTCATCTGCAAAATGGGGAGATAATACCCATAATGCCCTCACAGGATTGTTGTGAGGATCAAATGAAATATTTCAAAGCACTTTACAAATGTTGTCACTGTGCAAATGTCAGTTGTTATTGCTATTATGATTATTATTAATAACAACCATAATAATGATAATTTGAATACTCTCTCCAAACACACAGTTCTCAGTCCCTTTATGCCATAGGACATTCAGGTCAAACTCAAATAGAAATGGGGGACACTGAATCATACATAGGGATCCCTGTGGGTTGCATATTACCTTAGTAAAACCTCATTTTAATATTATTTATGTTGTATTTTTATTTCTGTAGTAGTAGGAATGTGCCCTGACATGTATAGAGGTCCACATGTTGTGACCTGTCCTTGTGTGTCTCAAAGGGAGGCAGAATAGACATCTTCTCCTTTACCCTTCTTCAAGGGAGAGTTTCATTGCAAGAGATTGGGGCCAAAAGTCACCACTGCTCTCCTGAGAAAGAGGGTACAGAACCAGAATTATATCTATCTGTTCCCTTAAATATTATTAGTCTGAGGATATGATCAAGTTCTGACTTCTGATTATGGTTTGTTATTTTGTTTGTTTTTTCATTTCTAGGGGGAAGAAGGATCCCAAGCTCTATATCCAAGGTTTGATCCCTTTCCTGCCTAACACCATTTCCACAATGAACACACAAAGCAAATAGCAAAGAAGCCCATTTATCCAAATCAGAAGTACACAGAGGAGAATATATACCAGACTGCTCAGGGTGAAGGAGCTCTCCCATTGAGAATGAGGTAACTCAGCTCAATGAAGAGAGAGGGTCCTGAATCTCACCCAAGAGGAAAACTTCCCATGGTCCCTAGAGCAGTGTGGCAGCAATCACCCTAGCACACCCAGGATGGCTGCTAGCACCGGTTCCTAGATCTGCTTTTCTAATGGAAAGCAACTCAAAATGGGTTAACAATCTTACTTTAATCAAACATATGTCATTTACCTAGTTCAGGGGGAAAAGTCAGCACCCTGAACTTCAGAGAATCAAGCAGAAGTTACAAGCAGACAGAGAAACAGATCAGCAGATGGGCTTCCAGCTGCTGACCATATCTAGTCAGTTACCAGAGAGGGAAGCACCAACATCTGGGTTTTCAAAGCTGGGGGGGCTCAACGGCTGCCCAGAGTCTCATCTGATCACATCACACAACTCTTCCCAAAGTGAGCCCCAAAGCTAAACCTCACATCAGGGTATATATAGTCTTCTCCTGGACCAGAGAATGTAACAACCTTCTTGATCCACTGCCTAATCACAAAGTAACAAGGTGTGGGTATTCCTGAAAAACAAGCCTCCTGCCACAGGCTCCATGTGACCACATTCAGCCTATTAGGGGGCAGAGTACATTTTCAAATCAGGGAAGGTTCTCAGAGTCACTTAAGCCTATCAAGGGGCCAAGGGGCAGGGAAGATCTTCAGATTCCCATTCTTATAATACAAGCAGCAAACTGGGAATAAGGACATAATGGAGATTCCTCACCTTCCACAGGTCTAGGCATTCAATAAGAAGAGTCCCATACCACTGGGCTTTTAAACAGGCATTATATTTACTTTGTTAAATATTTCCCAATTACATTTTAATCTAGTTCTGGCCACATGTTTGACATTTTTGCCACAGAAGATTGTCTTTCTGAGCTGCTATGATCAAAAAAAAATGTCTATCATGTAGTATAACCAATCTTCCCTTGACAAGTCTCTCTGAACATAGTGAGTTTGGGCCTCTGTTGACAGACCAGTGGATTTTCCACTTTCATAGGACCTAACAGAAGTTGTATTCTTCTGGTATACAGTCTTTAGGAACTCAGAACTCTATCCATCCTACATTCAGACAATGGAACAGGAACTTATCAGAGATTAAGAAAAAGAAATACTTTCCATCTGCGTAACAAGCTTATAGAAGCATAACTCTAAAGGAGGAAGGAGCCTCAGATGTCATCATTCTAGAGAAGAAACTGAAAACCACAGAAATTAATTGGCTTGCCCAAAGTCACACAGGTAGTGAAATTAGAGGAGGGACTTGAATCATCATACTGAGTTCTGTTTTATTTTATCAGGATAAATGTAAAGTCATATACTTGCAAAAATGATTTTTTAACCTAAACAAAAGCTAAAGTAGATAAGGTTAGATAACCAGTTTGTCTGAAAAAGATCTTGGGGTTTTGATGGACTGTATGCTCAATGTGAGTCACTAATGTAAGATGACCATTATAATCTAATGCTATCTTGGGTTGCCTTGAGAGAGGTAGACAAAGCTTCTAGAAATAGGGGAATGATAATTTTAATCTTCTGTGTCCTTGTCAAATCACACCTGTTGTATTGTGGTCAGTCACTGGCATTAGGAAGAAATTATATTAGGAATATTAGGAAGAAAATTAGGATTTTTAGGATTAGGAAGTAGGAAGAAAACCAATCTGAATAGGGCCCAAAGGACAGTAACCAGGATGGTGAAAAGCCTTGAGTTCATGCTATGTGAAAGTTCAATGGAAAGAACTAGAGGTGGTCAGCCCAAAGAAGATAAGGCTCAAGAAGTGCATGATTCCTATGTTCCAATATCTGAAGGGACCTCAGATGGGAGATGGATTTGATTTGTTCCATTTGGCTCCAAGTATTAGTGGGGAGAGAGAAAAAAAGAGGGAGCAGGCTTACAGGAATATATGGAAGGTATAAAGGAGAAAAGTTAGACTTTTTGTCAGGGAAAGCTGGAACAACTAAAACTGCCCCAAAGTAGAGTGAGCTACTGCCCCATAACTAGTTTTTGTGCTCAGGGCAAGTATCACAAACCATATTTAAGTTCAGTGGCACAAAAGGTCATTGCAGGAAGGGAACCAGGATACCTCCCTGGAAGATAAGATTTGATCTACAGTATATTCAATTCTAGGTAATAGTAAGCTATGTCATCTACTCTACTAATTTATTTAATTTACATGTGATATCTATACACATATATGCACATGCACATTGTACACATATGTGTATATACATGTATCACATGTTTTATATATATTGTGTGTAATAGATATGAAAGTCCTGCACCTCCCTAGAAGGTATATGACCTCAAATCATGGAGCACCATAATCTCAGAAGACTGAAATCTTTTAAGTGACGCAAAGACAATGAAGAGATTCATGGTAGGCATAAGCCAGCTTCAGTATCATCTTCAATGATGACTTGAACACAAGCATCATAAAAAAAAAAACATCAGGAACATATACTTGGAGGAAAAGAATAAAGGCTTATCACATAGTCTGAGTATAAAGTACTAAGTATACAGCTCCACTGAGCACTGAGTTGAGTGTTCTTCAGAAGATTTCTAGAAAGGAATGAACAGAAATAACATTGGAGGAACAGATACGAAGGGGTTGAAGTTTGTACCAGTGAAGGAAATTCCCATGCTAATGAGGTTACAAATCCAGCAAAGTAATGATGAAGTTTAATATATGCTATCAATATCAATTTCAAAATTCATCTTCCTAAAGGGGTCACGTAGTGAATGTCCCAATGGGATGTATAACTATGTCCTGAGTGCTTTATATATACATTAAAATATCTGACACAATCCTATTTGGTTAACAAGGGAAACAAGAAAAGTAAGTACAACAGAAACACACTGAAACAAGTACATACTAATGCAATTACTCTCTTTGTTCCTATTCTAATAGGAGACAATCAAGTATAGCCTTTCATAGTAGTGAGGGGAAATGGGGTCTTAATATGCTAGGGCCATGCTGATTTCCTGCTGGAATATTTTTGCTGACACCTGGTAATCCTTTGCTGAAGAGTTGGCAGGGCAACATTTGCAACATAACCAGAACAGTTTTGTGTGTTTTCTGATAGGAATGTACCCATGAAAATTCCATAGCTTACAGACTTGGAAGCATCTATGCTTTCAAAACCTACCCCAAAACTCAACCCAATAAACTATCTCTCTCTTCCCTGCCCTGGAATGTGCAAAAAAAAACCAACAACAACACTCCAAATCCTTTCAAATGTATTCAGTGTTTTTGTTTTGTGCTATGTCTTATTGGGGCAATAATCTGAATACTGCAAAATCTAAAGTAAGAAAAGAAGAAAAGCCAGCTTCTCCAGCTTTCTCCCCTCCCGACCCCTTGCATGGATCTCAGGGCACTGTGTAGATTAAATAGGAATGCTCTTCCATCTCATCTAACATGCTGTCTCTAGCACTGGTCACTTAAAGTATCTCAGAAAGAAAAAGCAATTCTCCCATAATGCAATGCCATGATATATACCCAAAGGGAAAATTTGGTTTTCCCGCTTATAGCCCAAGTGACAGTAACCTTCAGGATTTTGGGGTCACCTCCAGGGAACTTTTACGATTCTTACATATGTGTGTATATGTGTGTATGTATGTATATATACATATACATACACATATATTACATATATACAATTCTTACATATATATACAATTCTCCTATGTACATATGCATATGTATGTGTGTGTGTGTGTATATATATATATATATATATATATATAAAATCATTGCTATTATTCTTGCTCTAACAGGCCTATCACTGTAAGATTAGCTTCAATTCAGACACTAAACTTGTCACTTTCCCCTGCCCTATAATGGGCCAAGATAGTGCAATTTTCAAAAAATTTAAATGAAACAGAAATTAGTGATTGTCTCTGTATACAAAGATTGCATTCAGTATATTCAAAGTTGACAGAAAACTACAACTTAAACTGAGTTCCTTAAACTTAAGAACCCTAAAATGAATACAGAAATCTCTTTGTACCTGAAAAATTCCTATTACTCTTTTTTTTTTATTATTTTTTTAAGCAATCAGGGTTAAGTAACTTGCTCAAGGTTACATGGCCAGGTGTTTCTGGGTGGGTGCTAAGTGTCTGAGCCCTGGATTCGACCTCCAGGTCATCCTGACACTGGAGCCGGTGCTCTTACTCGCTGTGCTACCTGGCCGCCCCATCCTATTACTCTTACACTGAAAATTAAGATAAATTATGCATTTAATTTTTTCCAATAATGATCCCCAGTGACATGTTATCATGTCAGTTTCGTCAATGTCAGGTATGCCCAAGAGGGTAGGGAAAAGTTCAGAAGCTATTATTAAGAACAGTTTTCCTTGCCCTTATGATCCCAAGGCATTGTCACCCAGAACTTTGCTGTTTGTTCTCTGTGCATAAGACCTCAGGAAGTTTATGGTATGGCCCAATGCAGAACAATTCCCCTGAAATACACACAGTACAGAATACAAACAAAAAACATAGAAGGATATTCAATCAGAAATGTGAGTCCCAGTGTCTTTCCACAAAGAGCCCTTGTCCCACTCTCTTGCCCTCTCTTATGTCCAGGTATTCAGATCTGCCACCACACCATACAGGCCAGTTTATGGACCCAGCCCAGAAGTTCTGGGTTCTCCCTACTTTTACCACTACCAGCAAGTAGTATCAGAATGAAAGAAATTGATTATCTTATTAAGGCTATTGGTAACAGCTGATGCCTCCTTGCTCCTACAGTTCAAAAGTCTTATCCCCCAGTCTCCCTGATTCCTTAACTGTGGTAGAATACAGAGCCAAGACAAAAGAAAAATAAAAAATAATCTTTGTCTGATTCAGTTGCCAGCTCTTCCAAGAATAAATAACATCTGTAAAATGTTCATGGTTCTAATGTTTACCTTAGGAAAGTACCTAATCTTTTCAATACTTTTTTCTACAGCATTGAGCACCGCTATTTGAGAACTATGAAATAGCTTTCAAACATAAACTTAATAAACCAAGTTTTATTGAAGTCTAAAATATTCATGGGCCTAGAACCCATCACCTAATGGCCAAGTTTGAGGTGTTGGACTTCTCTACATTCAGCCAGGCTGGTTATTGGGCAAACAAAGCAGTTTGTCATTCAAATATTTTCTAGCTTGGCCAAATCTACCAGAATTTGTACTCTACTTCTTGAGCCCAAAGTCACCTCCACATCATGACGAGAAACCCAGCAAGGTTTTTGTAGACATTAAACAAGAAAGAGGATCAGAAGGTAAAAGAAAAGTGTGTTTAGGAGACAGTGTCCCACATACATAGAAGAATCACATATTTGGAGTTTAGAAGTAATATATTGGTGTAGAGAGGTATCCCGGGGGACTGTGTATCCAGTAGTATGATTTGTCAGAAGTCATGAAGGTACTTTAAATTGAGAATTTGTTCCAGGAGAAATAAAAATATTCTGACATTTATTTCCCTCATTTCTATAGCTTGGCATAAGTACCGTAGCAAACCCTGGTGGAGCATCCCCATTGACCCATACCCAATGAGCTTACAGGCCCAGAAGGAAAGGGACACCCAGACCCTAAGGGGAAGGGGAAGAGCCAATAGGAACAATCCCCTATGGGGTGCAGGCATACCAGTCTATGCTCCACGTAAGCCTATGTCTGTTTCTTATGGAGTTTCTTACTCCTGCCTAATCTCTACTATCCAAGAATACTTGATTTAATCAAAAAATTATGGAATTTAACCATTCTCCGCAACACTCCTTGTAATCCATTAATAGAAGTGGTATACCCATATGGGATGCTGTAACAGTCCTTTTGCTATGGTGGTGGAGAACTGAGTCACTCAACAACTGCAGAGTCATGAGTGAATGAAGCAGGCCATCCATCCCACACTGCAATAACAATTTTATGAGCATCCCAGAAACCTCTGTATTCTATAAAGCCCTTTGACTTTGCTGGCTCTGGGGCTTGTCCAAGAGAGGGAAACAGTGACTTCATAGGACTGGTCAGGTATTGCTTGGTGGCATCTGTACATTCGGTTATCATTTAAATTATGTTACTTCAGGAGAGATCCTGTGATCTGTGAAAAATGGGAGTTTATATCAGCTTGCTCGTGACCAAACGGGCAAAAGAAGTGATCCAAAAATCAGACTGGTCCTAGGCCACATCTCTGTGGAAATCTACCAATCTTTCATCTTCTCCTTGAAAACTAGCTATTCATTTCTGTTCTCAGTCTTCTCAAGTTTGAACCCAAATTATTGAGTGGCACTGATGATTTTTAGAAGAAAGTTTGTTAACAATTTTTATTAAAACCTAAATAAATGATATCTTCCAAGTCTTTTCCACCCACCTTCCTGTTAACTCCGAGGAAGCCCAACAAATTTAAAAGATATGTTTTGCTCTGGCTTGGTCCTATCACAAAATACACAGATAAGTGTTGTTGATTTATTTTCCAATTGGCCAGGTTTTCCCAGGCGATAA
Source organism: Petaurus breviceps papuanus (assembly GCF_028583685.1). Classification (NCBI taxonomy): domain Eukaryota; kingdom Metazoa; phylum Chordata; class Mammalia; order Diprotodontia; family Petauridae; genus Petaurus; species Petaurus breviceps. Next base: position 33,253,489 of record NW_027185903.1, read on the forward strand.
CTTCTGCACTCAGAATCTGACTGACAATGTTGTGATTTAAAATTTAGATGGTCTCAGATTCACAAAGACCTTTACAATTTTTTTTGTTTTTATTCCTTCACCCTGAAAAGGTGTTACCATTCCTGTTTCCAAAGCTAAAAAATCAGACCCTGGGAGACACAAGTTCAAACACAACATCGCAGGCAAGATCCCAATTCTCAGATTCTCTGGGCTTACTTCTTTCCCTCACATTTTGAAGGATCTCATCAACAAACACTTTTGGGCTCAGAATGACCAAGAGCCACCCTTCACTCACTCCCTTACCCTTCACTCCAACCAGGCTTCACAGTTCCAAACTTGGCTTTTCCTACACAAACTCTAAGTGTATATGAAGACAGCTCTTGAGAGGGTCATAGTAGAGCTGAGAGCCCATGAAAACACTGTATAGGTGCCTCTAGGCCTTTCTCTTCCCCTACTCTACCCAGGACACACTGCCTACTTTCAGAGCAGCACACTCAAGGCAATATGTAGGAGTGGTATCCCCTTAAAATATAGGGATAGAGGAGGTAAGGGCTGGAGGGAGTAGGGAGGAGTGGAGGTGGTGAAGAGGGGTGCAGTTCACTTTACTTATGTAAACATAATGTCTAATCACATTTACTACCCTACCCCTAGCCTGTTTGGAAAAGTTGAGCCCTCTTGAGACCTAGTCCTGGCTCAGCCAGTGTGTGAGTTATATGGAATGATTCATGTAAAATAGAAGCCATTTAATTCAATGTGGCTTTACACAAGGTTCATTTTAAGTAGGACACCCTGCATAGTATACATTATTATAAATAATGTGTCCACACATCATAGATTTTAATGAATCCTGGGAAGCAAATTACTGTCAACGATGAGTTATGTGACATTCTACCAAGGGCCTGACCAAATTAGTTGGTTATTCATCTGAAGAACAACAAACTCAGATTTTATTCAACCATGAAGGAAAAAAAGAAGCTTCAAACGATTAAAAAGCTATTCTATAATTAGGAGATGAGGCATTGACTGTAGGACATTCCTTCCTGAGACCATAAGACTGGAAAGACCTGAAGAGGTCACCTCATCCAACTTCCTGCTACAGACCCCTGGGATTCAAAATGGAGAGCCATTAATATAGTCTTTTAAAAAGAAAAACTCATCTGGAATCTGCCTTGTCACACATGGGCAACTCCATTTTTTCCCTAGGGCCTTTAAAATGGAAACAGAAATATAGGTCAAAAAGAAGGCATGGGCACGAAAGTGAGATGGGAAGTGCATGAGTGAGACAAACCTTCCTTCAGGTAACTGTTCTCAACCTGTTCCAGCCAGCATCAATTCTAGGCCATTCATGTTTCCTTAGTTGTTCTCTGAGTTATTTTTCTAGTGCTAATATTTCCAGTTATTCTTCATCCATACTCCCAAAGGAAAATAGCCTATTATCATGAAGTTCTACTGTTCTTTCTGGTAAGAACTAACAGAAAGTCATCAATGAATATTTAAGTGGGAGGAATACCATAGGTGGATTTTTGGTCAGAAGGGCACTTTCAGATATTTTTGTGAGCAGAAAAATTGGCAAAGATGGTCTTTGTAATAAGCATTGCCTCATGCTAAAATCAGTATATGTGCCAGTCTTTTTCGTTAACTACTTCAAAATCTCATAGGATATTGGACAATATATTAACACAAACATTGGTCAATAATAATTTAGTATTCATCCTCAAATAGACTTAATTTCTTCAGCTGTCACCCAATAGAAACAAATTCTCACTTAATACGTGGGCAGCTAGGCTGCACAGTGTCTACAGTGCTATATTTGGAGTTAGGAAAACCTGAGTTCAAATCCTGCCTGAGATACTTGCTAGCTGTGTGACCCTGAGCAAGTCATTTGACCTTTCTCAGCTTCAAGTTTCCTCATCTGTAAAACAGAGGTAGCAATGGTATGTATTTCCCATGTTTGTTGGGAAGATAAAATGAAATAACCTGTGTAAAGCACTCTGTATATCTTAAAAGTACTACATAAATGCTAGCTATTATTACTACTAACACCACAGAGTCTGAATAGGCGAATAGTCTCTGGCATTTATTAAATCAGCAAATACTTATTAAGCATTTATTGTGAGCAGATCATAGGACTGTGTGTTTATAATCAGAAAGGACCTTCGAGGTTATGAATCCAGATCGCTCATTTACACATTTTACATTTACAGACCTTCATTTTACAGGTGAGTAAATGGAGTCCTAGAGATAAATAGTATGTCCAGAGTCACACAGCTAGCCCGTGACAGAGCCAGGACCGGGACCCAGGTCTTTCTACCTCCAGATCTAACACTCTGTCCTGTAGGCTTGCTACAAGACGATGCAGCAAAAAGAGAACTAGCCTTGGTGTTAGGACAACCTTAGCTCAAGGTACCCTGGCTGTGAGACCTTGGACAAATCAGTATACCAATGCATGATCCAGGTAACTTTCTAGGACTGTGAGTTGCAGAATAGATGCCAATCTGCTTGAGTAAAGGGAGTTTCCTTACTGGAAGTTCCCTATGCCAATGAAATCATATGTCTAGTTCAAACTAAGAAAGTGCAGAGGAAAAGGCAGCATGGCCCAGAGGATAGAGGGTCAGCCTTGGCATCAGGAATGTCTTTCTCTGACACACAATACCTCAGTGAACCTAGGCAAGTGGCAGCCTCTCAGTATTCCAGGTCATTTGACCTGTATTGGCAAAAAGAGTTTCTATACCAGGGAGTTATAATAATAATAATAATAAAATACCTAACATTTATACAGCACTTAGTATATGTCAGGCACTGGGCTAACACTTCACAAATATTATCTCATTTGATCCTCACCACAATCATGAGAGGCTGGTACTATCTTTGTCCCCATTTTACAGTCGAATAAATTGAGGAAAACAGGTGAAATAACTTGTTCAGGGTAACACAGCCAAGAAGGGTCTAAGGCTGGATTTGAACTCAGGTCTTCTGACTTCAGGCCTGGTACTCTACCACTCTACCATCTAGCTTCCAATATCAATGAAATCACAGATCTCAAGCAAATCACGCGTGCACTCACTCACTCACACACACACTGTGAAGAGCTCTTCGTTGGTGGTATGGGAAGGCACAGGAACATTACATACGTACTACCATCTCTATTGTAGTGGAGTTTGCAGCCCAATAGACAAAATAAGAACACAGCCCAACATAGCAGAAGCTAGCAAAGGGACGGCAAACATTTGAGAGATCAGGAGGGTGGGAGGGTCCGGGAGCTGACCTGATCTGCCTCCCTACCTTGGGGATCCAGATTGGTCCTAAGGCCTGGAGTAAGGGCCTGGCCCATCGCCTCTAGGTGAGAGGCCAGATGACTATAACTGCAAAAACAAAGGGGCTCTAAGGACAAAACTGTCCCTGTAATTCCCAAATGTCACACATGCATAATCTACCTTTCTCTTTTTTAGCATCTTCTTCTCATCATGGTACCTGGACACACTGGCAACAGTCCTATCCCAATACCAGAAAGTCATATCACTCACCACATCACCCAGGATTGGAACCATGAGAGGGGAGGGTGATTTAAGGTACCTCCTATTTTATCAGCAGCATCCTTGTCAAAACTGAAGGGGTTGATTTAAGGCTTAAGCACAGCCTATATATTTTGCTATAATAGACAGGATTAGTCAAGAACAAGAGGGAACAGAAAGTCTCTTATTAATATTATTTCTAATCCAATCAAACAAACATTTATTAAGTGCCTACTGTGTGCAAGGCACTAGGGATACAATACAATGAAAAACAGTACTCATCATTGGGGAGGCTAGGTGGCGCAGTGAATAGAGCACTGTCCCTGGAGTCAGGAGGACCTGAGTTCAGGTCC
>NW_027185903.1:33262353-33285998 GCF_028583685.1 Petaurus breviceps papuanus
CACACATACACACACTCTCTCACTCATACACTCACACACACTCACACATACACTCACACACACTCACACATGTACACACACATACTCACACACACACTCACACATACACACACTTTCACACATACACTCACATACTCACATACACACTCTCTCTCACACATACACTCACACACTCACACATGCACACACGCACACACACACATACACACACACACACACTTCTAGAAAGTTTTCAAGAACTGTGCAATCCATCACTTGTTTAGTCATTGGCACAGGCACAGCTACTTTACACTGGGGAGAAAATGAGAAATGTTCCTGACTCTCCCTTTGGAAAGTTGCCCATATAATTCCCAAAGGATCACATCCACATTATCTTCATGTGCATTTGCAGTGCACCAACCACCATAGTACCCAAGTATTTAAACAATAGCCCTATTTGAGCCTCAGAAAGTACAAAAAGGAACATAAACTCCAACAAAGGCCTGACTTAATGGATAAATATTTTCTTTCAGTGATAGAAAAAAATGACGAACCTAAAGCCTCCCTTAAGTTCCACTGCCCTCTTTATATATAAGAAACCTATCATTCCATAGGGAAAAGACAACACATCAACAACAGTTGTCCTATTTAAAAATGCAGATATGACTATGTCATTCCAAAATCGAGTATTTCTTTGCAAGCTATATGTTAAAAGAGAGGCGGGTTTTTGTATGCAACACTCTTTTTTTTGTCCCTCATATATGAAAATGTTCATGTTTGATGACATTTTCCAAGGTAAAAATACCAAAACATTAACAAATATTTTTTTTTTGCTTTTTGAAGGGCAATTGGGGTTAACCGACTTTCCCAAAGTCACACAGCTAGTAAGTGTGTCAAGTGTCTGAGCCCTAACAAATATTTTTAAATGAACATTTCCAGAGATGGACAATGATACGGAAAGGATCCAGCAAGTGTCACCCTCTCCTGCCTGGAGTTATCCAACAGAGTAATAAGATCATGGAATTCAGAGCGGAAAATGACCTTAGACAATGACACCTGAAAAAGTGACATTGCCCAAGATCACACAACCAACCAAATCATAAATAAATAAGCATTTATTAAAGGCCTACTTTATGCCAATCCTTGTTCTAGGTGCTAGAGATAACAAAGATGAAATTAAAATTGTTTGTCTTCCAGGAGCTAACATTCTAATGGGTAATATGCATATATGCAAAACAGATACAAAGTAACCTAGAGGGAGGGGAGTGAAAGAAGGTACTACCAGCTAGGGAGATTGAGTAAGACTCTGTGCAGAAGCTGGCCCTTGAGCTGAATCCTGAGGAAAACCAGGGATTTCCAAAAAGAAAAATAAGTAGCTAATAATAAGTTACTAATAATAAAGTTACTAATAAGTAGCAGACCAGAGACTTGAACCTGGATCCTCTGAATTCAAATCCAGTGCTTTTTCCACAATATAACACACAACGGCTATTCAAAAGACAAAAAGGTGCAGGTTGTGGGGGTGGCTAGGTGGCACAGTGAATAGAGCACCAGCCCTGGAGTCAGGAGGACCTGAGTTCAAATCCCACCTCAGACACTTGACACTCTTATTAGCTATGTGACCTTGGTGCCTTGCCTTTCTCCCTCAAAAAAAATTAAAAAGGCATAGGGTGTGAGGAAGAGGAATAGGGAATTTGGAGTTACAGAAAGGTCTCTCCCTGCAAGGTCTCTGGACTCAAAGAAATTAATTCTAACTTAAATTCTCTTGAGCATATTTGGTCAATGTCTATACTGTCGAATTAAAAAGGGAAATGTGTTATCTATCTGAGTTGTTTCATATTGCCAGTCAGTCAACAACCATTATTAGGCATTTGCTATGCCCCAGGAACTATACTGAGAGGCAGGGATTCACAATAAGGCTATAGCACAATCCCTGCCCTCAAGGAGCTCATGTTCTAAGGGGGAAGACAACCTGTAAATAACAAGGCACATACAAGATATATACAGATAAATCAAGACAACTTTACCCCCATGCCAAAAGGAAAAAAAAATTTTTTTTCTCTGTACTGGAAGGCCCCCTCTCCCAGGTTATCTAATTCTCTTAGTTCATTTTGTAAATGTAAATAATGACTTCAGATGGAATGTTTGGAGACTGCAATCTTTTCTTTCTTGGGTCAGATATACCCAGAAGGTGGATTGAGCCCAAATTGCCAGGACTTGCTGCTTCTGCTGCTAGCCCCAATTCACTAAATCATCACATAACCCTCTGCTTCCCTTTAGTTTTGTATACCTGACCTTTTTTCAATATCTTTTTTCTTTTCTCCATTACCTTAAGGAAGTAATCTAGCCGCCTTAGCTTTTCTTGCATGCAAAATGTAACAGTCCTTCTTTTCTTCTTGCAGAAAGAAATTGTCTTTGGGAAGAATTAAAAAAAAAAGCACCTTGCTTCTTCAGAGAAGTCACTGCCAGATGTTATATAAATGGTGACGTAATCCTAAAGTATTTCATTACACATGCAGCTCCACTCTGCAGCCCGGGAGGGCTTTATTACATTTTGTCAATCTCGTTTTATGTGCCCACATGATTTTTACATCATTTTTCCTGCCTGACAGACATCTTTACATTTTCACAGTGGTCTATCAAGATAACATCAACACAGGGCAGGGGACCAAGTTAGCATTTTATAAACAACAGAGCTAATAAGCCAGCTATGTCACCAAGATACAAATCAGAGTAAATGGTCTAGCTAAGCTTTGTGAAAAGCAAGCCTGGTTGGAAATAATAGGAAAGAAAGCATAGCACCATTCCAACTGACTTGTTATTCTTTCAGAACATTGACCCAATCTATTTCTCCAAGCAGGAGAATGAGGAAAAGCCAACTAAACTCATTCTTGTATTTTCTTTATTTCCTTAATACTTTTTCTGCCATGTCAGTTAAACCGGATAGTACAGCTTCATGGTGGAAGGGATTGCCATGACAAATTGAATAGGATCAAGCCTCTTGTCACTGTTGCCAGCTCCATGGATCATAAAATCAGAAGTTTGGGAATCTTGGCGATGAGTTTAAAAGAAAGTTCACCTTTTGTGCCAGAAGAATTTTGAATTTGGGAGTAATTCACGAAGCACATATGTTGCCAAGAAATAAATTCACAGTGAGGCCCTTGCTCTTGGCTAGGACCATGGTCCATGGTCCATGGGCCAGGCAGCTGGGCAGAGGTTTCCTCTTCTCTAGCCAGTAGGTGGTGCTGCTTGAGGTAACTGCTCTGGCTTCTATCCCAGCCTGTGGACTTTCTCACTGTCTAGTCTGGATTGAGCTGCAGACAGTACTGACCTAGGACTGGACTCTGTCCCTGGTCTCTAGGATCTGACACTTTCCCAAGGGTCACATCATTCCTACCTAGAAAATGTTCAAGGGAGTCTTTCATTTTATCCAAATATGATAACTTGTGTGTTATCCAAACATAACTTATATTCACTGATAATCATTTATTAAGCACCAGCTGGCTGCTGGGCATTGAGGATAAAAAAGGGAAAATGGAACAATCCCTTCCTTGAAAACCTTACAATCTAACAGAGAAGGCAAGCTAGATGGTGCAGTGGATATAGAGTGCCAGATCTGAAGTAAGGAACACCTGAGTTCAAATTTAACCCCATATACTTACTAGCTATGTGACCCTAGGCAAATACTCCTGTTTGTTTTTTTTGCCTCAGATTCCTCATCTATAAAATGGGTATAATAATACCACCTATCTCTCAAGGCTGTTGTAAGGATCAAATGAAAGAATAATTATAAAGCTCTTAGCATAGAGTCTGGCAAATAATAAGAGCCATGTAAATGTTAGCTATTATTATAAGTACTTACAAAATTGAGGTAGAAAGGTGGTACAGTGGCTAGAGCTCTGAGCCCAAAATCAATAAGACTCATCCTACTGAGTAAGTTCAGAAAAAGCCCTCTACCAAGGCTTAGAACACAACCCAGGGCACTGAGAGAAACACAGAGCCTTGCTCAAAGTCACACAGGCAGGATGTGTCCAAGGCAAAGCATGAACCCAAGTCCTCCAGACTCTCAGGCCAGGTCTCTGTGTGCTATGCCAAGTTCCCTCCACGTACCAAAACATATAGAAAAGAGATACAAGGCAGGTTACAGGCTAGCAAGGAGGCACGGAGAGCTGAGAGATCAAGAAAGGCCTCATGTAGAGAAGGATGCTTCAGCTGAACTCTGAAGGAAACTAGGGATTGTAAGTAAATTCAAGGTATGGGGAATAGCCTGTGGCATGTGAAAGGGAGATGGAGGATTATAGGTGAGGAGGAGTGAGAAGGCCAGGCAGACTGGACCACAGAGTGGGTATGGGAGGGGTATGGCACAGTAGAAAGATCTCCAGCTCCAGTGACAAAGGAATTTAGTTCAAATCCCCATTCTAAGGGGTGGCTAGGTGGTGCAGTGAATAGAGCACCAACCCTGGAGTCAGGAAGACCTAAGTTCAAATCCAACCTCAAGACACTTAACAGAAAAACTAGCCATAAGACCTGGGCAAGTCACTTAACCCCAATTGCCCTACCCCAAAAAAGCAAAAAACAAATCCCCATTCTGCCAGTTATAAGCTTTATGAATTTCAGCAAATCATTTTTCCTCCCAAAGCCTCAGTTTCCTCACATGTAAAATGAGGAGGTTGGATTGAATGGTTTCTAAATGCATGATTGTACAAAATATCAGAAAAGACTGCTTTCTCTCGTTGGCAATTTTCAGGTTTTGTATGAGGTATTTTTGTGAGGTATTTATGTGTTCCTGACTTGATTTTGTTGTCTATTTCATTCTTTCTCATCAATAACCTGTCATGACTCAGCACATACAAATACCACTGGACTATTCTTCCATGGCTTGGCCACTAACTAGCTGTGTGACCTTGGAGATGTCATTATCCTCCCTGGGCCTCAGGAGTCTCATTTGTAAAATAAAGGGACTGGACTAAGTAATCTCAAAAGTCCTTTCATCCTTTAACTTCTACCTGTCAAGAGAACAAAAAATATCTGGGGATAATAACTGTTTTGGTTTTTGTCTTTGTATCTCCAGGACCTAGAACAATGCCTTGTACGTGGTAGACATGGTAGGCACCAAACAAATGTTTGTTGAATTAGTGAACTAAATCACAGAACAAGCAATCTAAGAGAAGGCTGTAAAAGGTGTGGGGGGGGGGTCCCCTGTACATCTGTTTGGTCTTAATAATGATTGAATGGCAAATGTGTTTGGCAGCTAAGTAGCACAGTGGATAGAGTGCCAGGCCTGGAGTCAGAAAGACCGGAGTTCAAATTTGACTTGAGACACTTGCTAGCTGTGTGACCCTGGGCAAGTCACTTAACCCTGTTTGCCTCAGTTTCCTCCTCACCTGTCAAATGAACTGCAGAAGGAAACAGCAAACCACTCAATTGTATCACAACTGGCCAAGATACCAAGGCAGAGACTCGGCATAGCTTTAGTTAATCTTCTGCTCCCCAGTTTGATTGACCAGAAATGCAAATGTTGGTCCTTCAAGGTGAAGAACATATAAAGACAGTCCTTCTTTTGGGGCTTCAATCTTATCAGAACCAACAGAATTTCTTTGGGGCTGCTTTTTATAGAGTTTATGGGAAATAGAAGGAAGCAGGGCTTACTTGTACTTTTGCCTTATAAAGTAATTATTTAACTGAATTCTCAGTCTCCAAATTATCCTTTCCACAAAATAGGATTGTTTTGAATTTGGAGTCACTTTTTGTTTTGTTTTGTTTTGTTTTTTTAAGAGGAGGAAGAGGTTAAGACTCAGGGTACATACCAGAGTTATAACTAGCAATTTTGATGCCTGATGCATACAACATAAATCAATTTTGTAATCCATGATGTAAAAATAATTCAAAAAAGTAAAAAAAATTCATTCAAGCAAGATAGAGAATTGTCCATTATTTATAATGGTTTCTGTTGCAAAATGAGTATATATGTTATTTTTTGTACCCCCTAAATGCCAATGCCCTGAGGTAAAATTCCAGTTGTCCTGCCCTGGTTTTGACTCTGGCATATACCATATGAATATGCTGCAGTTCCTTTTAGTACCAATGAAGTCTTCTCCTCTTCTTTCCCCTGCTCTCTACTTCACCACAACCCCAACCCCCATTCATTGTTCAACAATGACAACCCCTTCCAGGGCACATTTCAATGTTTACACTGTCCCCTCACAGGAACATAATAACATGTCCCTCCTTCTCCTCTACCACACTCACAGCTCCATAAGAGATATCCCCAAGCTAGGAAGCTCATGGGGGTGGGAGACATGGCAATTTGCCTGAGAAGGTACCTTGGAAGAGCAGCTTGACAGCCAGAGGAGGGAGCAAGATGACAACTTCAAAAACTTAAAGGAGTAAGCCCTTCAGGTATCAAATATTTTAAGAGGAGAAGGCAAGGAAAGCATGCATTTATAAGAGTCACTTTCACCATTCCCAGGATAGGAATGGTCAAGAATAAATTCAGATCAGTACATATTCTCCATTTCCTGTTTAACGACCAGGACAGTTTTGGAAAATGTTCAGTGGATTGGGAGTGGATACCAAGTCGGCTTTGCCATTTGAGTGAAACTCTCTTTTCTTTTATTTAACTTCTTTGATCCTTAGATGGAAAGTATTGTTCCAAAGTTATGTCACTTGACACTAACTGAAAAAGGGGGGAGGGGAAATGAGGGTGGAGGAAGCCTCATGAATAGAATCCCCAGTATTTCAAACTGAATGAATCAAAAGAGAGAAGATTCAACCCAGGCAGCCAATAACCACCCTGTGGATAAAGCTCTAGCCTGCTGAGATTCAGTGAGAAATTTTCCTTCAAATGAGTTTTCCTGCTGGAATCTGTCTGTTATCTCCTCCCATCTGTGAAGATTTTTCTGGCCTCTCTAAAGATTTGGATGGACCCTTTCCATTGAGTTGTTTTGTTTTCTTTTTATTCATTAATTTTCTGGACAGTTGTCTTAATGTGTGCATAAAAAATCAATCAATAAACATTTAATAAGTACCTACTATGTTCCAGGTACTGTACTAAGTGCTGGGGATATAAAAAAAGACCAAAAAAGTACAAAAAAATCCAAACTCTTAGCAGCTGTCAGTCTTTTAATATCCCTGAAAGCCAAAGATAGCCCTGATAGACCTAAGGCATGAGTTCCTTAGGCAGGGAGAACAAAAAAGTCAGGAACATTGAAGAGCTGACATATGAAAAAAGGATTAGCCCAGCTCTGCATGGCCCCAGATAACACCAGAAGCAATTCATGGCAGTTTGGTTAGATATGAAAACTTCCAAACAATTACATCTGTCCAAGGTGGAATGGGGAGGGAGTAAGCTCTCCTTCATTAGAGGTTTCCAGGAGAAAGCTAGATGACCCCTACCTAGTCAAGGATGCTATAGAGGTCATCCTCAATCAGGTGCAGGGTGGACTAAGTGGTCTCTGCATTCCCATCTGATTCTGCCACTGTGAAGATTTATAGAAAGATATAGACAAGAATTAGACAGGAGGAGAAGAGAGAATGAAAAGGGAAGGCAGGGAGAAAAATGGACAAAAGAGAAGTGGAAGAGGTGCAGATAGTAGGAAGTATTAGCAAGACACTAATGAATTGCCCCTAAGGGCACAGATGTTGTCCACCCATGTCTAATAAAAGTTCAGCAAAAATAGTGGCATTTGACCCTTAGCTGTCTATAGCCTATAAAGAAGTACCCTATAGTTGAAGATGGTCCTAATACACCTAATTGTGATTGAGATGGGAGGTAGCCAGCTGAAAGTTGCTTATGAAGCTGCCAAGCCACAAGGCCCAAGGGAGGTACTCTGAATGCACTTGCCTAAGGAAAGTATTTCCTAAGAGCTCAGCATTTAAAATGACAAATCTTGACATCCCATTTCCAGAACCCTTTACCACATAAAGTGTTTTAATGACTTTTTTAATTGGCTCCCTCTTCCTAGTGATTTCAGGATTTCCAGTTGAAGACCATCAAACAAGCTTACTGTACCTATGATCCAGCCCCATATCCCCTAACACACCCTTCTATTTAAACATCCCTACTTGCTCGTGGCTAAGATCTTGAAGTCTGATTTAGTGAAAAGTTTAGAAGAGGAATGTGCAGGAATGTCATGATGAGTCTTTAGAAATAGTAACAGAGCACATAAAGGAGCAAATTACTGGAGAAGGGAGAGGGTGATAAATAAGAGTTCTGGCACAAGGTGCTAATTCAGCTGGGAGCAGGGAGGGTCTTCTGTGTGCTTGTACTAGATTAGAGAAAGAGATGATGGGACATGAGGACCTTGAGGCTAAATGTTTGGAGGGAGCAGAGGGTTGTTCAGAGGAGGAGAGGTGTTTATTGAGTGATGATGGCAAAGAAAACTCTAAGAGCAGGAGAGGGGAGCAATGTTCCAAATCACTCTCCTGGACATGTAAGAGAGAAGAAGCAGTCAGCCTTGGAGAGAGTGCCAAGAGATGTGGAGCCTTCAGGAGACAGAGAAGTCTCAGTGAGCAGCAGAAGCTAGAAGGTCAGAAGTACAACCCCTTTACAGTGAAGGAAACTGAGGTAAAATGACTTGTCTAAATAGGAAGTGACAGAGCCAAGAATAAAATTTGGGTCTTCTAAATCTCAAGTCAATGATCTTTCTACTGTGGCACACCAGAGGAAGGCTCCAGAAGGCTGGAAGGAGAGACAAGAGACAGCTTAGTGCCTGAGAGAGAGCAAGGACTGAGACTGCATGGGAAATGGGGAGAGGGAGGCCATTGGAAGCAGAAGCAGCAGCCAGTGAGGGTAGCAGACAAGTGTCCCTGCCTGTGGTTCCCTCAGTATTCCTATCCCAACCATTCCCAACCTAGGAAGTTCATGGGTATTGGAGGCATGGCAATATGCCTGAGAAGGACCCTGGAAGAAGGACCTGGCAGTCACAGAAAGTGAGTAAAGGGGGGAAGAGGGATAGCAGCCCCAGAAAATTAAAGGAGCAAGCCAATCAGATGTCAGATGTAGGGGGAGAAGGAAAGGAAAGTAGGCATGAAGTCTTGCTCCTTCAATCAGTATTTCTGACTCTGGGTAGAAACTGGGGATAAAGCTCTTCTATGTGGGCTCCAGGCAGTACCATGAGGTGATGCCCCTAAACGTCCCCTGAAGTCTATAGCCTTGCTAAACTGTTCAGACAAGTTGCTTCTTTTTCCTTCTAATCTGACTTGTCTGGGGAGTAGTTACCTTCACCTTTTGTAGTCCTCATCTGTATAATGGAAATGGCAACGTTCCCAGAGACCTGCCTCAGAGAAGTGTAATGAGTGCTAATTAGCCATTTCAAAAGCACCTTAAGTTTTTAGGGAAAATGAAAATGGTAAAGGATTAATTAAATAGCAGTTTTAATGCAGTTATTTTTGAAGAGGAAAGGAGATTATGAGTCTGCTAGTCCTGTTTGTCACAGAGAGGAATTGTGGGTGAGTTCTGTCCACAAGTGAATCGATTGCAGGCCTGTAACATCTGGTCAGCCAGATTGACCTATGATTGTCTTAATGGCACACACATATCTCAAGAGGGGACCATTTGTGTTTGAGCCTCACCAGCTTGGATGAATCTGGTGCATTTTTCAGATTAAATATTTCAGTCCCATTTGATCCTACTTGCTCCTCTAGCCAACCCAAACTCAGTGGTAGAGAGGAAAGCTACCTGGAAGACATGGTTCTTCCTCGGACCCTGTCATTAGTAAGCATGGCCTGCCTCATGCTCCTAACCAGAGTTGGAAAAGGGCATTATCTACCTCAGAGAGTTTAAACTGAAACAAATAGGAGTTTGATTTCTTTTCAGATAAAAGAGATGATGCAAATGAGAATTTTATCTTGCATGGAGGAGTGACAAAGTATGAGGCTGAATCCTACTTGATTACAATCTTCCATCATTCTGATTTTATAATTACTGAATGGAATCAATCAGCTTTTAATTGTTACCTTGGTGAAAGATTAAAACATCATTACTTGTTGTATATATTTCACACTTTAGCAAATTTTAATAAACTGAATACATGAGAAATGGTGGCATTATCTTTCATAGTATTTAGATGATAATGACATTTCAATTTATTTTAATCCACATTTGTTGGTCAAAATGAGTCAGATTCAGGTGAAGCCTGGAGTCCCATAATCAACACGAACAAACGGAGACTGCTGAACACTGAAATGGCCAACATGAAATCATTAATCAGAAATATCGTCAAGTAATTGTTAAAAAGCAAGGGAAGTCTCATCTTTCTAATGACCATCTTTTATGGTAGACTGATCCATTTATAACATTTGCATGTTGAATTTATAACATTCTCAAGAGGAATATTAAAAAGGAAGTATACAACGCCCTTCAAAATGGACAAAATTTGAAGATCTGTTCAGTGGGAAGTGTATGGAATCAGACGTATGATCACAGGCCTAAGAACCTCTCCCCACCTCACTACTCTTTGAATTTTGACTTATTTCAAAATGATTCATAGTTTGGTAAACCTCTAGTCTGATGCCAATTTCAGTTTGTAGGATGTGAACAATCAGGGTTATTAGAGAAAGGAAAAAAATTTAAGAAACACTTTAAGAATCTTCAGAGAAGGGGTGGCTAGGTGGAGCAGTGAGTAGAACACTGGCCCCAGAGTCAGGAGGTCCTGAGTTCAGTTGCAGCCTCAGATACAACACCCACACAAAAAAGCTAGCTGTGTCATCTTGGGCAAGTTACTTAACCCCAATTGCCCTCCAAAAGACAAAAAAAAATCTTCAGAGAATTTCTCAGTCTTCTAATTAGTACATGCTGGGCTCTATGCTAAGCACTAGGAATATGAAGAAAGCCAAAAAGACAGCCCCTGTCCTCTCGGTTACAGGCCAGTAGGAAAGAGGATACAAATAGCTACACACATATAAGGTACATACATTTTAGAATATTTTTCCAAAGTTAAAAAGCAAAAAGTAATACAAGATTCATAGTAATTAAAGTTTTGTTCTAATTCTTCAACAGATGCTAGAGTTGGATAGAAGCCTAGAGGTCATTTAGTCCAATCCTCTAATTTTACAGATAAGGAAACTGAGGTACAAGTGACAATTATACAGATAATTGATGGTAGAAATGGGATTCTGACTTAGTTCCTCTAACCTATTCCTTTTCATAATATCCATTTTTCTCTCTACTTAAAATCATGGACTTTTCCATCAACACTGCAACCTTGGGATTCTCCACTTCCCATCTCTCCATCTCCTTGGTTTATTTCCCTATTTCTTGAGACAAAACAATATTGAAATTTGACCAATTAGTAACCCTACAATGGCCTCTAAGTGTACAACTAAAAGAAAGAGACAACTGATGAAACAAACTTCATTTTTGTCTTATTTTAAGAAACTGCCACAGCCACTCCAACCTTCAGCAACCACCACCCTGATCAGTCAGCATCCATTAACATTGAAGTAAGACCCTCCACCAGCAAAGAGATTACAATTCACTGAAGGCTCAGATGATGATTAGCATTTTTCAACAATAAAATATTTTTAATTAGGATATATATGTTTGATTTTTTTTTAGATAATACTATTGTACACTTAATAGACTATAGCATAGTGCAAATATAACTTTTATATGCATTGGGAAATCAAAAAAAATTAATTTGACTTGTTTTTATTGGATATGCTTGTTATTAAGGTAGTCTAGAACCAAACCTGCCACATCTCTAAATTGTTCCTATATCCCAAGTATAACATTTGACCCGAAGTAGTCCTTGTCATATGATGTCACCTAATATATTTTCAAAGACCTAATTAGATAAGATATGCCTAAACAACATGAAAGCACTAGGCTGGGATCCAGCAAACCTGAAGTCTACTCCAGGACCTGCTGCTACTCAGCTATGTCACCTTAGACAAGTCACTTTATCTCCCTAGGCCTCAGTTTTTTGTCCTGGAAAATGAGGGGAATGGGCTCTCTAGCCCACTTTTGTCTACAAGGACTCTTCTCCAGGACTAAAGCTCTGACTATGATTTGCAAGACCCAAAGTTACATACTTTAATATATATGGGCAAATGTTAGTGCCCTTCCTTTATAGAAGGGGATAAAGGAGCCAAAGTGATTTTGAAACACCTCAAACTCATTTAATCCTCACAACAACCCTGGGAGGCAGGTGCTTTTCCCCTTTACAGGTGAGGAAATAGAACTAGGAAAGACTCAATGATCTGCTCAATGGCGGGAGAAAGAAATCCCATCACCCTAAGAACTAAGGAATGATTGTCTTGTGTGGGCCTACTTCGTCTCCCATTACTGGTTCTCATCTCTGCTGCCAGGGGCCATATTCTTCAAGTTTGCCTCATCCCTCAACTACTTCTGGCAAACTCAAAGGCTTGCCTTTTAAAAACCTGCCAGGGGTGTGGCAAATCTTTTGCCAGCCAGTGGTTAGCTGCCTTCTAAGTCCATTAAGTTTGAGCCAAAGAACTTTCACTCTTCAGAAAGAGGTAATAAAGTGTGAAGCACATCCTTGTGCATTAAAATCCTTCTAGAGGAGCAGCTAGGTGGCTCAGTGAATAGAACACCAACCCTGGAGTCAGGAGGACCTGAGTTCAAATTCAGCATCAAACACTCAACATTTACTAGCCATGTAATTTTGGGCAAGTCACTTAACCCCAAGTGAAAAAAAGATCCTTCTAGAGGATTCTGGGAAGATGGCAGAGTACCTCAGGAAATTTCAAGGTCTCAAGATTTTCCTCCATGAAAGAGATAAAATAGTGCCTCTGGCAAACATAGAGAGAGAGAATAAATAAGAGTATGGGCAGAACAGGGGTCTTCTTGAGGCAATGGAAGAAGATATGAAGAAAAATCTCAAGACTAGATTTCCTCCCAGTTAAAGGTAAACACCACACCTCCAGGCTAGGGTCCCTTTTAACAACCAGCAGCATGCTACTTTAAGAACAAGTGGCAAGCCCTGGAGTTAGCAGGGTTGGCAGGCTGCCTTGGCCCCAGCCCAGGGAACTTTTACTCCACCCCCATTCCCGCCAGACAGTGAGGGGAGCTGGGCATCTGACCGAGGGAAGATCTAGGGAAACCTCTGCTGACAAGGAATGCCAGACCCAGCTGTGCTGCAGAGATTGGCAGGGTGAGAAGGAACCAGTACACACCCTGTGAGTGCATAAGCCATGGGGCAGAAAAGCCCCAGGTTGTGGGCACTTACAGGAGACTGGAGGTCTTGGTTTGAGTTCAAGGTCAGAGGGGAGAACTGAAGAGGGTCAGAGGCCAGAGGCATCTCCCCCAAAGCCCCAGGGCTAGATGTGATTATAAAAACTAAGTTATTACCAACAAAAAAAAAATACACAGGCAAAGGAGAAAGAATCCAACCTATTATGGGAATAGAGAACACAGGGGTTCATCTTTGGAGTATACTGAAGTAAAGAAACCCTCTTCTGTCCCAAAGAGCAATGTCAAATGGTCATCTCCCCAAAAAGAACTCATTGAAGAACTTAAAAAAGGACTTTAAAGATTAAATAAGAGAAATTGAGGAAAAATTAGAATAATACAAGAAAAACAAGATGATTATGACAAGAAAGTCAACCAATTTAAAAAGGAGATCCAGAATCTTGAGAAAGAAAACAACTCCTTAAAAATCAGAATTGGGAAAGGGGAAACCAGTGAAGTTATATGAGATGAAGAAATAAAAAAACAAAATATAAAGAATAAAAAATAGAAGAGAATGTGAAATATCTCATAAAATACAAGAGATCTAGAGAACAGATCAAGAAGAGAAAGCATAAGAATAGATTAGGCACACAAGATTCAGAAGTCAATGACTATAGTAATCTATTGTTTGATAAACCCCTAGACCCTGGTTTTTTGGATAAGAACTCACTATTTGACAAAAATTGCTGGGAAAACTGGAATATAGTATGGCAGAAGCTGGGCATAGAACATTATCTAACACCATATACCAAAATCAAGTCTAAATGGGTGCATGATCTAGGTATAAAGGTTGATACTGTAAGCAGTCTCCTAAAACAAGGAATAGTTTACCTATCAGACTTGTGAAGAGGGAAATACTTTATGACTAAACAAGAAGTAGAGAACATTATAAAATGTAAAATGGATAATTTTGACTACATGAAATTGAAAAGCTTCTGTACAAACAAAGCCAATGTAACCAAGATTAAGAAGGAGGTGGGAAATTGGGAAAGAATCTTTACAACCTATGTCTCTGACAAAGGACTCATTTCTAAAATATACAGAGAATTGAGTCAAATTTATAAGAATACAAGTCATTCCCCAATTGATAAATGGTCAAAGTATATGAACAGGCAGTTTTCAGAGAAAGAAATTAAAGATATCTATAAGCACATGAATTAATGCTCTAATTCACTATTGATTAGAGAAATGCAAATCAAAACAACTCTGAGGTACCACATCTCACCAGTCAGATTGGCTAAGATGACAAAACAGGAAAATGACAAATGCTGGAGAGGAAGTGGGCAAATTGGAACACTAATGCATTGCTGGTGGAGTTGTGAACTGATCCAGCCTTTCTGGAGAGCAATCTGGAATTATGCCCAAAGGGCTATAAATACTTTCATACCCTTTTATCCAGCAATACCACTCCTAGGGTTATATCCCAAAGAGATCATGGAAATGGGAGAAAGACCCATATGTACAAAAATGTTTATAGCAGCTCTTTTTGTGGTAGCAAAGAATTGGAAATTAAGGGGGTGCCCATCAATTGGGGAATGGCTGAACAAGTTGTGGTATATGCATGTTATGGAATACTATTGTGCTATAAGAAACAAGGAGCAGACGGTCTTCATATTTACCTGGAGAGGCTTATACAAAGTGATGCTGAGTGAGAAGAGTAGAAGCAGGAGACATTTGTACATAATTACAGACACAACATATGTGTGATGACCAACTTTGATAGACTGGACTCTTCTCAGCAATGCAGTGATATAAGTCAATTCCAAAAGACTCATGATGGAGAGAAATATGTGCATCCAGAGAGAGAACTAGAAAGAACTAAGTTTATATCCAGGTGGAAGCAAAATACCTGATCTTTTTCGTTCTCTTATTTGGTTTTATGTCCTCTTTACCATTTTTCATTCCAGCTGGTACAATCCGTCCTTATAACCTGACTAATGTATAATGTGAAAGTATTTACAGATCCTATACTTGACTATATGCCGACATGGGGGGGGAGGAGAGAGAGGGGGACAAAATGTGAAACTCAAGGAATTGTGGAATTGAATCAAACAAATTAATTTAAAAAAAATAAAAAAGACAAAAAAAGAAGAGAAAGCATAAAAATAATTGGACTACCTGAAAGTTCTGGTCAAAAAAAAAGAATCTTGATACAGTAATACAAGAAATAATTAAAGAAAACTGTCCTAAAACATTTGAACAAGAAGACAGTGAAATAGAAAAAAATCCACTGATCACCACCTGAAAGTGATCCTATGAGAAAAAAATCACAGGAATATTACAGTTTAATTGCAAAACCCTCAGATCAAGGACAAAATATTACAAGCAACAAGGAAAAACAATTTACATATGATAGTACCACAATTAGAAATCACACAAGACTTAGCACTGCCAACATTCACAGTGCTTGGTGCTTGGGATCTATGTCTGTAATATCAGTTTGTAACATCAGTTTGTAAAATCAATTTGTAAAACCAGTCTGTAAAAATCACATTCCCCCCCTCACCCCACCAAGTTTCAGAGCATTAACTCTGCCCCTTCCCTCTGCCAGCACTCTGCCCAGGAACAACTCATGAACTGTTTATTTCTGCTTGGAACAATAACAAGCTACACCTATGAATCCTTCACTAAACCATCTATAAACATTTAGCTTAGGCAAATGTTATCTCCCGTTAGTATAATGGCCAGCTGCATCTATGAATCCTTCAATTCACTATCTATACGTTAACTCCTTAGCCAAGTATACACATGCTGAGTCTCCTTTAGCCTTGGTTCCCAACATCCATCTCCTCAAACATGACACTGATGGGAGGCATACTAGGCAGCTATCAGTCAGTCTTGACGGCTAGTTGACTTAGTGACGTTTCAAGCTTAAAACCACACCTCCAGGTAGCTCCCCCATGGACTATTTCCCAGCAAATTATGGGCAATACGCCTGCACAGTTGACATTAAAAGTGCATGTTCCTTTAAGCACTGACCACTTCTTAACTTCTCCCTAATCCCACCCTTACTCACCTCGTTAGCATAATTGACATCTGAATTACTGTCTTGACTCCTTAAAACTATACCTGTTACTTCTTTAAGTTTGAAGGTTCCCTAAGAATTCTTGCCTGCTGTAAAGCATAAAAATAAACTTTTATAATCTTGACTCCAAGTTTTCTTGAGCCTAGTGAATATCTTCCAGACTCAGGGACTCTGGTCATCGATTAGAGCCTCCTGTATAACCTACTGCCATTCCCCCCATCAACAGGTCTTGGAATACTATATAGTGATGAGCAAAAGAACTGGGCCTATAGCTGAAAATATAATACCCAGCAAAGCTAAGCATAATTCTGCACGGGAAAAAAATGAACATTTGATCAACTGTCAGACATACAGGATTCTCTTAAAAAAAATAAAACCCTAAACTCAATAGAAGATTTGACATATGAGAGCCAAGGGAAATATAAGGTACATACCAATGACCAATTACATGGAGCTAAATAAGGAAACAATGTTTACCTATTATGTATGGAGAATGTAAAACCTATGTCTAAGATTGTTACTAATAATTAGGTAGCTTATAAGAAAAATTGGAGTAGACCTGTGTGCTATCACTTTAAAAAGTAAAACCATTCAAGTGAAGTGGACAACCAAGAAACAGGACAGCAAAGCCAATTATAATTTGATAGGAGTGTTTATTAACCAGCTGGTGACTGCCTCCCATTAGGGAAGACAGCATTGAGTCTCCTGAAAGATGCATTTTTATAGTGTAATATGTTGCTAACAACAAAATATGGTCCCAAGGGGGGGCGCCATTTCTAGTAAAGTCTTGGGTACCTAACAAGAATGGACTTGTATCTGGGCTGAGAAGAACAAACTTGTATCTGGGGTATGTTTCTAGCAACACATATGAAAAGTTCCCTCACTATTATGGCCTATCAGGTGGTTTCCAGGGACCCTGGTAGGGGCCCTTTCTGGCAGGTTTTAGGGGGCTTTGGTGTATAATTTCTGGTGGGCACTTCACTCCCCTCTTTTCTTGTTCATAGTTGAAACTCGTACTCAACTGAGTCCAGGGAACTGTTCTCTTGCACTAGGGCTGTGGTACCCACTGCTGCCAATCCTGCCACACCAAGGCCAACTAGGATAGGGACTAAAATGTGAGCTGCCAGCAAAAAGGTGTTCTTGCATACAAGCAGTGAGAAGTTAAGCTCGGGTCCAAGGAATTTGGGGTCTACCAGAATGCTGCCTGAGTCTGCAGGGGTGATGGTAATGGGTGAAACAGAGGGGCCATCCAGGGTTAGATCGCCACCAAGAGGTGGGTTGAGGACTGGGTTGGGACGGGTGGGAGTAAGATCCCTTGGCACCGGAATTCGTTGAATAGTGAAGAAGGCCCCAGGGTCCCTTGATTCCCCAAGGTGTCCAAGTTTTACAATCCTGTTTGGTCCAATCCAAAACCCTGATGACAACTGGGTTACATGACTTAAGGGTCCAAGAGTACAAGGTGGGAGCATAACAGTTGGAACTGGACAAAGGCAGGAATGCCAGGAACAGGAGCATCAGGACAGTCTCTTAATCTTCAGTTGTAAGTCACCGGATGGCTCTGTTACCCACAGGTCTGGTGGGTTGGGAGGAGCCGTCACCTTGATGTGTGAGGGGTGGATCCCGGCTTTTCTTCTGGCCACCTTAACAGCAGAGTGGTCTGGAACACTGCTCGGACTGTGTCGTGGATGTTTCTGAGAGCTTGGAGGGACTTGAGAAGTAAATCCTTAACAGTCATATGTAACAGCATTCGTCACCCAAAATACAATAGAAGGTGGGGTGCTGGACAGAATTTTGAAAAAGGGAATGAATTTTACACATATGTATTCAGTTACAAATATTAACACTTGCTTAAATAATGTATCAAAATAGCAAGTTCTCTTCTGCTTTACAACTTGTTACATCAATTTTGCAAGTGGAGGTTTTAGTAGGTCTCTTAAAATCACACTAGAGATTTAAAAAACCTTCTAAAAATATTTTCCTTCTTCAAAACAGTTTCAAGAATTATAAATGATCACTAGACTTTTGTGAAGGAAGTTAATTGAAAACTTTTAAATGATCTTAAGCAGTTTACATAACTTTCTGTACATGTTCTAATTCTAGATGAAAAATAACATTAGATTTTCCAGTGAGCTAACACGAAAGAGCTCATATCTTTTACTGATTACTTGCTCTGAGCATAGAGACCTGTTATAGAGGGGAAAAAAGCAGGGACATGTGACATTCCAATTGTGCAGGAGAAAACATCCTTGGCTCTGTGTAAATTCAAGTACAGTTACAGATATTCCATTTCATGCATCATCTGTTCCATCTCATAGCTAGACTCAGAAATAGGTGGGAAACATTCCTTTTCAAAGGAACCTCATGGGTAAACTGAGCCAGGAAGGATCCCATCCCAGACAGAGGCTAAGATTATCCCTTTGGCCTTTACCAAATATAGACTTCCACCTGTTGACAGTACAGGATCACATTCCTCTGAGTAGCTAGTGGCATTTTCTCTCAGATACTGATTTAATGCAGACAACTATACCCAAATTCAGACTCAAAATAAAATTTAGTTATGGTCCCAAGTGCTTTTTACCTTAAACAACAAGTTTCACCAATCACAGCTCAGAGCCAGTTATAATTATTATAATTATTTCTATTCTCATGGGGCTGCAATAACTAATAAAAATATATCAGATATTATAATGTAAGGAATTCTTTTTATCATCCTTCTAAAATATAAAAGCCAATTTATAGAAATCCTTTTTGATCTTTGCAACTTTTTAGCAAGTTAGGTTCATTTAAAAACTACATGACCAAAACAAAGTTCCCTTCTCAGGCTGAACGGCCTTGCCTGGAGATGGTTTCTAGGGGATTTGACAGTCTTGCAACATAAGGAAAATTTATATGAATTATAAGCAGGAGAGACTGCTCTGAATGGGCAGAATTAGTCAGACAAGTTTTCATCCAGTTAGTTTTCTCTTTTCCACATACAGTAATCAATTAACAGTTATAGGTTTTTAGTATTAAAATAGTAGCACAAAATAGCTTAGTTAACAGTTTTACAAGTTTTTCTAAATAGCAGATATATATATATATATATATATATATATATATATATATTTTTTTTAAAGTAACACTACTGGTCTTACACAATTTTCTCCTCACTCAGGTTTTACAATATACAGTGTAGAAATACAACAATAGTATAAGGTGAGAGATGACATTAACTGCATTTCCAAATTACATATAAGAATGATTGATCTCACCAAGTGAAGAGGCTAGTTGACTTCTGACCTCATTTTCTCCTCTCTTTTTCTCATCTCTCCACTTTAAAGATGAACTGAGACTCAGGGTTAAATGATTTATTCTAGATCACATAACCAGTCAGTGGTTTGGAACACACTGTTTCTCACTGACAAGCTTTTTTTTCCTCACTTTTCTGATTTTCTCTCTTTCATCTTTCTCTTAGTTGTACTTCTCTGGTCTTTCTTTTTGCTCTATATTCTGGCGTGTTTTCTCCCTGCTCCGTTGTTTTCCAGGAGTCCTTAGCAACCTTCTTTAATTCCTTGGCACTGGAACAAGCAAAGTGATTATTTGCAGCAAGGGAGAGATCTCTTAGATGGTACTGAAGTTGGGGCTTCATGGTACAGCTTCCCATAGCTGACCCTGGTTATGGGATGGTCGATTTGGGAGAAAAGGGGCAGTGCTGAACTGGGGAGTGCCAGGAGATTGTAACCTGGAGCACTGAGGAGAGGGTTTGGGGAACATGAAGTAGAAACTTCAGGTTCTGCTTACTTAGGGGGGTGGGCTTCAGGGTACCTGGGGATCTAAGGGTGTTGCTAGTGGGAGCTAGGCCAAATAGCCTTTTACTAAACTATTTAGGCTGTGGAAAGAATATAATTTTAGGCTGAATAGCTCAGATATAACACATCAGATGTATCCCAGGATTAGTATATGAGATAATGGTAAACTTGTATTTGTACCTTTGTTTTACAAGCTTCTTTTCCCTTGTCTAATTGTTCCCATGTCATTCAGGAAAAAACATGTTCTATTCAGGAATTTAGCCTTTTAGGTAGACAGATGACAAGCCCATGTAGCTCTGATATAGCTACTGTACCTTCCCCCCTTTTTCTTTTTGGAGGAGGTTAACTCAAATTAACTTCACTGTAGCCCTAGCTCAGTTATAGCTAGGACAACAGGGAGGGGAAAAAATCTTAATGGTTCAAACCTCTTACTGTCTCCTCAGCTCCATCAGAGCTGGATGACAGGGAAGAGTTCTGTAGTCCTAGCTAAGAAGAACTGGGACCACAGGGAAGAGAATCTTAGCAGTTATAACTTGTCTCTGTGGTCTGGTGAGAGCTGGATCACAGTGAGAAAGCACCATAGTTTAGCCTTGTCAGAGGTAGGACTATGGGGAGGAGAATCTTAGTGGACTTTTCTTTTTTTTGACCTTTTGCTCAAGTAAACTTTTCTTAGGTGTTCATTCCTTTAAAATTTCAGATCTACTTCAAGACTTTAAGAGAAGCTGCTTCTCATACAACATAGATAATACAACTGTTTACCAGTAACAATAATGGTCTTAATTTTGAACTTTAAAATAAAAACAATTGAATAACCAATCTGATGACCTTAAATTCCAGTTTTTGTAGATAAACTATAATTTTTCTTGGTGCCAAATAGTAACCAGAATGAATTCAGTTACCTGGATCTATATTCCCAATGATGTTGCACAGTTCTCTTTCTGTGACGCAGGAAAGGGTGAAGTGTTAGTCCTATTTCAAAGTGCATCTTGGAAGCCTACTTCTCTTTGATCATTGAAGTAACCCTTTTTCTCTTAGATAGCTTTTAGGGAAGAAATTTCTCATTCTCTCTCTGTCCATTTGTCTTTCTACTTTGAGAACTTTGACTGGAGTTCAAGGAGTAGAAGGAGAAATGGTTTTCTGCCAACAGCCATTCCTTAAGAGATTATTAATCTTTCTAGTGCTGGTACAACATTTCTTACCACTTGGGTGCTTTTGGCTGCCTTTTTTTTAATCTTACAGGGTAGCAGATTTAGAAATTTCTTTACACAATCCCACAGATAGGGACATACACAAAACACAGCAGGGCAAAAGGAAGAAGGCTTCATCCTTTCTACCTGCCCAGAGCTCCAGGGCTGGTAGGTGCAATGAAGGCATCACCGGTATCCCAGAAACAGGATATACACAAAACAACACAAAAAATACATGCATTGTCTCTCTGGTGGTCCCTTGCATTGAGAGTTTGGATTTTGAAAGGGGGCCCAAGGGAACCTCTCCAGAAGTGGAGAAAATGCACTCCCTCCCTCCTGGGATTCCAGGTGGAGCAACCGAGATTCCTCAGGAAGAGAGCAGGTCAGAATCGGCTGTGGATAGGATGTTGGGAGCTGGGCCCCCCCTATTTTGTTTTTCAAGGGGAGGACTGGATTAGGGTTGCAGAATGGACAGGCATTTTTCCAGTGGCCCCTCTGTTTGCAGTGGGCACACTGATCTCATTTCAGTGGTTGCTGATGGGATGATTCAGTATTGCCCTCCTCCCTCCCTTAGGGGATTTATTTCTGTGGATAGCCGGGTCCTTTGTTCTCGGAGGGGAAAGTGCTTATTTCAGTCAAAACCGCCACCCTTCCCTGGCCAAGCATGCGTTCAGCTTTTGGTGTTTGACAGTGGCTCCCTGGGCTGAGACTTGGGGCTGAATAGTACTGGGGCCCTCTTTGGCTAAGGGGGTTTTGCCCCCCTGGGGCACAGATATTTGTTGGCCCATAAATGCAAGTAGAGACAAAATGAGACAAAAATTAAGATTACAAAGACAACTAAGATCACAGATGATGGTTGGTCCATAAATATAGTCAGAAATAGGATGAGATAAGAGTTAAAGTCACAGAAACACAGGTAGACAGCACAATATAAAATTACAGAGACACCTAGTGACAGAAACACAGCGACATCTAGTGAAAGATACAAAGAAGAACGTGAACCGACTAAAAGTAAAGGTTACACAGACAATTAAGAGACAATTATGATTCCCGG
Organism: Petaurus breviceps papuanus; assembly: GCF_028583685.1. Taxonomy (NCBI): domain Eukaryota; kingdom Metazoa; phylum Chordata; class Mammalia; order Diprotodontia; family Petauridae; genus Petaurus; species Petaurus breviceps. Next base: position 33,284,579 of record NW_027185903.1, read on the forward strand.
ATAGAGATACAGAAAAACAGAAAACAAGGTACTTCGATGGCATCCTGTGGAGACCAGTAAGGGCATCAGCACCGTGTCCAGCTAACCACTTACTATACAGGAGCACTCACAGGACAGAGAGAAGCAACAGAGCACTCATGGATACAGTCAAAAGAATTTGGGAGGGACTCAGGTTCCTGGTTCGCTCAGGAAGGCAATATGAGCTTGGGGCCAAGGAATGTCACTCGGTAGCCTCCCCTAGGTTGGATTGCCCAACTGGCCCTCCAGGGAGCCTGGCCCAGCTGTCAATACAGAGCCAAAGGCTATCTTGGTGGAACCTCCAAAATGAAATGGACAACCAAGAAACAGGACAGCAAGGCCAATTATAATTTGATAGGAGTGTTTATTAACGAGCTGGTGACTGCCTCCCATTAGGGAAGACAGCATCGAGTCTCCTGAAAGATGCATTTTTATAGTGTAATATGTTGCTAACAGCAAAATGTGGTTCCAAGGGGAGGTGCCATTTCTAGTAAAGTCTTGGGTACCTAACAAGAACATACTTGTATCTGGGCTAACAAGAACAAACTTCTATCTGGGGTATGTTTCTAGCAACACATATGAAAAGTTCCCTCACTATTATGGCCTATCAGGTGGTTTCCAGGGACCCTGGTAGGGGCCCCTTCTGGCAGGTTTCAGGGGGCTTTGGTGTATAATTTCTGGTGTGCACTTCACAAGAACAGCTAAAAGAGTAATTATACAAATGAGGTGCAAGAGAAAGAACCAAAACAGGAATTAAATGGGGGAGGGGGGATGTTAGTTCTGGAAACCTACTTTCATTGGGAATGGGTTTAAAGAGGGGAAATACACACACATATAGAAGAATATGAAAATTCTAAATGTAAAAAGAAATACAACTCTAAGGGGATAGGGAAGGGGGAGAGGATAAAGGAGGGATCTTTAGAGGGCAGGGTGAGGGAATTGGTTAAAAGGTGGGTATAGGAGGATGTAGAGATTTAGGGGAATGGGTGGCTAAGGGAGGGATTGCTGGAGTGGAGGTAGGTTATGTAATAGGAGGATAAGGTAGCTGGTAGAAGTAAAGTAGAAGAGTTAGGAGAGAGAGCAAAAAAGATATTCACAAACATAAAAACAAAGATTAGCAGTAGAATCTCTTAGGGAAAATATATGTTTATATATGTATGTATTATATAAATATCTTTATATAATATATCTATGCTCAGTTGTAGCCTTGGGGTGCTGAGTAGAGGGGAGGAATGGGGAAAAAGAACAAAGTAATAAGTGTATAGCAGAGAACAAAAGAAAACCTACAAAGAAGCAAAGAAAAGATGACCAGCTTTCAACCTAGTGCACCGTATTTAATATGTGTGAGATACAGAGACCCTAACCCAAATTGACTACTCGGAGACCTCTCAAAGTGAAGGTA
>NW_027185903.1:33286398-33307843 GCF_028583685.1 Petaurus breviceps papuanus
GACCCTAACCCAAATTGACTACTCGGAGACCTCTCAAAGTGAAGGTATTAAAGTGTTTTGCTATTTCCTTCTCCATTTGATTGAGACAAATGGAGGTTAAGAGACTTCTGCCTGTGGTCTCACGGCTAAGTGTCTGAGACTGGATTTAAACTCACGCCTTCCTAACTCAAAGCCCACTAAATCCACTAAACCGTCTAGTTGTCAAATACAATGATTACAAGAGCCTAAATGAAAACAGAAAAAGATATTCTAATATTTTTGCCAAGGAAACCCCATGGACTGAACAACTAAACAACAGCAAATGCATAAGGTACTACACTAGCTAGTCCGAAGAGATGCAAAGGCAGAAATGCAATACAGTCCTTGCCCTTGAAGAGCTTACATACCACTGAGTGGAGAGAAAAAAAAAGAGATAAGCAAATACAAGATAAATTGAGAAGCTGCCTACCATGTACAAGGTCCTGTCCTCTCACCACCCATACCTATTCTTTGATGCATGTGCACCTGCATTTAGGGGGTCATCTCCAGTCATCCTGATCTATATCTGGCCACTGGACCTAGATGGTTATGGAGGAGAAAGTGAAACAGGTGACTTTGCAGAACCCTCTCTCACTTAAATATCATTCATTTGCAAGTCATGGCATCACCTTCCTGATGTCATGGTCCTCTTTAAGAACAAAGGACAAACATATATACCTAAGCTTAGAAACTGCTTCTCCCAAAGAGACAAACTCATTCAAAAGAGCATCATAGAGAAGAACAGCAGCTGTGACTTTTCACAGCACCACAAGCCAAAATACAGCCAATTAACTTTTAAAATGTTTCTAAAATTTCATCAAAATCCTCTCCTCTTTGTCTTCTCAGGGCTTAGCTCCTCCTTGTCGTTGCTCTTAAGGACAAATCCTGATGGCATCATTGCTGCATCTTGTCTCATCACACATGGGGTTCTGTGAAATGGAGTCGTTAATTGAGCTGTATGTCTTTAACCAATGTAGCATATTTCAGGGGATGTTAAAAGAATCTTAAACCTCGACCAAAAATAGTTTGCTTTGTGCAAATTCTATTAAAGAATTCTTGTAAAAGATGATTCCTTAGCTACCTCTGGCTCTCTAGCATATCAAGATCATTCTAAGTAACTATGATAAAAAAATTCCTTAAGCGTATGGGTTTTGGAGAGAGAGGGAGGTAAAGGCAGGAGGACAAGTCCACATTTCCCCAGTGCTCTGAAGATCGGTAGCTTGGCCTACTGAATAAAGGCTAGTTCTCTGAGACAGGAGAATCTGGACTCGAGAAAGGTACAACTATATTGAACTCAGGCTTCTTCTCCTGTCCCTGATTGTGTGACCTTCAAGAAATCACATAATGTTTTTGTGCCATAGCTTGCCCATCATAAAAGTGAAGATGATACTGGTTCCTTCCTATATCCCAGAGTTGTTATAAGGATAAAACAAGATTAGGTAAAATCTTACTTGAACTAATTTGATAGGACATCAAAATGACTTCATTAAATTCAAACTATGTTTAAAATAAAACATATTGCAACAGTGAATATAGGGAGCATTCTTTCTTCCTGTTTTTAAGTAAATCTTCTCATTGACACCCACTCAACTCCAATGACCTGCCTATTCACCTTCACCCTGTACATCAGTCACTATAGGGTCCCCTATTGCAGGCTCTTAGTTTTGTTTTTACTAGAAACAGAAATCCTGGAATTTATTCCTAGTTTCAAGGTGGATATGCTATATGACTTTAAACATGTGACATGTGCCTCAGTTTCCTTTTCTGTAAATGCTCAAGTACTGAAATGGATCTGTGATCTCAATCATCATCTACCCGTGCCTACCCTTCCTGTGTAATTCTTATCCCATGTTCTCCCAAAAGTTGACAACAAGGGGTCAACTCTACATGTAAGGAGTCTTTCTTCACTTTGTTCTCACATCAGAAAGATAGCAATGGAGCATAAAGGCTGTCCATCAATTATCCTTCATTCTTGCCAAGTGACCAGCTTACATCTTCTTTTTTGACCATACATTTCCCTGATGACATCCTTTACACAAGTTTGACTTTGCAGTTCTCTTGTCAAATGCTGCAGATTGCTCATACAGACCATATACCTCTTCATTGCCCGTTGAGTGATATTCATTTTCAATTTTACATTTTTCACAACCATATGATACCAGTAGTTTACTGGTTTGAAAAGAGATAAACCTTTGTCTCTGGGAAGAGTTTGGAGTCATTAAAGTAGCTATTCAATTTCCCAAAGATAATCTAACCTATTCTCTTCCTGTTTAATTCTGGATTCAATTTATTGTCCATTTGTAGTGATTGTCCCAAAGTTATATATATATATATGTGTATGTCTATGTATATTATATATGTACAAACACACACACATATATATATATTCATATTCACATGCACATACAAATATAGATAGATGGTCATAGTTCATGGTGAATAATTGCACATCATAATCTAGACAAAAGGTATTTTTCATCCACTTGTCTTTTCCTATGTGGATGCTTAGGCAAATTTTTTCCAGTGTCTATAGCCCCCTTCCAGGAGGTTCTATAGTTTTTCAAGTCTTAATACAACCAAGAGAATGTCATTTGAAAACAGGAGTGGTTTTAGGACTCCCACCATCCACAGGGAAACCTTTTTTAACTTTCATTTCTTCTATGAGAGTGGCAAAAATCTTTGACAAGCATGCAATATGCCTCACCTGACATTTGCAGTTATGGGGTCATCAAACATAGTTATTTCTTTTGTTTCTATCTTTCAAAGACTCAAATAAATTTGATGTATGCAAAAAGAGGGAGCTTTAAAAGGGGAATTTTGGTATAAGATACCAAATGTTTTTTTTAAATAATTAACAAACAATAAGCAAAATGGAGTGGCATAGTGTCTTGTGATTGTTTTTATGATGGTCTTTTTTGGAAATACTTATCAAGAGCACTGCAATAGGCTATGATTAAATGTCCCATGAAATGATATTTCTTGTTGTCCTTAAGGGGAAGATTAAACCAACTCTTCCAACTCCTTTATCTGTCTTTACAAGGAGTATCTGTAAGTCATGTTTCTATTTAGCTGTAGCTTCTTTCTTTTTTCCTTTAAAAAAATAAGAATATTAGCATTGATATGATTCACTTCTTCAAGGAGTATGCCCTCTTGTTGGTCAATAGACATGGATCTCACACTTAAGTGCCAGAGGCTAAATTAAAATTTCTATAACGATGTGATTATTAGAACCCTCTTCTCCCATTTTTCAAAACTGTCACTCACTATAGAAGCAGAAACAGGACTAAGGGCCATCCTGTATTTTTCTTTGTTTTTTGTGTTGCCATGACAAAGAGTTCATCACTAAGTGAGGATAAATCTCTGTACTTAGCTAGGATGGTCTTTGGAAAACAGGTTCAATCCGTTGCCAGGATCTCAAAGTCTTTCTCCCCTCACAGGACCTGCCAGAGCTTGTCCTCTGCTTGGGGGAACCCGGGTTCATTTCCACACTAAAGTTAGAAATTGAAGAGGAGGCCTCTGTGGGTCCAAGGTCACACAGCTGACAAATGTCTGACACCACCTGTTCTACTTTTGGCTAACTTCCCTGCATCTGTGTCTTACAGGGATTTTTTTAATGGAATAACAACTAGACTGCTAACAGAATTCTATGCCATTTCCACTGGTGGCAACACTTGGCCAGTAGCAATGACTGCCTTAATCAGCAATTCTTAGATTTTCCAAGTATTAAGCCCTACTTTTAATATCAAAAAAACCTTTTGAAGACACTCTACCCAACACTCTTACACATGACTCTTGTGATATTAGTTAATTTGATTGAGAAAATATACAGCAAAAAACTACTATGAATTCAAGATCACCTGTAATGGATATTATTTTAGTCATCATAATAGCATTTAGACACATTAGTGGGGGAGAGAGATATATGAGGCATGTTATTTTTTTCAACCTACTATAAAATGGGCATAATAATACCTATCTACCCACCTCACAGAGTTTGTGAGGATCAAATGAGATAATTGATCAAAATAATGAAATGTCATACAAATATAAGGTATTATTCTGACTTGCTCCTGACTTTGCACTTGACTGATACCCTAACATATAAATACTGCTAGGGCAAAAGACACAAATATTGAACCAAAACAACACTGTTATTACAAAGAACGACTGCTCTGTGAACAGAGATTTGTGAATAAACACATTTGTTCCATAGAATTTTTACTTAATAGAATTCTCTGAAATCAAACCAGCACAGCACTACTATGATAGACTGCTCCCTGGGCCATGAAAATAGCTTCTCTGAACAGAATCTGATTTTAAAATGGCATTTGTGAAAACACCAATTAACCTATAATATGTGAGAAAGTGCTTTAGAAATAAAAGCACAATGCAACTGGCTTGTGGCAGCTCAGGAAATGTTCATTAATGCTAATGAATTAAAGTTTTGGCTCCATCTGAGTCATGGAACTTGCTGAGGAAAAAAAAGGCCGTGCTATTTCTACTAAGAAAGAGATTGTGAACCACAAGTTAAAACTATCTGATTTTTATCCAAACTGAGGAAGATTTCCTTTTCCACAGTATTCTTCTTTAATTTCAATTCCTTTTTTCCATCTTTTTACTCTTCCTTCCTTTCCATAACCCCTTTGTCCAGTTTTGCAATTTAATTTTTTAAATTAACTGATCCACCTGCAAATATCTTTACAATAATCCTTAGCAAAGCTATTGGAATGATAAACTTGACAACAGACTGAAGAAGCCTAAAGAAATACAAAATGCTCTAAGTTGTTTATTCTCTAAATGATATAATCTTTATTTGTTCACAGTCTTACTTCTTCCAGTTCTTAGCTTTTTTTAGCCTGAGCTAATTTGTGTAAAACTACCTTAATTCAATAGTAACTTTATGTTGTTCCAGATTTATAACTAAGCTAGTGTGATCAGAGCTCTAGTCTAGGGTGTCAACTTCCAGGGGGCTCCTCTTTCCCATAGCACAATCCCCACACCTCACACCTCAAGGACTTGCATCATCTTCTGCCCTGAAATTTTCACCACAACCCTCCCTGTGCTACCACATGAAAAAAAAAAATTGCCCCATGTGAAAGAATTCCCATTTATGGCTCTTTGTGTTTTCTTCAGACTGTTCATTACTATGGGCTCAGGCCCAAAACTTTGACCAGCTTCATTTCTTATCTGGAACATTTCACCCCTCCATCGGCATGCCCATCCAGGAGGCTCACCATATTGCTGCCAAACAGTGCGGATACCCAACTGCTTTTAACCCTACTGCAACTCAGAACTCCTGAACTCAAGTATTCTCTGCCAGCCTCAGGCCTCCCCAGCAACAGGCTTGCTCCACCATGCCAGGCTCCTTCCTTACTATGCACAGTATAGTAGCTCAACAAACGAATAGCTCTTTAATGTATAGCAAAGAAGCTCAGGTTTTCTATTGAACCCCATTTCCTTGTCTATTGTCACTTTCTCCAACCTAAGTTTCCTTCACGCCATAGTCAATGCCAGTTCATCCTCTGATACATTATTGACATATTGCTTTTCTCTAGGCAATGGACTGTTATGCAAGATCGGTATATCATGATGGAAGCTTTTCTTCTTATCCTCTTAAAATCTAAAACGAAGTTGATAATGGTATCACATTTGCTAGTTTCCAAAGGCACCTATTATAAACCAAAACTCAGTTTAAAAGGTCTTACTTGGGGCAGCTAGGTAATGAAGTGAATAGAGCACCAGCCCAGGAGTCAGGAGGACCTGAGTTCCAATCCAGCTTCAGAAACTTAACACTTACTAGCCGTATGACCTTGGGCAAATAACTTAACCCCAATTGCCCTGCCTTCCCCCCACCACAAAAAGAGGCTTACTCAGATTGATGATTTACACAGCAAATAGAGAGCATCTATGGAAGAAATTACTTCCTTCACTCTGCTCTGTGAATCCAAAATTCTAGTAAAATAAGTGCCCTGTGACTATCAAAATAAGAATTGAGGCATAAGCAAAAATCTGAGAAAGAGGTGTGCTCAGGGTCGTTTTCTTTCTTAAATGTTATTTTCCATTTTTCACATGTTCATTCTATCTCACCAATGTGAGTGGGGTACACTCTTTCTCTGCACCCTTTGTGAAGACTCCTCAGAAAGAGGAGAAGGAAGAGAGACTACCTCAAAACCAGAGACAGATTTTTGTAACACTGGACAGACCCGAGTCCTGGGTTTCCTAAGAAATTACACAACCTAGGACCCTTCCCCCCCACCCCTTCCCTTGCTGTCAATCAGCCTTAAGGCCTTCAGGAATTTTAGGAATCTCTTAGAGCCCTTCTTCACTTTTGCATTTGCCAAATAAGGATAGGTACTTTTGGATTGGCTATCCCCTAATTCCTTGTTCCTTATCATTGGAGGAGATTTTACACTCAGATGGTAAGCCCGTCTCCCAGCCAATGGAAGAAGAGACAGAGGTGGGAGGGGTCTTGACAGCCTTAAGGTATAAATTCTTGTTCTTTCTTCTGTAATACACCTCTTCTCACTGATCCATCATGAAGAGAACTGCCCTATTCCCTCGGGGGGAGGAGAATAAAAATTTCCTGCTTTTATCCTGAGAAAATTGTGAGTTCTTGATTAAATTTTGAATGGGATTTTTCACCCCACACAAATGGAATCTCCCTGTGACTCACTCTGTAGCTATCATGGGCATATTGTTACCTAAAGGATTTATTGTTAAACAGATACCACAATGAAAAGATGCTGTAATCCCCTGGCCAAATCCAAATTATGCTATTATTACAGAGCTCCGTGTGCTCTCATTCCTTCATTTCTGCTGACATTCCTCTTTGGGGAAGGTCTTTAGAGTCTGCCCTTAGCAACAGAAATGGTAGGGTGCATAAATTCATTTCAAAATCTGAAAAGGTAAAATCTAGTGAATCCTGGGGGGGCAGAGTCAAGATGGTGGAGTAGAAACAGGAATTCCTGGGGACTCTGGCTTCCAACTCCCCCAATTCATGTAAAAGGGGACTCTGAACAAACTTTGGAGCTACAGAACCCACTAAATGACACAAAGAAGCTAACCTCCTTCTGAGGACAGCCCAGCAGGCTGGCAGGAATCAGTCAGCCCAGAGCTCTTGGTGCCTTGCCCAGCCCTAGTAAGCCGGAGGTTTTAGACATAGGGCAGGCCTGACCAGCAGCTGGATAGAGGGACAAAGTGAGAGGTCAGTGCAGTGTGAACTTTGGGATCCAGTAGTTGAGAGTGCATTAGCCTCTTACCCCAGGGCTAGGGCCGTACGTGGCAGCTTCAGCTCCTGGCCTGCAGAGTGTAGGGGGACCAAGCAACAAGTCTGAGGGGTAATTGCTCTTGCTTTAACCTGCTTGGATCTGGATTGCAGTCTAGGGTGGAGGTCCTGAGGAGTGCAACTAGCTTGCCAGGGCATATGTAGGCTTCAGAAAGGGCAATAATACATCTGGCAGCTGAGAAAATCCCAGCATTTGGTACAGAAGCTCCCCCATTTAGTGGCAGAGTTCTACTGTGGCAAAAAGACCAAAAGTCAAGTAATTGAGGGGCAAAATGAGCAGGCAAAGGAAGCAAAGCAAGCAAAGCAATCCAATATTAGACTTCTATTTTGGGGGACAAAAAGGAGCAAAGAATGGAACAGAAGAAAGACACTGAAGCCAGAATTCCTGCACCAAAAGCTTCCAAGAAAAATACGAGCGGGTTACAGGCCATAGAGGACTTTAAGAAGCAGATAAGAGAAATGGAGGAAAATTGGGAAGAGAAATGAGAACAATGCATGAAAATTATGAAATAAGAGTCAACCGCCTGACTGAGGAAAATACCACCTTGAAAAATAGGCTAACTCAAATGACAAAAGAGGCTCAAAAAGGCAATGAGGAGAACAATGCCTTAAAAAGCTGAATTTGCCAGATGGAAAAAGAATTCCAAAAACTCACTGAAGAGAATCATTCCTTCAGAAATAGATTGGAGCAAATTGTGACTTAATGAGAAATAAAGATGCTGTTAAACAGATCCAAACAAATGAAAGAATTGAAGACAATGTGAAATATCTCATGGGAAAAAACCACTGACCTGGAAAACAGATTCAGAAGAGAAAATTTAAAAATTATTTGACTACCTGAAAGTCATGATCAAAGAAACAACCTAGAAATCATCTTCCAAAAAATTCTCAAAGAAAATTGCCCTGATATTTTAGAACCAGAAGGCAAAATAGAGGTTGAAAGAATCCACTGATAACCTCCTGAAAAAGATCCCAAAAAGAAAACTCCTAGGAATATTAAAGTCAGGTTCTGAAATTCCCAGATCAAGGAGAGAATATTACAAGCAGCCAGGAAGAAACAATTTGAATACTGGGGAAACACAATCAGGATAACACAGTATTTGCCCACTTCTACAATGAGGGATTGAAGGGCTCGGAATATGATATTCTGGTATTAAAAGCAAGAATCACCTACCCAGCAAAACTGAGTATCATGTTTGAGGGGAAAATATGATCATTCAGTGGAATAGAGGACTTTCAAGCATTCTTGTTTGTTTGTTTGTTTTTTCTTCTTGTCTCTGTTGTTTAGTCTTTATTTTTTTCATTTTTCAAATGCTTTATTAATTTCTGATTTACATCATTCATTCTGACCAAATTTTGAGTTACAAATTATCTCCCAGTTTTTCCCCTACCCACCACCCCAAAATTGCAGTCCCACAGGATATCCCCTCTTCTAATCTGCTGTCTCCCATATTTTCTCCCATACCCCTTTCAACTTTTCCAGTATGGCATGGTGGATCTCTATGCCCCAGTACCTGAATATCTTATCTCCCAATGTTTTCCATCCATCCATCCTCAGCATCACATTCCAGGCTCTTTATTTTCTGTCTTCTTTCATTCACTTTCCTACAAAAGGAACCTTAGAACCAATTTAAATTACCTATCCCAAACTCTTATCATTCTTACAAAATTAAAATTAGAGTCTTGGTCAATTGTCATGATCACACATTAAAGCCGGTTTCTAATATTTTTGCATTAATCCATTATTAATTCCTCCACCAGGAGGATCGTATTTCACTAAGGGATTCATATTATACTAACAGTTTCAACAATTAAAATATTTACTAAGTAGTCCAGAAACTATTCTCCTTTTAACGTTAGCTAATTATGAGAAAGCTGAGACAAGTATGATACTAACTAAATAACAGAATAATATTTCCACAAATCCTTGACCTACTTGTCCTCACGTTATTACAAAGAACTAAAGGACCCTGACTTATACAGGAATTCCTATGCTAAATCCTAAGCCTAATAGCTTTATCTTATAGTAACTTAAGAAGTTCCAGAATCAAGTATTTAATAGATTTGTTGTTGTATTTTCAAAACTTTTGATATTGAAACTTGCCACCAAGAATAGGGACTGTAAGGGTTATGGGATTTAAAGATCTCCCATGCCCTATGGACGTGCTGACATAGCAGAGCAAGAGAAAGTGAAAAGCCGAGCTAACGGTCCTGCGGTTGGCAGTTGGCGGCGGTTGCCTTTTTTTTTTTTAGTTAGGACCCCTGCTGAGCACTGCCAGGGGCTGGAGCTGCTGGGAGCAGGATTTTCTGCTAAGGACTCCTGCTGAGGACTGCCAGGGGCCGGAGCTGCTGGGAGCCCGCTTCCAGGGCGCTGGGTGGTTGCTGTGAGTGGGGAGAGGAGGACCTTTGCCTGAGGTAGCCTGTTCTGTTTTAAAGGCTTGAGAATGTGGGTGCTTTCTACTTTATCTACCTGTGCCAATATCATAACTACTCTGATGGCTTTCACTTTCTGGTTTTGGGACTCAGTCTTTTGGTATCTTAATAAATTTTCTAGTTTATTTCCCCAAATGGCAAACCTGATGTATTTTGTGATGGATAATTATATCAGCATATTTGTAATCTCTATAGGCATTGTGAATATGGCATTGCTGATACAGGGACACAACTGTAATGAAGGAATCATTTTCCCCAACTTCAGAATGTCAATTCCAGGCAAAATGTATACCAGGCTGCAATCTGCATTGAGCCAAGCTCAGAGTCTGCCAGGTGTTACCAGGAGGGTGGAGTCAGGAGAATCCTACCTCAGCTCATGCAGAACAGTCATTCTCCAGACCTTCCATACCCATACTTCACAGGCCTTCCATATCTGTACCTCATAAGGTCTGGCATCATGGATCAGTGGCTCAGATAGCTTGGACAGCCTTTCTTAATATCCATAGCTGGAGTTAGACTCAAAGGAATAGTCAGTTAACAATCCCGTCAAATCTTAAATAACAAGCTCCAACAATCAGTTTAAGATATGATTATAATCTCACATTGGTTAAGGAACATCTCTAAAGTGAGCCTCAAATATCCTGTATTCATTTCTATATTTATTCTTGTTCATAAAAATCAAATTTCCCATCATGTTTATAAATTATTGCTCTAATAGATTTGCATCTACTTCCCAAGATTCCCTATCTTCCTGTAACTATGCTTAATCTGATCTCACATTAAAATTTCTTTTCTCTCAACTAAAAATGTCTCTGGTTTAATCCCAACCATTAATTCAGTCAATTGCATTGATACCCAATTACACTTTGGAATACACTGGGACCCCATTACATATATACAGATATAACTTTTTTACAGTAACTTTATAATCCCAATCTCAGTCCATGGGATAATGATTCAATATTGCATTTGTATTCTTATTTCCTTTTCTTCTTACATATGATTGAGCTATTAATCATAAAATCAAGTTACAAATCTTTCTGTCTTCCTAAATACTTCCTTGTCTTTCTCATCTTGTGTCTTCCATCTTGGTCTCAGTCTTTCCCATAAAACTTCTGAAACTACTTCACTATTCTGAAACCCATAAACACTGCTCTAAATCTCAGGGTCTGTTTTTCCCAGCCTTACTGTCAGGAGACTCACACTGCTTTATTAATACCCTTTTGTTTACTTCCTTGCATATAAGACACTTTACAGATTTTTTGATTGACCATTTCTCTCCCATCAAGCAACAACCAATACTTTGCTCAATTTCAGTCTTCCCAAACTTAATTAAATTTTCCCTTTCAGCTTCTATGAACACAAGTATTGCTTTTGTCTTAGGGTCTTGGGGATTCAACACATTCCTCTTCATAGATTCTGATGAGATACTTTGGGATGAAGTCTTCCCAATAATTTGCTTCCTGGAGCCTAGTGGAGGTGTCAGTCATAGAACAGTAAACGTAGTACAGGCAAATGAGAAACCAATTTTGCCTAGTGATTCATGTTATAAAACACGAAAGCTCAAATACTGATGCCTCCTTCCTGAACACTGAAATTACCCCTATGTAAATCACCATATGGAACTTTTGACTTAAAACCATAGAAGGTAAAAGCCAACACCTCCAAATTAAAGTATGGAGGGTGACATGAAATAAGAAATCAGAAATTATTACTTTCCACCTTTTACTTACATTTCAGTTTTTCTCTCAGTGGCAACCTGCGGATTTTTCTCCTCCGTTAAAAAATAATACCTTATCTTTGCATTCCAGACATATTCATTTTATCACTATATTTTGTTGGCCTCTAAGCGTCAGATTATTGGTCATATTTTCAAAGTCTACGACTGAACAAGGGCCATAGAAGAACTTTTTTGGTTACTTTCCTCAAAAAAAATGCTTTTTTGCATCTGGCAGCATATAATGAGGGGAAAGCATTTTTCTATTACAATTGCATTTTCTATTACAATCTTTCCTTGAGGTTAGTAATTTTTTAAATGTTATTAATGATATTTATTCACAGGTATTATTTCCTCTCATCAGATCTTTGGGTGTATTCCCTAGTATTTTCAAGTCTTTAAGTATTCTATTGTTTTCTCTTCCATCTGAGACAATTATTTGAGGAGAAAGTTGACTAAGTTCTTGGTATTACATTTACATAGCACATGCAGGCATCAATACAGCCTATAAACTGAGCCCTGAACTGGTTACCCCATTTATTTTCTTTGCATTCTCTCATTACATGCCTTTATTTTGAAATAATTGTATCCTTTGCCTGAATAATAAAGACAAGTACATTGGTGGGGGCTCATAAGTTATTATGAGCTATGTTTTGGAGTTAAGTTACACCCACTGTGTAGCAACTGGAGGCACCCCTCTAAGTCACAAAATGGGTCCCAAGACCAAGCTAGATGAGGTTTGAAGTACTCTCTAGGTTTGCATCCACTCAAAATAATAATTCTCTACCTCCCATCAACACATTTAGTTTTATTACACAAGCAGAGAGCACATTTAGTTGAAAACATAAAAAAAAAGATATCACATTAATAAAAATAATAATATATTCCCCATGGAAAATTGAGACACAAATGGACATGTTATACATGGAAAGAATAGATATACACCTAAGGAACATAAGAAGAAAACATATATGGCCATCAATTAGGCATGGATGGATAGTTGACTCAGATCTCTAATGCAGCAGGACTACTGTCCTTACTTACTGATATCATTACTGCACTGTTCCCACTACATTTGCTTCCTTTTTCTCTTTGCTAGGTTCATATTATTGAAGATTGTACAGAGTACTTCAAATTTTTCTGACTTATACAAGACATTATACTTTATTTTTTATACTTCTAATAGGAGGGATTTTCAAACACAGATACAGAGTCTTAGTGTCATAGTGTTTTTTCTCCACAGGTTAACAAGGGAGTAATTTTAATTACTCTGTCAAAAAAGAAAGGAAAATAAATTCTCCAGGGTGAAACTGGGAAAGAAAATATGAAGGGAGAAAATTAGTGAGAATATACAGCGCTGAGGGTGAGTCATACTCAATAACCAAGAGAAAGTTTTGGAATATTCTGGGAAAGATAAAATATTAATGTAACTAATTATAGCAGATAAAATAGGTGCTTTTTATTACTCTGCCCAGAAGAAATAAGATTTCCCATGGAAGAGAAGTTTCCCTTAACTATTGGCCTTTATTTGAGGGGATGGAGGCAGGTGGGACATAATGAATACTTAGAGCTAGAATCCTGATTCCATAGTAGCTTTTAAATAGACTTTGCCTGATATGTTGTCTCCATCATATGTATCAGTTCTGCTGGATGAATGTCTTGTCTGCTTGCATTGCTTCTGACAACCTCCCCTTCATTAAATGCAAAAACAATTCTTCATGATCCCCCATGGAATTTGTGATCACTGCTGGACAAAGATCCACTGCATATGTGGTTATAGGGCTCCTCTCTGATTTCAGCTCCCAGTTTCATCTAGACTCCTTAGCTATTGGGTCATCGTTTTTATGGTAAGGTTGGACTTTGCCATACTCTTTCAGTCCATAGGTTGATTTCCTTTTGCCCTGTCTGTATAACTCATTGGCTTTGTTTTTCAAATAAGACATTTCACAGGAAATAAGTGAGTAATCCTCTTTCTCCAAAGAGCAGGACACATTAACAAACCATTCTCCATGACTATGAATTACCATTTTGGAACAAGAGAATAATGTTACTCTGCCTCTTCCACGTCCTTCTATAAGAAATCTCTCAGTGTCCTGATTGTTGCCATCTCTTGGTCTGGACTTATTTCTTTTCAGACTGCCTACAAACACAGCAAAATGATTATATTAATCTGCCTCAAGGCAGCTCTTTCCAGTTTGTGCGATGAAAGACTATTTCCATATTGGTGTATCCCCTTTAGAATACAAGGCCATTGTGCTCCACACTGATCTGATTCCTGGACAGGACAAGGCACAAAAAAATTATAACAATAAGAATACTATTGGGCCTCCAGAGTGAGAGTGAAAAGTGGGGAACACATCCTATATTTCTTCACTAAGGGGCTAGTTCTGTACTCAGGAATAAATAGAAATCTGGTCCCCAAAAGTGGAGTCACATTTTCTGACATTTTTCCTCCTCATACTAGATTCCTGAGAAAAATAACTTGATGTTTAGGTTTGGATCTTGTCTACAATCTCCCCAAAAGCAGGAAAATGGAAAGGCAGTCAGTATATTATATGAGTGTAGGTTTCTGTGTAAATATAATCATGCATGTATACATAGAGAGAGACAAAGAGAAAGAGAGAGAGAGAAAAAGAAAGAAAGAAGGAATGAGAGAGAGAGAGGATAGGACAGCTATTTATTTCCTCTATACAAGATTCACAAACACACAGTGACAAAAAAATCTTAAACATGAAACAATAACTTATAACCAGTGTACAGTCCTGGCACACTGAAACTTAAGATACAAAATATAAATCATTTTGTAGGAGTACTCATTTAGCATTTCAGATCCAATTTGTATCTGTACTAACAACAATTCCCCATAAATCTACTTTTTTACAAGCCAACCACAAGTTAGTTTCATCTTCTTGAGTCTCATTCAATAAGCATATGGTGGTTGCTGGGGGTCTTCCCAAAGTGAAGCCAGCACTAGCTGAAGACAGAAAGTTAGAGGGTGGAGCCATTCCTTTTAAAGGTCCTTGAGAAGGGCCACACCCCCTAACCCAGTGGCCACTCACCTTCATCAATGTACCTCTTGCCAAGATCACAGACCAAGGGTCCAATAAGAGGATTGTTTCCTGTTCTCACAGGGACACATTCCTTCATCAGTGAGTCAGCACCCATAGCCTCCTGAAAGTAGCCAGAGGAGGTCAAGGAATGATCCATGGGATAAATTCCAATTCAATACTGAAGTACAAAAATGATGTGGTTTTTGTTTCCTTGGGAACTGGTTTGTATATATTTTTTAGAGTCAGACCTTTACATGCAGCAAAAGATTCTTTGACCCGATTACCAAGCTGTAAAGGGGAAGATGGCTTAAGTTTGGAAAAGCGGTAGGAAATAGGCTTAGAAATACGCCATTGGTGGAGGTATAAATCTCTCCAACCATGCTTGAATTAAATTTGAAACTATGCCACTAAATTGAGCAATATCACTACTATGCATATATCTCCACAGAGATCGAAGAAAAAGAGAAAGGAGCCACAGCTACAGAAATATTTTAGCAGCCCTTTTGGCAGCAATACCCACCTGAAAACCAAGGAAGCAAAAATCTATAAGAAGAAATTTTAACAAATTATGGTATATTGATACGATGATATAATATTGTGCCATACAAAAGAAATCAATAGCTTCATAGAAAACTGGGAATACCTCTGTGAACTGATGCAGAGAGAAAAGAGTAGATGTAGGCCAGTAGATATGACAACAATATTATACAACAAATCAACTTTGAAAGACTTTCAGACTCTGCCCAATGCAATGACAAACCAGTTTTAGAGGACCTAATGTAAAGCACACTACCTACCTCCTATCAGAGAGGTAATATAAACATATGCTTTTGAACACAGTGTGGGAATATACATATTTTTGTTAGTGTTTCTTTTTTAATTGTTTAATGGTGAGAGAAAGAAGGAAAGAAAGAAAATACTTGATAATTAATTGGAAAAATAAATGTTTAAAAAAGCTCAATTTTTAATTTTAATTTTCAAAAAGAACAAAGAGCAGGGCCACTATTAGTTAAATGGCTAATACTCTAACTTGATCTCTTTTTTAAACTTTATTTACTAAATATTGGGTCTCTACTTCAAAGATCTAATTTCTCATATCTCCCTATTTGTCTCTAATGAGTAGACCAATGGACCAGGGTCCCCCAGTTTCTCAACTCCAAGAACACTGTCTCTTCCATGCATATGAGTATATTTAGAAAAGATATAAGGTATGGGGCAGTTAAGGTATGTCAGCTAGTTGGTGCAATGGATAAAGCATCAGTCTTGAAGTTAGGAAGAACTGAGTTTACACCTGGCCTTAAACACATTAGTTGTGTGATTCTGGGCAAGTTACTTAACCCCTATTCCCTTAATTCTTCATCTGTAAAATAGACACATTGCATAAAAAAGTGGAAAGCCACTCCAGAAACTTTTCTAAGAGAACCCCATGCACTTATCCATGGGGTCATTAGAGTCAGACATGATGAAATGACTGAACACCACCACCATCAATGAAAGGCAGAGATGATAGTGGACAGGAGGAAAGGCATAGAGGCACCTTGCCAAGTCTTATTACTGCCTTTACTATGAATATTTGGCCAGAAAAGCCTATATCCTTTTCAGTCTTTGAACTCCTTTACATCAATAGGGTTGTTATAGTGGTTGGAGTTGCTGTTCAGCTGTTTCAGTCTTCTTTCCATTTGGGGTAATATTGGCAAAGACACTAGAATAGTTTGCCATTTCCTTCTCCAGCTCATTTTACAGAAGAGGAATGAGAAAAACAGGGTAAAGTGGTTTGGCCAGGGTCACACACAGCTAGTAAGTATTTGAGGCCAGATTTGAACTTGGGAAGATGAGTCTTCCTGACTTCAGGCCAAGCACTCTATCTATTACACCACCTAGCCAGCCCTACTTCTACATCAATAAGATACTACTTCATGATTTTGAAGCCCAGAACTCATCCCTCATTAATAATCAAACAAAGTTTAAAAAGTAAAAATGCATATTTGCATTATCCTAATATTTTATAAATCAACTTTATTTCAACCTATCATTACAACTGTATGAACATATATATAGCTTATAATTTAAGCAAACAACATAAAAACAAAAGTCCAAATTTGGGATCTTTTCCCACTTCACTGCCCAATGGAAAAAATTAATAATCCATATCTTTGCTAGGTATTTTTTAAAAGGAGACTTATGGGGCAGCTAGGTGGCACAGTGAGTAGAGCGCCAACCCTGGAGTCAGGAGGACTTGAGTTAAAATCTGACCACAGACACTTAAAACAAAAACTAGCCATGTGACCTTGGGCAAGTCACTTAACCCCAATTGCCCTACATTTCCCCCTCCCAAAAAAGCAAAAATAAAGTAAAATCAAAGGAGACTTACTCTCTGCTTTTTGGTTTAGATTATCTAATCTATCCATTAAAAAAGATTATAAGCTCATTTTTCCCTGTGACATATTTTGCTAATAATCTTTTTGAGTAAAAAACAGAATTCATGTTAAGTATTATACAACCTCATTTCTTGAATTCTAGTGTTATTTCTATATTTCTTGTTAAGGTACCTAAATGGTTCATAAAAATTGCAAGGCAAAGGCACTAGATAAGGCACCCACCTAGAAAATTTCCCTGGGCCAATATGCAGAGAATATTCTTTTCACTGACCTAAATTCAAGAAGAATTACTATACAGAGAAATATTACATTTTACCTCTGACTCCTGAGAGCAATTTGAATAGATCTTAGAGAACTAGAAAAATGATGTGTGACAATAATTTAGGAAGCTAGAACGCTTTTTCCATATATGGAAAGCCTTCATATCCCACTTTTGAATTATTTTTCTTTTCATTGGCCTGCTTCCCACTTATTGGCATTTATGCTAGTGAGATCAGGAGAGCCCACCATAATGATCCACCCAGCATCTTGATGAAGGCAACTGTGGAGAGGACAAAGACAATGTTGCACCCTGATCAAAGATTCAATGGAAACTTCGACCACACCTGATCAAGGAAACAATTTTTTTTAGTAGTTTTTCAGTCATGTCTGATTCTTATTGACCCCTTTGGGGATTTTCTGGGCAAAGATACAAAAATGGTTTGTCCTTTCATCTTCTAGCTTATTTTAAGGATAAATAATCTTAGATAAACTAGTGTAAATTACTTGCCCGGGGTCACACAGTTAGTAAGTATCTGAGGTGGAATTTTAAACTCTGATTTTCCTGACTCCTAGTCTGGTACTCTATCCATTCACCATGGAACTGTGTAGCCCTCAGAACAAAGTCCCTAAAATGTCCTTATTTAGGAAGCCTCCATGGGGACAGAAGACCCAGTGCCCTAAATCAGGGGTAGCAAATTGCAGACCACTAAATGAAAAGAATGAAGCCTGACAGTTCCTTCTAAACAGACAAATGGAAGGAAGTAGAAACAAATAGCAAGAATAGAGAAAAGCAAGATCAAGACCAAACAGAACTTAACCATTCCATGAAAAATATTAAAAAGGATTTTACATTATGACCAGATTTTATTTAAAAAAATGAATGAAAAGCTGGTTCCATGTGAGGAAAACTCTAAATAGAATATACCATATTAATAACAAAAACAATAAAACCCACAAAATTGCTTCAATAGAAGCAATAAACTAGGAGCAGCTAGGTGGTGCCGTGAATAGAGCACCGGCCCTGTAATCAGGACGACCTGAGTTCAAATTTGGCCTCAGACAACTTAACACTCGCTAGTCATGTGACCTTGGGCAAGTCACAACCCCAACTGCCCTGTCTTCCCCCCTTCAAAAAAAGGAAAAAAAATAGAAGCAATAAACTGCTTTTGTCAAAATATAGATTCTATTAATGCTTCTATAAACATTAGAATAAGTGGAACATTTATTAATATGGTAAAATCAATAGGGAATATTAGATGTAATGGAGAAATACTAGAAGGTCTTCCAATTCCAAACAACTGTGTCCATTATCATGAATATTATTTGATATAGTTTTTGACATTCTAGCTGCAGTAATATAAGAAATAATGTTATATATTTTCAATAACTTTATATTGCAAAGAAGTAATAATTATAGATGCATTGAGAATAAAATTGATGTATTTTGCAGAAATTATGGTCTTCTTTGGGAATGCTAGAGATTCAATTAAAGTCATTAAAACCACAACTTTAACAAAGTAGGAGGATATAAATAAATTCATGCAATTTATCAATTTTCCCATATATTAACAGCAAAACGCTTCAAGAAGAGATAGAAAGAGAAATTCTATTCAGAATAATTATATAATATATAACATATTTGAGCATCCACCTACCAAGAGAAAGGGGCACTATATAAATATACCCACATAATATTCTTCACAGAAATAAACAGATCTAAATAACTGGAGAGACATTAGTTACTGGCACTTGGGTCATGCCAATGTAATTAATATAATAATACTTCCAAAATGAATTTATTTATTCAGTTGTATAGCAATCAAGCTATACAAGTATTATTTTATAAACTTAAGAACACTAATAATAACAAAATATATCTGGCTGAAAAAAAGTCAAAATCTCAAGGGAAATAATGGGAAAAAGTGGAAAAGAGGCATAGAATTACCATATCTCAAGCTATAATTCAAGGAAGTAAGCAACAAAACCACTTGTTACTGGCTGAAAACTAGAAAAAACTGATCAGTAGAACAGATTTGCTATACAATACATAAATACAATCAGCAGAGTATCATTGTCTTTTTAAATTACTAGAGTGACCCATTCTTTCACAGAAACTTCTGGGATTGGGGAGGACTGAATGCAAAACAGTCTGAAAGAAATTAGCTTTCGACAAAGATCTCCCTTTATATATCTCAATAAGCTCCAAATTCAATCATGATCTCAATATTTCTTTAAATCACATTATAGAAAAATCACAGAAATTTTGTCTAGGGGGAGAGTTCATAACCAAGCAAGGGATAGAGAGGGTTGAAAAAGATAAAATGGTCCAATTTGATTACCTAAAATTGAAAGGTTTCTGCATCATGCAGTTAAAATTAAAAGGGAAACAGTCAACCAGACAGGGAGAAAAAAATCTTTGTATTAGTGTTTCTGACAAATGTGTGATAGCTAAGATGGATTTTAAAAAACTCAGCCAACTACTCAAAACCAGGGCTACCATCCCAAATGAAACATTGTAAAAGAATAGAAAATTATAATTCTTAAGGGAATAAATCCAAGTCATCAATAGCCATGTCAAAATGCTCCAAATCATTAATAATAAGAGAAGAAAGATAATTCTCTTCTCCCATGCTCTCACTTGACCAGTACCTTCCACCATACACCAAATTAAGTTCCAAGTGGATACACAAGTTAGATATAAAAATAATATCATAAACCAATTAGAGACAAAAAGAAGTTACTTTTCATATGTATGGCTAACATAACACTTCATGATTTAGTAAGTCATGGAGGGAATCCCACAAGATAAATGAAGAAAAAAAATTTTTATATAAAATTTAAAACTTTTTGCACAAATAAATCCAAAGAAGTAAAAAAATCTGAAGGGAATGAAGTAAATTGAATTTAGTGAAATTCCCGAGTGTCATTCATTGCAATGAGGAAGGCAGACATGACGTTTTATTTGAATTAAATTAACAATTGTATCTTTTCTAATATTAATTTAAGCAAGGTTGTATTTACAGTATTTTATTACCCACTGCATTCTAACTCCAGGTCTGAATTGCTGAACTAGCCAAAATTGATCCTAGCACAGAAAAAGGAGCAAAATCAAGGCAACAATAACTTTAGCAATCCTAGACAATATGCAGAAACAGCAACGTATATGCAAAACAATGAACGAGTGCTTTATAGGCTCCTATTCTGTGCCATGCACTATGCTAAATAGAGGGGTTATATAAAAAAAAACTGAAACAGTTCCTTTAAAATAACAAGTACCAAAGCTATACATAGCTACAAAGGTATGAATCTGCAATGTATGCATGATACTAATACAGGAGCAAATAAATATGAACAATAAAATAATTTTTCAGCATTCTTAAAAATGCAGTAATTAACATATACTCAGTGGTCTTGTGGAATTACATGCAAGGCACACATTATATGAGCAAACTATCAACTAGTCACAGGTTCCCTTGCAACATCTTAACTTAGTCCGGACACCAATCAAATAATCCTAACTTTGTGAGACCTATTGACCAATCTGCTGCACTTGAACTAGTTGATGGCATGAGTAATCAGAGACTTTATCAAAACCATCATCTTGTATACCTAAACCTGACCTTCTGGTAAACTCAAGCTAAGTAGTAGCTTTCCCATGATGTATACAATATGTCTATACTCTAGGAATCTCTATAGTTGAAGTTCTAGGAAGAGAAGATGTTGCTTATATATTTAATTCTCTCCCCATATTTGAATTGTTCATTTTAATGCTTCATCTTCACCTTCACTTTAAATGTATTTTTCTGAGAAATAGTTTCTTAACAACTTCTACAACTGGCAGGTGGCAGTCTCTCATTTCTTTAGAAGCCACACAAGTAGATCCTTATCAGTCATTACCTGTTTGTAAAGGAGTCTAATTAACTCTGGGCAATAAGGAGTTGCAGTGAATTGTTTTCACAAGGCATCTGACAGATTCTGGGGTTGTTGCTACACCTGGACACAATAGTAGGAAAATTGCCCATTCTCTCCACCATTATCTGTTTATTTGTGTATACCATGAGCACGAAGATTTCCCAGAAAATCTCCACATTCTTGTTGAAAGAGTTATATCTAATGACTCTTTATTATCTCCAGGATCAAATATAAAATCCTCTATCTTTTTAAAAGATAGTCTTTGTCTAGGAATAGATATAGCTATAACTGGATAGATTGATAGAAAGATGGATAGATGATATATGATAGATAGATAGATAGATAGATAGATAGATAGATAGATAGATAGATAGATAGATAGATAGATAGA
>NW_027185903.1:33307853-33324374 GCF_028583685.1 Petaurus breviceps papuanus
AGATAGATAGATAGATAGATAGATAGATAGATAGATAGATAGATAGAAAAACAGATTATAAACATTGATTTGTAGTTGTATTCTCCATGATTTAGTGATACTGGCAGTATGATGTCCCACACAAGTGACACTCTATCTCCCAAATTTCCACACTTTCACTGGCTCTCTACCATATCTGGAATTTTCTCCCTCCCATCTCCATTTCTTGGAGTGTCAAGTAAAATCCAACCTCATACAAGAAGGCATTCCCTCTTTTCTTAATGCTAAGTCCCTTCCTTCTGATATTACCTCCAGTTTCTCATATATATAATTTGTACATAATTGTTTACACATTAGAAAGCAGGTTCCTTGAGGATGGACTTTTTAAATTTGGTTTTATTTTTACTTCAGTACTTAGTGCAAAGCCTGACACACTGTAACTGCTTAATGAATACTTGATTGCTTGACTTGAAGATCTTGCCAATGAACATATGCTTCATAGGGTCATTTGTTCATTTAAGTGCTTCCTTGATGTAAAGTTGGAGCAGGTGAGTCAGTGTCTTTCAGCTTTGTTCTCAGAGAAGAGAGAAACTGGTTATAGATATCTGCACTCACTCCATCCTCAGAGACGTCAAAGCACAGGTCAAAGGGTAAGAAGGTTTTATTTCCTCTTAAGTGAAAGCCTATGCCAGTCCTTCCCCAAGACACCCCATCTCCCAACTCTGTGACTTTGCACTGGG
This sequence comes from Petaurus breviceps papuanus, assembly GCF_028583685.1. NCBI lineage: Eukaryota > Metazoa > Chordata > Mammalia > Diprotodontia > Petauridae > Petaurus > Petaurus breviceps. The sequence continues at coordinate 33,308,573 of NW_027185903.1, forward strand.
ATTCTCCCAAGCCCGGAACACAGTGCCCCCCTCACTTCCTCCATCTCTTAGCTTCCTTCGATGGTGCTAACATCCCACCTTCAGCAAGAAGACTTTTTTGCCCCTACCTCAACTTGCCTACCAAAGTGTCCTCCACATGAGATTACTTTCCATATACTCTCTTTATCTTGCCTTTAGTTATTTACATGTTGTCTCTTCCATTAAAATGTCTTCTAGGACATGCACAATGTTTTTGTGCTCCTTTGTAATCCAGCACTCAGACTAGTATGTGATGTATACTAAGCATTTAATAAATGGTAGGTGACTGACTTTCTGATACATTAATAAAGTAGTACATTGCATGATATATAAACAAGTGTGTGTGTATGGAGTGTATGTTCACTTTTCTTTTACTTTCTTTTTTTTGGAGGGCAGTTAGGGTTAAGTGACTTGCCCAAAGTCACACAGCTAGTAAGTGTGTCAAGTGTCTGAGACCGGATTTGAACTCGGGTCCCCCTGACTCCAGGGCTGGTGCTCTATTTACTGTGCCACATAGCCGTGACAATTTTCTTTTTGCTTTTTTGGAGGGCAATTGGGGTTAAGTGACTTGCCCAAGGTCACATGGCTAGTTTTTGCATTAAGTGTCTGAGGCCGGATTTGAACTCAGGTCCTCCTGGCTCCAGGGCCAGTGCTGTATGTTCAATTTTTTAACTGATGGAGGTGAAGGATCAAATAATTTTGGAGGCCATGATGTAGGGAAGAGCAATGGGATGTCCCTCTTCCTCCATCACCTGACTCACTGTCATGTACCAAGTCACTGTCTGATGCTATTCCTACTTTTCCATCCCTTGTGGTACTGGCCCTACAGCTACTAGTCTGTGTCTTTTGCCAGAGTTGATTACAATAGAGATTCATTAGTCACTGTTTAAATTCCCCAATGGTCCTTTCATTTGTGAACACAGTTGATCCCCACACCTGTAGCACATAGACAGATGAAAGAAATATTATCTGCTGTTAGTGTACAGTTTGGAGGAAACCTATCCCCATGCCCAGACAGGCCAGATAAGGAGATCCAAATAAAGGAATGACCGGAGAGGCCATTCTCTTTCCAAAGTACCAGTCTTTCTTTTAGCAACATACGGCTCATCAAAATAATTCCTGTATTTAATGCAGGACAGGCTCTCTGATGTAGCCTCATTTTAGAGATGGTAATGAGAGAGAGGATTGGTGTATTTCAGAAGATGATAACCTAGGACAAACTCCTTTGTGCCTCTTAGGGTGATTTCATGGATTTATGAGACATTGTGGCCAGAAGTAGATATGTTTTTCCATTAATTTGTTGCTGCTCAGCTTTGAGGCATTCCAGGAACAACTGGGCAAAAACTGTTTGCTGAGACCTAAAGCAAGGACAGGAAAGTAAGTAAAATAATGAATGGTAATATCATTGCTCCTCCACCCCCTTTTTTTAATTGTGGGGATAGAATAGATGAGGCAGGTTCCCTAAACAGAAACGCAGAAGTGAGACCTGTTGAAAGAAAGAAAAAAGAAAGAAAGAAATGGAAGGAAGGAAGGAAGGAAGGAAGGAAGGAAGGAAGGAAGGAAGGAAGGAAGGAAGGAAGGAAGGAAAAAGAAACCTATCAAATACATTATTACATGTTTCAGACAGAAAATGAATAATCATTTCTGAGATGCTACTTTTATTCTGTGTCATGGCAACTTTGACATGTACTCCTTGGTGAGAGTACTTTCATAGGGCCAGCTTCATATCTGCATGGATTACATCCTTGCCTCTGGAATTTGAAGGGCACATGACAGCCTCCCACTAAAAGCTACCTTGCCATTCCCATGCTGCACAGTTCGAAAATTTCATAGTTATTTTTATTTCCTTTGAATGAACAAGCATCCTCACTTAATAAATAAGCATCCCTGAGAAGATTAAAACATAATTTGTTAATATCAAAAAATGAACTAGATAAAAGTCAATTTTAACCAGCATCTACCTTTGAACAGAGCTGGAGAGAAAGACAGAAGGGAGGAAGGAAGGGAAAGTAACTTGGAAAATGCATCATTCAATACCCAGGGAGGGGGGACATAGTGTGGGCAATGTGAGGTCACTAAGCTCCTGGAGATGGGGCTTACAGAAAGAGGGAGTAGGCAGGTCCAGAATTAAGCCTATTGGAGGCTATAGTTTTGACACAGGTGTTCTCTATGTGATCTTCCTTTGAAGAACTATTGATGGGGGAGGGATATTTCATCTCTCATCTAATCATGGCTCTAAGTTGATCTAGGTCTGAGCACCTTGCATGTGAGGGTGCCTTTAATATTGGATCCTGTATTATGTGACATGGGCACTTAAGCCAAGGTGATCCCAACATCTTAACTGCCAGAATGAAGCTTCGTTTCACCAAGTTCAGGGCAAAAACCTTTCAGGTTTATTGGTGGATAATATATTACAACAGCCAAGTAAATCCTATCCCTATATCAAATTGGGGTTTCCCAAGGAAGCCTACTCCAATGCAGAATGGGAAAAAATTACCTGAAGTGCAGATGGAAAATATTTGTTTAGCAAACTGAATATTATTAATTAGTGATTATTGAAAAACAAATTTTGGTCACAGTGGATAGATCACTTGTTCTAGATTCAAAAGAACCTGTGTTGAAATTTAGCCTCAAAAGGTGACTAGCAGTGTGCCCTTGGGCAAGTCCCTTTGCCCTGATTGCCAAAAAAAACCAAAAAAACAGGTTCTACGCCAAACGGAGGGAAATGTTCTGTCCTCTGGCCTTATAATGACATTTACAGATAGACCGAACAGAGGCAGCATTAAGTTCCTTATGCTCCATTAGCTTCCAATCAAGTTCGGGAGAAGAGCAGGTGTAAAAATTGTTGCAATTAAAAGCAGGAAAGGCGCAACTATAGTGTTACAAAAATCTGAAGAGAAGCAACTTGTTCCTAATTTGTTAGAGCTCATTTTGGAAAATCATATTGATCTCATTCCTGGTGAGAAAAGTGGTTAGATGTGATCAGGGAGAAGAAATGAGGAAACTATAGATAGAGAATGAGAAAAAGGGAATTAAGTATTGCCACGTGGAAAGTGAAGAAAAAGAATTGAGGCGAGGAATATTGGCAACAGGTACACATATCAGCAAGAATGAATACAGTACCAAAGAAATTGGGCTAGATGACTTCTAAGGACATCTTAGAGGTAGATGTGATGATTCCACAACTGTACTCTATAATATCTCCCTATATATGACCTTGGGAGGGAAAAAGATTTGGTTTTCATGCCTGCATCTGGGCGGATGGTGGTTTGGTAGGCTGGAGTAGAGTGCAGTGCTATTTCAAAAGTGAACCTGACAATGGAGGATGAGGGTCAGAAGAAACCTTTATTATTTGGGTGTTGGGAGGATTTTCAGTTTAAGAGAAGGGTAGTGTAAGAAGGTTACAGTGACTGGACTGTGGTCAAGGGTGATTTGCAAGGGAAATGAAAAAGGGCAATGGAATCACCTACATGATATAGTGGATAGAATGTTGGGCATAGAGTCAAGAAAAGCTGAGTCCAATTCCCCCTCAGACATTTACTAACTGTGTGACCCTGAGACCAGTCTGCAACTCAGGTCTTCCTGATTCCAGGCATGACACTATCCACTACACCACCCAGCTGTCCTGAACCAGTCTAAGCAGTCAATTTAGGCACCACAGGTTTAAAATTGAAACAAAATAAGGTAGTCAATATACCATATAATAGTTAATGAAAGATTTACTTAACTATAACAGAGGAAGGACATTCATCGCAGAGAAGTTACATACAGGATAATAATAATAACTCACATTTCAATAGTACTTACTATATTCTAGGCACTATGCTAAGCATTTTACAATTATTATCTCATTTGGCCTCACAGCAAGCCTGGGAGGTAGGTGCTATTACCATCCACACTTTATAGAAGAGAAAACTGATGCAATTGTCCAGGGTCACACAATTAGTGTCTAATACTGGATTTGAACTCAGGTCTTCTTTACTCATGCTGTTGGTCTGTGGTCAGAAACCTTAAGAAGGAACATACACCTTGTATATGCTGACTGTTTTCATACCCTGATGACCAGGAAGTTATATTGATAGCCCGATAATCAACCTTAGTACCTTGAGGCAATTAATTCTCCAGGACAATTTGAATGTCTTTTAAGGAAAACTAGCTGACCTTGCATGGGGTGGACACTTAGGATATTTGGAGAAACTTCTATCCCTTGAACCTTCCTGAGACTTTGGGCATTGAAATGCCCTAAGCTACCTTCAACCAGGCATCCTAATCCCCTATGCCCCCTGGCCTATAACATTGTAGGGGGGAAACTAATTCAACACACCAGAGAAAGACCTTTCCCCTCCCTTATAAAAATAGAAAAGCCTTGTCCCTGGTCTGCAAAGGCAAGCGGCTATATTGTGTAAAGAATAGGACCCAGTAGGAAGAAGACTGACAAAGCTTTGCAGAACCTTGTGTGCCAATTCCAGAGGGCAGCCACTTGCAGCAGCATCAACTCCTTTACTCTTCCTGGGGTACCTGAAGTTCATTGCACCTGAGGCCCAGTGCTGCCAGGGAGCAGAGAAAACAGATTTGGAATCAGAAGACCTGATCCAAATCCTGACTCATTTAAGTATTCCCTATACAAGCCACAAAACATCTGGGCCCATTTCATTATAGATTTTAGTTTAGAATGGAGAAGCTCTAATATCCTTTCTAGCTCAGAATCCTAGAAGAATAAATTCATAAGTTCCAGATCTCCTTAGGACAATAGTAAACACCCCAGAGATGATTTCATTTAAGCATAATTTCACTCCTGAATTAGATGACAGAGATTGAAACAAGTCTGGAATCCTGTCTTTCTTGGTATTATCATACCCCAGAACTATGAATAACGGAAAGACTGCTGGGAAATGAAGGCCCAAATTTGATGACCGAGTGGGCTGAGAGACTCTGGGGTATACAACCAAGCAGAAATTCATCCCTTTCTCTCCTGATCCTCTTCCCTTAGCCTGTTTACGGTATGTTTCCAAAATTGCCAGCAAAGGAAGTTCATTAAGCTCCCCAGGGTATCTCTGTTTGTTCATTCAATTGATTCCCCAGTGCCTGCTCTGAAGAGAGGAAATGAAGCTCAGCCTTTCTTGTAAGTGTGAATCCTCCCACAGTCCATGGGCTGCCTTCAGAGGTCACCAGCATCATTCTTCTGGAATACAAAGAACACAGGCATAGTCTAACTTTACAATCTTTTCTCTTTCCTTCTAACTGAACATGTTTGTCTCTCTCAGTAGGACCTGTTCTTCCAGGGGCCTAAAATCATGTCTATATTGCATCATTGTGGAGAACAGAAATGGGATAAATACCCACAAGATTGGCACGGGACTAGACAAGGTTGTGCTCATTGCTTTATTGCTAAACCTTTTTTAGCAATAAAAGTATACATTTCCAGGACTGTACGTTGGGAGAGGGGACAGGTCTTGGTGAGGAGTTCACACAAAATACATTTCTTGGGGTACTACTTTGTCTCTGATTCATTAACTCAACTTTAATTCACCTCTCCTCATATTCAGGTTTAATAACCTGAATTAATATAATTGGGTTTTAGGAGTGTATATCCCTAGGTCAGCATGTTCCCTCTTGGGTGCCCAATAGTTTCCACCTCTTTTTCTTTCTGCAACTGTGAATCAGTAAAAAAAATTTGTATGTTAAGTCCTTGAAGGAAAGACTGCTGGGAACTGAAGACCCAAAGTTGATGAGCAGAGTAGGTAGAGAGACTCTGGGGTATACAACCAAACAGAAAACTTATTTCCTGGCAGCACAGATTTATCTGACCAATGTCTGTAATGGTCTTGGAGAAGGAATCAACAATGAAACTCCAGTTTGGATTGTTGAGGGGCGGGGGGGGAGAGGGGGGCAGCTGGTATGGCCACAGAGAGGGAGGGGACAATAGTGATATACCCTTTGTTTTGGAAGTGCAACAAAATCAGGAGAGAATGAAAGTGCCAAAAGGGTCCTTGCTTCTAGAACACATTTCCTGAAGCCCCTACACTCTGCTAGAAAGGTTATTAATCCAAGATATGTGTATCTCTTTCCCTAGATTTTGAATTGGTACTTTTTGTTGCAGAGTGAGATTCTTAACATACAGGAATCAGGGTAAACAGAAAGAGGGAGGGAAGGTACCACACAGTGAGGAAGATTCAGATGCTGATGACACTTCTTGCAAGATTACACTAGGGAGACTTTAAAACCGATAATGAAAAACACTCCCTAGAAATACCCACCTCTGGGTCCTCTTACAAGGCCCCTGACAATAGCACAGCTACATTAAAGGGCCAAACTAGAAGCAGCAGGTAAAGGGGCCACGGCAACAAGTTTCAGTTTGATAAAAGGAGAGACAATAATGATTAGACAGTCCAGAAGTGGACTAGGCTGCCCATGGCCTCCCACTGCAGGGAATGGGGGAGATAGGGAGTAGACCAGAAGAGCTAAAATGTTTTGCTTCTGCCAAAGTAGACCCTAAGGTTTGAGTCTTTCTTCCATACCAGAATGGATGAGAGGGAAACCTGGTGTGGCACAGAGTGATGTAGAGCCTTAGAGGAGAGGAAGTTAAAAAGATGTTAAAAGGGGATGTTTTCAAGTGAAGGCCAAACAATCACTTGTCAGAATTATTCTAGAGGGGATTCTTGGTCAAGTATGATTTGAACTAGACAGCACCAAAAGTCCCTATCAACGGTGACATTTTGTGATTCTACTAATTTTTTTTCTTAAATCTGTCACTGTATAACTTAGGAATAGCTAGAGATGATTATTAATTGGAGGTAATTTATCTTTGTATAAATATTCAAAGTACTGGCTTATATGACCTGAAATCCCTACAGAAATACAGTCATGTGCAGATCTCCTTGGGAATTCTCATTGGAAAAGTAAGGGAGATGGCAGGTATCACTGTGGGCCCTTCACTGTCTTCCTCAACACCCATCTTTGATGAGTTCCCACTGGTCCCAGGAGGAGGAAAGGGAGAGAATGACAGGTTCCTACAAGTACAATGTGGGGAAACACCAGAGAATACAGAAGATAAAGGAAGAAAAGGAGACACAGACAAATGCCTGCAGGAATGGAGGGATTAAGGAAGATAAGTGGGGTTTGGAGTCATGAATCACAGGATTAGAGAGCCAGAAGGGACCCTAGTCACCATATCTTGACAAAGTCGTACAAAAAGGAATGCCTTGGGGTGGCTAGGTGGTGCAGTGAACAGAACACTGGCCCTGGAATCAGGAGGTCCTGAGTTCAAATCCGACCTCAGACACTTAACACACACACACACACACACACACACACAAACTAGCTGTGTGACCTTTGGCAAGTCACTTAACCCCAATTGCCCCTCCAGAAAAAAAAAAAGGAATTCCTTTACCCATATCCAACAAGTAGTCATCTGGCCTCTACCCAAAGATCTCCAAAGAGGGAGGATCCATCAGCTCCCAGGGAAGCCCATCCCACTTTTGGACAGTTCTGATTGGTAGGAAGCTTATTCTGATACTACACCTAAATTTGCCATTTTTTAGGAACCTAACAGACTCCAAATCCCTCCTTCACGTGACAGTCCTTCAAGTACTTGAAGAGAGCTCTCATGTTCCCCTGTGTCTTCTCTTCTCCAAGCTAAACATAAGTAGTTCCTTCAACCATTCCACATATATCTTGGATCCAAAGCCCTTCACCATTCCGATTGTCCTCTTTTCCATCTTTTCAATTTCCTTCTTAAATTGTAGATCCCAATACATCACAAATGAATGGAAATATGTAATGGGTGATAATATGAAAAATGGAGATGTGAAATAGAACAAAAGAAGCATGAATTCTCTGATTTGGAAGGGACTTCAAATTTGGGTAATCTAATCTAACCCCTATCTTTATAGTAATTCCCTTCACAACATTTCCACCAAATGATTAGTCAGCCTTCACATGAAGAATTCTAGGGAGGAGAAACTCACTATCTCTGTTCTACTATGAGACAGTCATCATTATTAGCCATTTTTTCTTGACATTGAGCTGAAATCTACCTCTTGAAAACAAATGACCATTATTTAGTTCTCCTCTCTAAGGCCAAACAAGCCTAATACCTATTCCCCATGACATAACATTAAATACTTAAAGGCACTTCCTGAATCGTGTAACCCAAACTGTTCTGTAGCAAAGCATCCCCAGGTACCAAAAGTAGTGTGGAATCTTGCTGCCCCCACCATCCAGGTCATTCTCCTCTGGATGCTCTCCATCAATATCCATCTATTAAATGAGCTAGAGGGAGATGTTGGCATAGGAAACTCCTGAAAAGGTCTTTCAAGGCAAACTCTCTTGCCCCCAAAACAGAGCTCATAGGGAGCATGATCAGAATTGTAGGTTCTCTTGGGTTGATTCCATTGATTCTCTTAGCCTGAACCTTATGTCTTCTATCCTCAGCACTAATTTCTCTTTTATTCTACTTCAGATCCAGCCAACATCACAATGAAAAACCTTACTACATTGACTGAGTTCATCCTGTTGGGCCTGACGGATGCCCCTGAGTTCCAGGTTGTGATTTTCCTCTTTCTTCTTCTCACCTACATGTTTAGTATCATTGGCAACCTAACAATCATCATCCTCACACTATTAGACTCCCACCTCCACACCCCCATGTATTTCTTCCTTCAAAATTTTTCCGTCTTAAAAATTTTCTTCACATCTGTTTTTACTCACAGACTGCTATTTATTATCTCAAAAGGGAACAAAACCATCAGTTTTGTTGGCTGCTTCCTTCAGTATTTTCTGCCATATTTCTAGGGGCCACAGAGATTTACCTTCTGGCTGCCGTGTCCTATGACCAGTATGTCGCCATTTGCAAGCCCCTGCATTATATACCCATAATGAGCAGCAGAGTCTGCATCCTACTAATTCTCTGTACTTGGCTGGCTGGGTTATTGATTTCTAGCCTGGCAGTTCTATTGGCAGGTCGTCGAATTTCTGCTCATTCAATACCATGGTTCATTATTACTGTGATACTGCTTCACTGTTGAAGCTCTCCTGTTCAGACACAGGTCTGACTGAGCTAGTCGATACTCTCTTAGCCTCAGTGACACTTCTGGTCACTCTACTGCTGGTGCTTCTCTCCTATACAAACATCATCCATAAAATTCTTAGATTTCCTTCTGCTCAGCAAAGGAAAAAGGCTTTTTCCACTTGTTCCTCTCACATGATTGTCATCTCACTCTCTTATGGCGGCTGCATGTTTATGTACATTAATCTCTCAACGAAAGATGTCAGCTTTCATAAAAGAGTAGGTATCCTCCAAATTTCAATTGCTCCTCTGCTAAATCCCTTCATTTACAGTCTAAGGAACAAACAAGTCATTCAAGCCTTCAAGGACTTGATCCAAAAGATCACAAATCACTGATGAATTAATAGAATTCAAGCCTGGGTGGAAAACAGAACAAAAAAAGGGGATGAATTCAGTTTAAATTAAGTCAATGAGCATTTATTTTTTTCTACTATGTACAAGGGATAGGTAAATACAAAGTAATTTCAAAAAGGACAGATAACCCAGAAAATTAACACCTATGGGAGGAGGGAAGGATCAGTAAAAGGCTAGAAATCCTAAGAGGCAAGAGTTCAAACATGGCAGACCAACAACACTCAAGCCCAGAGTGTGGAGATGGAGTGAAATCAGGGAACAGCTAGCAGGACATTCTGATGGAAATGGATGATGCATGAATAAGAAAAACAGAAAACATGACCACAAATGCAAGTGGGAGTGGAAGACTTTAAAAACTAGATTGAGGAATTTTACATTTTGTATTCTAGAGGCAAGAGGGAGTTATTGGAGAATTTTTAGTAGAGGAGTTACATGATCAGACTTGTATTTTGGAAATATATTATTCATAGATTTAAAGGGCAGAGTCTGGAAACAGAGAGAGAATTAAATATCTGAAGTTCAAAAAAGGCTTGTTCTTCCTCAAACAGTTTGGAGGGTCATAAATTGACAAGCTAAAGTTTGACCAGAGAAGGGCGACCCCCACCCCCCACTTAGTTGACAGGTTGGTGAGGTGAATAGAAATCTGGTCATGGAAGGATCAACTGAGATGAATGCTTTTGTTTAGCCTAGGGGAAAGACAACTCATAATATTTTCTTACAATACTTTAAGGGCTGACATAGGGAAGATACTGTATATATTTTGCATCACTTCTCTTGATTAAATACCAAGCCAGTGTGTGACTACATTGTTCTTTGGGTGACCTGGAACTTGTCCATTGTAGATTGTTATAAGTTTTGAAGCAATAGAGAATCACTGGAAAAAAATATTGGTCTTCAAAAAGATGGCCCTGTGTTCCAGAGAAACATTTGAAATCGTTAAAAAATATTACATAATTTGCAACTCATTTGTAATCCAACCCATCTTCCTTTTATCCAATTCTTGTTCCAGTTCACTATCCATTTGTAATGTTTTTCCAAGATATAGGTGCTAATGCACCTTCTCTGTGGACTATCTAAGCACCCATAAGTCAAGGCTAGACATTAAGTACTCTGCATCTTCTTAGATGAAACTAAATAAATGAAATTCATTAAAAGGAGATAGACTAGTCACGAGGAAAGAGTGAAGGATAACTCATATGTACTTCATGCATAGTCACTGAATATCAAGGGATCCAGAAAAAATCCCTCAGTTTATGGGACACAGGTCTTCCTGAGGTGGAATTATATGACACAGACATGAATCACTCTGGATAAAAAGTAGTGGTACTAATTAATTAATCACAATTAATAATTAATGAATTACAATTAGCACTATTGAAAAGAGTATTCCAATCCATGAGATCACATATTCCTCAAAGTTGTCCTATATCGAAGTATAGTAAGAATTTGGGCCTCACCTTTCCATCTCCCCTTCAAAGTCAAAGGGGAATCTCTCCACTCCTGAGGGATTGTGATTTTTTTTTCCAATGCCATCAGCACAAGCTCCCAGTTCTGATGTGTTTCCCTAATGGTAGGTGCCAGTCACTAGCACCCCAATTCCATTTAACCAATAAGCAGCAATTAACTTTTATGAAGAGATTGTTGTTTTTAAAAATAAGAACAGAAATACAAACATTTCCAGCCAATACCTTGGAGGGGCACACTTTCCCCCTATCATTTACATAGTATTTCTCCCAATTTGCCCCCTCCTTTCCACTCACACTGCCAGTATGCTAGGTCAAGCTTTCTTTATCTTTTGTCCCTACTTCCCTAACAGCTTCCTTAAAGAACTTCCGACTTGTAGTCTCCTCTCTCTAATACATCCTTCAGAGAGTCACTAGAGTAATTTTATTAATGCATAATTCTGATCACATTATTCCCTGACTCAAAAACAAAAATCCCTAGCAGATAAAATACAAACTATTTATCCTGTCATTTAGGAACCTTCACAATCTGGCTCTAACTTCCCTGTCCAGCCTTGTTTCTCATTACTCTCTTTCACCTACTCTAATGTCTGCAAGTCATGTTGGACATTGAATTATTTATTCTCCAGTCCTATACTGACCTTTCCTGTATCATTGTTTTGGCTTAGCCATTAACCACTCCTAGAAGTCATACCCCTGACCTGGACAATCCTAACTGGTAAAAATTCTTCTCTTACTTCAAGGCCCAAGACAGGTACTCCTTCACCTATGATGCTTTCTCTGATTGACTCAGATGAAAGCTCCTTCAGCCTTTTTTATTTTTTCCTAGTACTTTACCTGAATCTTTTTTTTTACATTTTTAGCATACTAGAATTTTAACATTTTAGAATTGGATTAGGTTGTGCATATGTCTGAAATCCTTTACTCTATCTTTTCAAAGGAATAGACTATACTGTTTTCTCTCCTTAAATCCCCAAGTCCTAGTCCAATGGTTTGCTCAGTGAGTAAAATCCATAATCAAAACAATCTGGTACTGGCTAAGAAATAGTACATCAGTGGAATAGATTAGGTACACAATACACAGTAATAAATGACCATAGTAATATAGTGTTTGATAAATCAGAAGACCCAACAATTTTGGACAAGAACTCAAAAACTGCTTGGAAAACTAGAAAGTAGTATGGCAGAAACCAGATATAGACCAATATCTTATATAGTAAAGCAAGATAGGATAAAAAAAATAGATGCATGACTTAAACTTAAAGGGAGATACTATAAGTAAGTTAGGAGAGCAGGAAATAGTCTGATCTATGGAGAAGGGAAGAATTTATGACCAAGTAAGATACAAATAGTTACTAGATGTAAAATCAAAAATTTTGATTATATTAAATTAAAAAGATTTTGCACAAACAAAACCAATGCAACCAAGATTAAAATGAAAGCAGAAAGATGTAAAATGATTTTTACACCAAGTAAATGCCTCATTTCTTAAGTAAATAGAAAACTGATTCAAATTTATAAGAATATTAGTCATTCCCCAATGGTCAAAGAATGAATAGGCAGTTTTCAGATGAAAAAATCAAGGCTATCTAAAGTCATATGAGAAAATGCTCTAAATCACTAATGACCAAAGAAATTCATATTAAAACAACTCAGTTGTCACCTCACACCTATCATATAGACTAATATGAGTGAAAAAGAAAATAAGTATTGGAGGGGATATGGAAAAGTAGGGACACAGGTACACTGTTGGTATTAAGTTGTGAATTGATCCAACTATTCTGGAGAGCAATTGGGAATTATGCCTAAAGTGCTATCATACCCTTTGATCCAGAAATACCATTGCTACATCTGCATTCCAAAGAGATTAAAAAAGGGGGGTGAAGATCTATTTGTATAAAAAAAATATTTACAGCAGCTCTTCTGGCAAAGAATTGGAAGTTGAGATGCCCATCAGTTGAGAAATGGTTGGACAAATTATGCTATATGATTGTGATGGAATTATGACTGTGCTGTAAGGAATGATGAGTAGGCTAATTTCAGAAAAACCTGGAAAGACTTACATGGACTAATCCAAAGTGAGGTGAGCAAAACTAAGAGAACATTGTACACAGCAACAGCAATACTGTACAATAATCAGTTGTGAAAGACTTAGCTGTTCTCAGCAATACGGTGTTCGAAGACAATTCCAAGGGCTCATAAGTGAAAAAAAAAATGCCATCCCCAAAAGAACTGAGGGAGTTTGAAGGTAAATCAAAGCTTATTTTTTCACTTTCTGCATTTTTCATGCTTTTTTTTTCCTTTTGTCTGTATCTTCTTTTACAATATGATGAATATGGTAATGTGTTTTTACATGGTTGATCAATTATACCCTATATCAAATTGCTTATTGTCTCAGGAAAAGGAGAGGTAAGGGTGGGAGAGAGAAAATTTGGAACTCAATTTTTAAAAAATTAACATTAAAAATTGCCATCACTTGCAATTGAAGGAAAATAAAATATTATAATAAAATATTTATTTATAAAATATGTAAAAATAAAATATATTTAAAATATGTAACATTTTATATAAAAACTACTTGTATTTTGCAAATTTATGAATGATTTCTATGTGTATAAGCTAAATATTGGCCATTAAAAATATTCCTTAAAAACATGGACCTGAACCTAGGATTTCGAATGTAAAGAAAATGTATATATAATACAGAAATCATTTTGGTGATTTTTCAGAAATCAGAACCTATTTTTATAGCCTATTCAAACATTTGTGTTTCTATCTCTCTATATTTTAGATATCAGAAACACTGGCTATAAAAATTGTTCCTCAGCTTCCTGCTTTCCTTCTAATCTTTGTGGCCTTGGCTTTGTGCAAAACTTTTTAATTTAATGAAACCAGAAAAATTATCTACTTTGCATTTTATGTTGTTCTCTTTCTCTTGTTTGGTCATAAATTCTTCTCTTCTCCATAGATCTGAAAAGTAAACTACTCCTTGCTCTCCTAATTTTATCATACTAGTTATGGTGTCACTCTTTATGTCTAAAGACCTTATCTTGGTAAACAATGTGAGATGTTGGTCTATTGCTAGTTTCTGCCATAATAGTTTTCCCAGAAGTTTTTTTTTTTTTCAATTTTTTTTCAAGTAGTGAGTTACTATCCCAAAAACTATCTTTGGGTTTATCAATCAGTAGTTTGGTAATTTATTATTGGTCATTTATTACTGTGCCTTGTGTACCTAGCCTATGCCAAAGAACAACCATTCTATTTCTTAGTCAATACCAAATTGTTTTGATGGTTGCCACTTTATAATATAGTTTTAGATCTGGTATAGCTAGACCACTTTCCTTTGCATTTTTTTTCCAGTAATTCCTTTTATATTCTTGACCTTTTGTTCTTTCAGTTAAATTTTGTCATTTTTCTAGCTCTATAAAATATTTTTTGGTAGTCATTAGTATGGCATTGAATAAGTAAATTAATTTAGTTAGAATTGTCATTTTCATTATATTAGCTCAACCTACCATGAGTAATTGATATTTTTCCAATTGTTATGATCTGACTTTATTTGTGTGAAAAGTGTTTTGTTATTGGGTGCATATAGTTCTTGGGTTTGTTTTAGCAGGTAGATTTCCAAATATTTATATAGTATTTTAAATCGATTTTTTTCTATTTCTTGCTGCTGGGATTTGTTGGTAATATGTAGAAATGCCAATGATTTATTTAATTTATATCCTGCAATTTTACTAAAGTTGTTAATTATTTCAAGTAGTTTTTTTAGCTGATTCTTTAGGATTCACTAAGTATACCATCTGCAAAAAGTGATAGTTGTGCTTATTCTAATTCCTTCAATTTTTTTTCTTCTCTTATTGCTAAAACTAACATTTCTAGCTCAATATTGAATAATAGTAGTGATAATGGGCATCCTCATTTCACCCCTGATCTTATTGGGAAAGCTTCTAGCTTATTTTCATTACAGATAATGCTTGCTGATGGTTTCTGATAGATACTAGTTATCATTTTAAGGAAAACTTTGTGTATTCCTATGCCCTCTAGTGTTTTTAACAGGAATGTGTGCCATATTTTGTTGAAAGTTCTTTCTGCATCTATTGAGGTAATCATATGATTTCTGTTCATTTTGCTATTGATATGGTCAAGTATACTGGTAGTTTTCCTAATATTCAACCAGTCCTGCATTCCTGGTATAAATTTTACCTGATCATAGTATACTATCCTGGTGGTAAATTGCTGAAATCTCCTTGGAAATATTTTATTTAAAATTTTTGCATCTATATTCATTAGGGAAATTGGTCTTTAATTTTCTTTCTCTGTATTGATTCATCCTGGTTTAAGTATTAGCACCATTATTTACATCATAAAAAGAATTTGGTAGGACTCCACCTATTTTTCCAAATAGTTTATATAGTGTTAGAATGAACTATTCTTTAAATGTTCAGCAGAATTCACTTATAAACCCATCTGGCCCTAGAGATATTTTCTTAGGGAGTTCATTGATGGCTTGTTCAATATCTTTCTCTAAAGTGGAGTTCTTTAAATATTTTATTTCCTCTTCTGTTAACCTGGGTAATTTATATTTTTGTAAATATTCATCCACTTCACTTAGATTGTCATATTTGATGGCATATAATTGGACAAAATAGCTCCTAATAAATGTTTTAATTTCCTCTTCATTGGTGGTGAATTCACTCTTTTCATTTTTGATACTAGTAATTTGGTTTTCTTCTTTCTTTTTAAAATCAAATTAACCAGTGGCTTATCTATTTTATTGGGTTGGGTTTTTTTCATAAAACCAGCTCCTAGTTTTCTTTATGAGTTCAATGGTTTTCTTACATTATTTTTATTAATCCCTCCTTTAATTTTCAAGATTTCCGATTTTGTGTTTAATTGG
>NW_027185903.1:33324384-33338401 GCF_028583685.1 Petaurus breviceps papuanus
CTGTCATTGTCTTCCATAAAATTATTGATTATTTCTATGGTTTGTTCTTTGACCCACTCATTCTTTAGGATTAGGTTATTTAGTTTTCAATTAATTTTTAATACACTTTTCCATGACCCTTTATTAAATGTTATTTTATTGCATCATGATCTGAAAAAAATATGCATTTAATATTTCTGGTTTTCTGAACTTTATTATGAAGTTTTTATGCCCTAATACATGGTCAGTTTTTGTGTAGGTGCCATGTACCAATGAGAGAAAGATATATTCTTTTCTATCACCATTCAATTTTCTCCAGAAGTCTATTGTATCTAGCTTTTGTAAAATTCTATTCACCTCCCTAACTTTTTTCCTGTTTATTTTGTGGTTAGATTTATCTAGTTCTGAGAGAGGAAAGTTGAGGCATCCCACTAGTGTAGTTTTACTGCCTATTTCCTCCTGTAACTCACTTAACTTCCCCTTTGAGAATTTGGATGCTCTATCACTTGGTGCACATATGCTTAGTATTGATATTACTTCATTGTTTATGATACCTTTTAGCAAGATGTAGTATCCTTCCTTACTTCTTTTCATTAGAACTATTTTTGCTTTTGTTTTGCCTAAGATCATGCTTGCTATCCCTGCTTTTTTTTTACTTCAGCTGAAGTAGAATAGATTCTGCTCCAGCCTTTTTTACCTTTCCTCTGTGTGTGTGTCTGCTTCAGATTAATACAGTGTCTTTCATCTGACCATCGGATTGTATGCCTTCTATCTCATGTTATACTCATCTCCAGCCTCCTCTGGGAAGAGGAGTGTCACCTTCCACTCAGTGACAAGCATTTTCATACCCAGTCATACCCTGACATCCCAATGATTCTTAACACCTGTAGGTTTTAAACCTTGTCCTGTATCCCCAACCACAAAATTCTTTATTTACATTCCCCTCAACTCATTTTCCCTCATCTTTCCAACTCTTGTCCTCATTCTAGGGGGCTTCAACACATACTGATTCTCCCTCAAATACCTTAACCACTTAGTTCCTCAACCTACTATCCTCCCATGAGCTACTTCTCAACCTCACTTTAGTCACACACAAAGATGACCATACCCTCCATCTTGCCAACATCCACTAATTAACCACCTCCACGTGCAAGAATTCTGAAATCCCCTTATCAAAACCTAATCTATTTACCTTTTACCTCTCCCTATGACTTCCCTTACTCAAACCTACCCTTCATTCATATCACAACCTCCAGTCGCAAGACCCCTCAGTTCTCTCCCAGGCCATCTCCTTTGCACTAGCCACTCTCACTTCCTTTCCCTATATTAACGCCTTGGTGAACTAATGCAATCTCAACATGTCCAAAATGGAGCTGATTATCTTTCCAACTAAGCCTTTCCTACCTCCTACCTTCTTTATTACTGTTGGGGATGCCACCATCTTCCCACTCTCTCAAGATCATAAGCTACTTATCATCCTAGCCTCCTTACTATCTCTCATATCTAATATATTGCCAAAACCTTTTTATTTCACCTTTGCAACATCTTTTGAATATGACCCCTTCTCTTTTACCCCTCTGCTGAATGTCCTCATCACCTCATACATGGACTATTGCAATGACCTGCCTCAAATTTCTTCCCTCTCCTATCCATCCTCCATTCAGTTACTAAAGTGATTTTACTAAACATAAGTCCAACTATATCACTTTCTTACTCAATAAACTCCAGTGACTCTTCATTGCCTCCAGGATTAAATAAAAAATTCTCTCTTGGGAGTTCAAAGCCCTTCATAACCTATGAGTCTGTCTGCCTCAAAGCTCTACCCACTCTAATCTATCCTCTATTCATTCACTAAAGTGACTTTTTCTTCTTAATTGGCTGATCTTTCACTTGGAAGATGGTTATCTAGTGATAACCATAAATGTGGCTTTGGAAAGGGACAAGAAACTGGTGCTTGCTGCCCAACAATTCCAGGAGAAATGCCAGGAGAACAGAGGTCAGTACCTAACATTCATTGACATTACCAAAGTCTTTCATGCTGTCAGTCAGGAGGTTTTGTGGAAGATCATGGCAAAATCTGGTTGCCTGAAAATGTTTATCATTACTGTATACCAGTTTCATGATGGCATATTTGCATAGGTTCTGGATATCCTTTCCTAGTCTCCAATGGATTGAAGTGGGCTTTGTGCTTGCGTCCATGCTTTTTAGCATGATATTTTCAGTACTGTTGCTGGATATCTTCAACAAGGATGAAAATAGCATCAAAATCATTTTACACACCAATGGCAAGCTATTTAACTTGAAAAAGCTACAGGCCAAGACTAAAGTAGAAAGAGAGTTGTTGCATGATTTTTTGTTACAGATAATTGTGCACTCAGTGCAGACTCTGAAACTAAAATGCAACAGAGTGTAGATCAATTCTCTGCCACTTGAGCTAATTTTGACCCTACAATCAGCAAGAAAAGAGAGGTTCTCCACCAGCATTTATAGAACTAATAGCAAAATTTTGAATGCTGTGGATAATTTCATTAACCTTGGCAGTATACTTTCCAGGGAGGTCCACTTAGACAAATATGTTGATACATCAGAGCTAGCTCAGTTAGGGAGGCACTGAAAAGGAAGTGATTTTCCTAAAGCACAAATCTGATCATGTCACCCCCACAACTCAATCCAGTTGCTCTTTATTACCTCCAGGATGAAAAATCCTCTCTTTGGAGTTCAAAGTCCTTCCTAATCTAGCTTTCTCCTACCTTTCCAGTCTTCTTAAATCTTACCGTCTTTCACTTGCCCTACAATCCAGTGACACTGCCTTCCTTATTGTTCTACAAACAAGACACTCCATCTCTTAGCTCAAGGCATTTTCTCTGGATGGAATTCTATGTCTAAAATGCTATGCCTCCTCATCTGCATCTTTTGGCTTCCCTAGCTTCCTTTAAGTCTCAACAAAAATCTCATCTTGTACAGGAAGACTTTTTCCAAACCTTCTTAATTCTAATGCCTTCCTGCTCTTAATGATTTCCTATTTATCTTGTATAGATCTTTGTTTGTACATATATGTTTGCTTGTTTTCTCCCCATTAGACTGTGAGTTGCTTGAGGGCAGAAATTGTCCTTTGCCTATTTTCTGTATCCCTAGAGCTTAGCATAGTGCCTAGCCTATAGTAGATGCTTAATAAATGTTTATTGACTGCCTTACTGACTCTGTTGAGCTAAAATTTCATCTCTGTTCTGGGTCATAGAACTCCCTAAGTTTTGTGTAGTGTGTAGTCTATCTGCTAAACAAATATGTATGGATTCTCCACTACCATATTTACTTGTTTGTTTTGATAAATACATTTCTCACTATCTGTGATTATCTTTTGTGTAATATCATTGCTGTTTTCCTTAATTTTCAAAGAGTACCAGTGATATCACAGGTGATATCTTAACTTGCACATGAATTGGATTTAAGTGAGAAAGAGTTGTTATGAGAAAAGCCTCACTCTCTCTTCCAGAGTCACTGAAGTCCAGTGGCAGGACAAAAGTCAATACAACTGGTGACAGTCAAATTTAGTGCATGACCTTGGTGTCTTCAATTCCTGCCCAAGCTCTAAGCACTCCATAGTGCCTGCTTCAGTCACCTTCATAGCCACTGGAACAAATTTTTCTCATCTGCCCATTTAGGGGACTCCAGTCAAGCCAAGATGAGAAGTTGGGGTTTCAGATCTGCCTAGAAGTCCTTGTGACACAAAGGTCACCCAAAACTGTATTACACAGAAAATTGTTGGTTTTACATGTGAAAATAATCTGAGGTTATTGCTTTCTGTTTTAAGAAACCTTTAATCACAATTTAAAACATTCTAAATTTCTATTCACAACAAAAAGTACTTCCCCCATCCTAGGGAACAAAATAAATATATGTCTACTACATAAGTGGTAAGTAGAAAATTTTTATCTATTCTATAAAATTTTTGCTTTTTTCTGACATTTCTGGTAATTGTGTCAGAAAGGGGGGTTGAAAACTAAGTAAAAATATTTAACTTTTTCCCAATGGAGAAGTCTATGACAAAATCATCATGAAACCTAGATACATAGAAAGGTATTAAATATTGTATCCATCCTGTAAAAATCTTACTTTGACTATTTTAATTGCATGGGGCTTTTTTCTCTTTCTCATGGTACAGGTATTAACATGTACCATAATTCCTTCTTTCTCTTTGCTTGGTGGAGATAATAAGTAGGAATAATTTAAGATAAATAGAGAGAGAGAAAGAGAGAGAGAGAGAGAGAGAGAGAGAGGAGGAATTTGTTTTGGGATATGATGAATTTTAGATGGCTCTGGGAGTTGTAGGACTTGGATATATATATATATATATATATATATGTGTGTGTGTGTGTGTGTGTGTAAGTCATTTGAAAAGAGATAATTAAACTCTTGGGAGCTAGTGAAATCAAAAGGTGAGAGTGAGAAAAAAGAACACCAAGGACAGAAGATTAGGATACATCCCCAGTTAGAGCACAGAACCTATATGATAGACCATCAAAGGAGACAGAGAAGGAGTCAGATCAGTAGGAAAAGAACCAAGGGAGAACACAAAAATGAAGAGAAGAAAGAGTAAACAGGAAAGGGTGATGAAAGTGTCAAAGTCTGCAGAGAGATCAAGGAGGATTGAGAAATAAGCATTAGATTTGGTAGTTACAAGATTATTGATAACTCCGGAGATAAAAAGTTGAGTTGAGTGATGAGGTCTAAAGTGAAATTACTCAACATTTAGAAGTCAGTAAGGAGAGATGAAGTGAAGGCTGTGAGTGCAAACAAATTTTTCTAGGAGTTTTTCTATGAAAGGAAAAAAAATCTTGATACAATAACACAAGAAATAGTTAAAGAAAGTTGCCCTGGAGCATTAGAACAAGAGGGTAAAATAGAAATAGGAAAAAATCCATCAATTACCACTTAAGAGATCCTATGTGGAAAATTCATAAATATTATAGTCAAGTTCCAAAACTCCCAGTTCTAAGATAAAATATTAAAAGCAACAAGAATAAAACAATTTAAATATTGTGGTGCCAAAATTAAAATCACGCAAGACCTAGCAGTGGAGACATTAAAGGACCACTGACCTGGGAACACTATATATTGAAGAGCAAAAAACTGGGACTCTGGCTGAAAATATAATACCCAGAAAAGTTAAGCATAATCCTGGATGAGGAAAAAATGGAGATTTGATCAACTGTCAGACTTTCAAGACTTTGCTTAAAAAAAAAAACCTGAATGTAATAGAAGATTTAACACACAAGAATCAAGAGAAACATAAGGTACATACCAAAGACTGATTACAGGGCATTCAATAATGACAGAACATTTACTTTTTATATATGTAAAATACAAAACATATGTCTAAGATTTTTATTAATAATTGGGTAGCTCATAGGAAAGATTGTGGTAAACCTGAGCATGATATGAATTTTAAAAGTAAAACCATTTAGGAACAACTAAAAAGAGGATTTTTTGAAATTATGCAAATGAGACAAAAGGAAGAATTAATACAAAGGAATTAGATTGGAGAGGAGGGCTGGTAGTTCTTTCTAGTAACCTACTTTCATCAGAAATGAATTTAAGAGGAAACAATACATATATATTTAAAAAGTGTAAAAATCTTCTAAATTCAGAAGAAATAAAATGGCAAGGCGATAGGGAAGGGGGGGAGGGCAAGGGAGGGATCTTTAGAGGGGAGGGTAACATAATAGGTTTGTGGGGGGAAGGTGTTTAGATTTAGGGGAATGGGAGGACAGGGCAGGCATCCTTGGAGGGGGGTTGGCAAGTAATAGCAGGGCAAGCTAGCAGATAGAAATAAAGTAGAGGAGGTAGGAGGGACAGAAAACAAGAGATATGTACAAACTTAAAAACAAAGATCAGAGTAGAATTTGAAAGGGAAAGTATATGTCTATATATGTATGTATATGTCTATAGCTATAGAGAAATATATCCTCACTTAACTGTAGCCTTCTGGGTGGAGGAGAGAGGGGGGAAAAGAACAAAGTAAAAAAAAAGTGCACAGCAGAGAACAAAAGAAAACTTACAAGGAAGCAAAAAAGAAACGGCCACTCTCAAGACAATATGTAGTATTAATCATACAGGCTTTCTTGAAACAAAAATTTATTGTTACTTATTTTGGATCTTCTCTTATGTTCTGCTATGCACATGACATGCTTTTATTCCCCTTTCTTACTTTGTATTTTAAGTTCCAATATTTAAGTTTCTGATATGTTTTTGTTCCTTTACTCTTCTGTATTTGTGTTCCAGTGTTTGAATCTAAAATAAATTTTTTTAAAAAGGAAAGGGAGATAAGGTAATAGCTTAAGATGATAGTAGGATCTTATTTGTAGATAATAAGGAACAAACCAGTAAAAAGACAAAGGCTAAGTATTACATGGGCACTTGGAGATTGAGGATATGAGTTCAAATCCCATGTTCTTGATCAAGTCATTTAACACGTGAGTCTCTGGTTCTTTATATAAAGAGAAAGATGGACAAGATGAATTCCAATATTCCTTTCAGCTTTAAATTTTATGATCCTGAAACAACAACTTCCAGGATCACCTGGGACAGAAGAAAAGATGGAAAAAGATGACCTTCATCCAAGAACCATTTTTTTTCCTGATTTGGATAGTTTGCCTACATCTGAGGATGCTCACAGCCAAAAAAAAGCCTCCAGAATCTCAGCTTGTGAACTCCTGGCACCTTACTCCCCTGTCTCTCTGGAACCTCTCTCCCCTGTCTCTCTGGAACCTCTCCCTATTCATTTATTTCCAAATTTGCCAATTAAGGAAGTTCATTAGTCATTTTCAAATATAAATCCCAAGGGCACTTTTAACTGTTTCACCCAAATGATCCCCAAGTGCCCATACTGAATGGAGCGGATAAAATCTGATTGATTCTAATTAGTGTAGGAGCTTACAAGGAGATTTCTTGAGACCTACAGAGGTTATCAGCATCTATCCTTTTGGAGCATACTCTGACCTCAGTTCCATTTCTTCCATTCTGACTGCATCTACTTGTCCACTTGTATGAAATAAGGCCAGCTCTCTCACAGTCTTCGAAACAGTTGGAGGTTGTATTAGTAGGAATAATGGAGATATAATAAATGCCCACAAAGTTGTCATTTTTCTAGGTGAACTGAGCTCTGTTCCTTCACAGGAAAATCTATATGTTTTACCAAGATAAAGTAGCAGGACTTGGTAAAAGAAAGCATGCTTTATGAAATACTGCTTTGTCACCAATATATGGACTCTCGTTTTTTATTTATCCCTCAGAACCCTTAGGATTGAAAACCTCCATTTATCTTTCTGGATTTTCAGGCATGTGTCCCATTTTTACTAGGTCCTCTGAGTTTGTGTAGTTGAAAATACATTAGTATCACAAGCCAATAAAGCAGCTAGGTGGTACAGTATATAGAATGCTAGACCTGGAGTTGGGAAGATCTGAGTTCAAATCCGGCCTCAGACACTGATTCTGTGACTGTAGGCAAAGTCATTCAGCCTCTATTTATCCCTCAGTTTCCTCAATTGAAAATTAAAGATAATAGCTGCATTTATTACCCAGAGTTGTTGTGAGGACAAAATGAAATAATACAGTTATTTGCAAACCTCAACAAGCCACATCAGTTCTATCTATTGTCATGTGAATTCCCAATAGGACATTGTTGGAGTCAAAGGTGGTGACCGGAAAATGAAGAGGCCCTGGTGGTCACTTCCAGCTCCCAGATTCTTCACTTCTGGGTATCTAGGCAAAGAGTCGATGTTAATTATTCTTAAGAGCTCACATATCTTAGACTAGAGGCATCAAATACATGACCAGAAACAGCACATCTCCTGCAACATTCCTGAGTAAGGCTCAACCAGGTTAAAATGCAATTGGAAAATATTTGACAAAATAAGTAAAAATATAATTCAACATAGATAATGTTAATGTGTGGTTTACTAAGTCAATCTATGGCCCATAGGGATCCTTATGCCTGCTTTAGTGACCTCATTTCCATTTTAGTTAGATACCACAGCTTTAAATCAATAACTATAAAAGTCATGGAGAAAAAGCAGCAAAGGACATCCCAGGCAATCTTATTTCTAACAAGACCCACGTGTGCCCTTCTCCATGGAGACAAGAAGAATATACCAAATGGATCCTAGAATCCTTTCCTCAAGACACTAGAATATTCTCCTAGAAAAGTCCATAATGTCCATTTGTTTCTTTCCCCAGATTCAGTGTTGGAGCAATGTTGAGGTCATAAGAAAGGGGTCTATATGATCTAGGAATCAAGGAAAACAATGCAGGGAATCAGGTCAGAAGGGATCCAGGGGAATGGAAACTTTGAGGTGCTAGAACACTCCTCAGAAATCCCTGGGGCACCTTAAAACAGGAATAAAAAACCACTCCTATAAATCTCCCTTTGGTTCCCTCTGAAGGCGCTTTCCCAATCAGTGGCACAACCACATGAAAGAACAAATTTTGGTACGACAGACAGGAACCATACAGACAAGCTTCAGCTCAATATGAAAAAAAAAAAAGATTTAATTGTTACTTGAGTTATCTAAAAGGTTGCTCAATGAATAGAGCACTGGACTTGAAGTCAGGATGACCTGACCTCAAATCTAGCCTCAAATAGTTCCTAGCTGTGTGACCCTGGCAAGTTACTTGACCTCTGTTTACCTTGGAGGCAGTTAGGTGGCTCAATAGGTAGAGCTCTGGGCTTGGAGTCAGGATGACTTGAGTTCAAATCTAACTTCTGACCTTCACTAGCTGTGTGACCCTGGGCAAGTCACTCAACTTCTCTTGCCTTAATCCCCTGGAAAAGGAAATAGCAAACCACTCCAGTATCTTTGCCAAGAAAACCCTGTGGACAGTGTTGGCATGATATAGTCCACTCGGTTATAAAGAGTCAGACAAAACTGATTGACTAAACAACAGAGTTATCCAAAAGTAGACTAGGCAGTCTTAGGTTAGTGGGTTTCTATTCAAAGGAGACTTTTAAGTCAATGCTGGGTGATCACTTGTCAATCACTTGTTCAAGGGAAGCTTGGCCAGGTATTGGTTGAACTAAATAGCCCCAGAGGTTATGTCCCAGGGCTGAAACTGTGATCTAAAAAAACCCAGAGATAGTGAAGTCAACCAACAAATTAAAGAGTAATTACAAATGATTCTTGTTTGCTGATGCCTCACCTATAGACCCACTGCCCTAATACACAGCTTCCCAAACCCCTGCAAACGTACAGGGAAATAGCACCATGCAGTGTTCTTGGGAGGAGAGCCAGAGAGATGAGAGAGATCATTGTGTACCTTTCCCACACCAATATTTTACCCATATTCTTTTTTAGAAGAGTTTTCTCTGTTTTCCAGAGGAAGGCAAGTGGGCATGGGAAATTTTATATACATATACATCCAGGTGAAATCAGTTCGCAAGAGCTAATTATCAGTGTGAACAATTACACCTCAGAAATAGGTGAATACTGCAAATCAGAGCTTGATTTATTGTTATCTTGATATCTAGACTGAAGAGAGTGGTGAAGAAATGTTAATAAGCATATCAAAGTGAAAAGTGTGTCATGAACAAATTTTTTTTTCAAAGAGCCAGTTGTTAAATATATATGAGCACATTCCTGTATATAGATATATGCAGGGTGTCCCAAAAGTCTTTAGCTTTAAACTGCACCAAGATTTTTAGGACACCCTGCATACACACACACACACACACACACGCACACACACACACACATATATATATGTATACATCTATACATATATATACACACATATATACATATATTATATAATTGTGTGTGTGTTTGTATTCTCCCTCTAATAATGAGGAGGGGAAAAAGAAGACAAAGAGAAAGACATGGCTGCATGAATGGAGGAATCAAAGACTGCTGAGCCTTGAAGCTATGACAAAGGAATAAAAATGGGAAATGGGTAGCCAAAAAAAAAGAATCAAATGATGGTATTATGCATACAATGACAAAATCAAAGAATTTCACAAAGTTGCAAGGGATTTCAAAGGCCACCTGGTACAACCCCTGTCTAAACAAAAATGTCTCTTTACAACATGCCCAACAAATGGTTACCCAGCCTTCACAAGAAACTTCCAGGAGAGGGAATGTACAGCTTCCTGAGACACCTCATCTTCCTTCTGGCTACCAGCAGGAAATACCATCTTTACATTTAGCTTAAATCATCCCTTCAGCAAGTTCCACCCACTTCTCTTCCCCCTGAGAGGGTGAGAGAAGGGGGCTACAGAGTCCAGGAACTGTTGTTCTCTCTGTTCATGCATGTGTGTACATAAATATGTATATAGCTATGATTACCATGTTTCAATGTCATTTATTTCCTCTTTAATGTTATATATTTCATCTTATGTATTTAAAAATATGATTCTAAGAAGGGCTCCATAGGCTTTACTAGACAGCCAAAGAGGTCCAGGGCACATAAAAAAGGATTAATGACCCCTGCATTGAGCCAAACAAAACTGATCTTATCTGTCTTCCCCAAGAAATTCTTTCAAATATATAAAGACAGTTTCATAACTCCCCAAGCATCCTTACACTACACATCCCCAATGTCCCATTTATTTAACCAATTCTACTTTGTCATTGTCTCTCGTCCCCACTCTTTGAGTCCTCCTCCTCTGGCTTTCATTCAGTTTATAAATGTCCTTCTCAAAATGATTCATGGGAAGGGGATAGCATGGGGAGACCATGAAAAAAGGCATTCAGGATGACCTGTACTACACTTGAAAAAGGAGTTTGGGATGAACCAGACAGCTTCAGACACTTATTAGTTGCATGACCCTCATAAAGTCACTTAACATCTGTTTTCCTCAGTTTCCTCCATTATAAAATTGGGATAATAAAGCACCTAACTCCCAGAGTTGTCTAAGGTTTAATGAGATGATATTTGTAAAACACTTAGCAGAATACCTAGCACATAGTAGGCACTATATGATGCTATTTATCATTATTAGAAGCATTATTGCTATCATCACCATCAGGTGATTCCACTGGTTGTCCCATCCTAACCACTGACTTCTCTCCCTTTCACCTGCAGATTCAGCCAAGGTCACAATGAAAAATCTCACCACACTGACAGACTTCATTCTTCTGGGTCTCACAGATGCCCTTGATTTCCAGGTTGTGAGTTTTCTCTGTCTCTTTCTCATCTATGTGTTCAGTGTCATCAGCAAGCTGACCATTATCACTCTCACTCTATTGGACTCCACCTCCAGACACCTATGTATTTCTTCTTTCAGAATTTTTCCATTTTAGAGATTTTCTTCACATCTGTTTTTACTCCCAGAATGCTACTGAGCATCTCAACAGGGAACAAAACCATCAGCTTTGTTGGCTGCTTCCTTCAGTACTTGTTTGCCATATTTCTGGGGGCCACAGAGTTTTACCTTCTGGCCGCCATGTCTTATGATCAGTATGTTGCCATCAAAAAACCCCTGCATTACACAACCATCATGAGCAGCAGAGTCTGCATCCTGCTTGTCCTCTGCTCTTGGCTGGCTGGCTTCCTGATTGCTGCCCCAGCAGTCCTAATGGCAAGTTTCCTGGACTTCTGCTCATCCAATATAATAAATCATTATTATTGTGATACTCATCCCCTTCTGAATTTCTCCTGCTCAGACACTGAAGTGCCCACCAGAAATTATACACTAGAGCCTCCTTAAATCTGCTAAAGGGGACCCCTACTGGGTTCCTTGGAAACCACCTAATAGACTCCAATAATAAAGAAAAATGTTTCACCTGTGTTGCTAAAACATGCCACAGATTCCCATGGATTCAGGTCTATTTATGTTTGTATCCAAGGCTTTACTAAGGAACTATGGCTTCACTTTGCTTTAGTAGAAATAATACCAAGGCTTTGTTTCAATAGGAATAATACTGAGAATGCTTTGCTTCAGTGGGAATAATACTGAGAAAGCTTTACTTCAATGGAAACAATGCTAACCCCTTAGAAACATGTTCTGTTGCTAGCAAACACATTGTCTATAAAATTATGTCTAACAGAAAGCTCAAGGCTGTCTTTCAGTCTGAGAGGCAGCCGCGGCCGTTTAATAAACACTCCTATCAAATCATAATTGGCCTAGCTGTCCTGTTATATCTTGGTGTCCATTACAACACAGGTCTGGTTGATTCACTCAGCCATAGTGAGACTGATGTCCACCTTAGGGTTGGTGATTGTTTCTTACTCCAATATTTTTCAGATAATACTGAGATTTCCTTCTGCCCAGCAAAGGAAAAAGGTCTTTTCCACCTGTTCTTCCCATATGATTGTGATTTCTCTCTTCTGTGGCAGCTGTATCTTCATGTACATTAAACCCTCAGCAAAGGAAGACTTCAGCTTCCATAAGAAGGTAAATATGTTTCTAACTTCAATTACACCCCCTGCTAAATCCTTTCATTTACACCCTAAAGAACAAACAAGTGATACAAGCCTTCAAGAATTTGGTGCAAAAGATCATGAATCATTAAAGAGATACACAATTCAAGTCTGCATGAAAAATTAAAAGAAAAAGGGTGAATGAAGCAACAATTGTCCCAAAATATTCTGACTTATTCAACAAAAATGTTAGGGACTACTGCATGCACAGAATTATGATAGGTGCTGAGGATGCAAAGACAAAAAGTTCTCTCAATTAGCTTACATTGTGCTGGGGAAATACTTATACCTAGATGAATAAATATACAATCTAGTCAAACATATTCAAGATATTTTCAAGAGAGGATATATAAAAACAGGGATGTTGTGCCTTAAAAAAATGGACTTATAAGATGAATTGTGAGACCTCACACCAGTCAGGTTGGATAATGTGACAGAAAAGGGAAATGATATGTTGGAAGGGATGTGGGAAATGCTAGTGGAGTTGTGAACTGATACAACCATTTTAGAGTGCAATTGGGACTGTGACCAAAGGGCTATAAAACTGTGCGTACCCTTTCACCTAGCAATAGCACTCCTAGGTCGGCATTCCAAAGAAATTTTTCAAAAAGAGGAAAAGGACTTATGTATACTAAAATATTTATGCAGCTCTTTTTGTGATGGCAAAGAATTGGACATCGAGGGGATGCCCATCAATTGGGAAATGACTGAACAAATTTTGGTATATAATTGTGATGGAATTGTGTTATAAGAAATGTCAAGCAGGAATACTTTCAGAAAACCTGGGAAGATGTATATGAACTCATGTAAAGTGAAGTGAGCAGAACCAGGAGAACATTGTACACAGTAACAGCAATATTGTATCATGATCTACTGTGAATAACTTAGCTACTTTCAATAACACAAAGATCCCAGACAATTGCATAGGACTTATGATGAAAAATGCCATCCACCTCCAGAGAAAGAGCTGATAGATTCTGGATGTAGATTGAAGCATACTATTTCTTACTTTATTTTTTTTCTATATATTTTTTCTTTTTGGAGGGGGGAAGTCAGGGCAATTGGGCTTAAGTGACTTGTCCAAGGCCACATGGCTAGTAAGTGTTAAGTGTATGAGGCCAGATTTGTTTCAGGTCCTCCTGACTCTAGGGCAGGTGCTCTATTCACTGCACTGCCTAGCCACCCCTTACTTTATTTTTTCATGGGGGTTTTTTTTACTGTGAATTTTTTTCACATCCCAATATGACTAATGTAGAAATATGTTTTACATGATTGCATATGTATAACCTATATCAAGTTACTTGCTATCTCAGGGAAGGGGGAGTTTGGAGTGTGAAAAGAAGAGTGGGAAGGAGAGAATTTGAAACTAAAATTTTTTTAAAGAATGTTAAAAATTGTTTTTACATGTACATGGAAAAAATAAAGTATTTTTAAATGATTTTTTAAGTGACTGGTAAGAAAGAAGTATATCCACAAATGAACAACCCCATATGTAAAAGAACAGAAGCAGAAGATAGAATGGCATATATGATGAGAGTAATTTATCTAGAAAATAAAGTACAAGAGACATGAGATACAGTAAAACTGGAAAGGTAGGGAAGAGACACACTAAAAGGATTCAAAT
>NW_027185903.1:33338411-33341560 GCF_028583685.1 Petaurus breviceps papuanus
TTATATTTTATCCTAGAAGCACTGAGAAGGCAGTGAAGATGTTTGAGCAGGAGAATTCCTATGTATGATTGGATCTGTGTTTTCTGTGCTTCAGCTTGGCAGCTATGGGAGTATGGATTACTGAGGAAAGAGATCAGCATCAATGGTCCAAATTGGACAGGATAAACACCTGAACTGGGGCAGGGAATCTGTGAGTAGAGAAAATAGGACAGATATGAGGTGGGTTGTATAGGTAGAAGCAAAAAGATTTGGGAAATGGGGTAAAGAGGGAAGATTCATGACTGCAGTTGTAAGCTGAAAGGATGGTAGATCTTTCAACAAAAAGTGAGGAAGAGTCACTCTGGACAAGGGGCAGGAAGCATGGGTTAACACATAATATATCTATTTGGACACAACGAATTTAAGATGTTTATGCAACATCCAAGTGAATGTATCTCATACAAGACTAGGATTCAGGGTACATCCTAGAGTTATATGTTTACATTTGAAAAGCATCTGCTCAGAGATGATAATTGAGTTAGTGGGAGTTAATAAGATCATCAATAAAGTGAATATAAGAAGGAGAAAAGGTCTCACTGCAGAACCTTGGGGGAGGGGGGCAGGGCAAACATTTAGTGGACAAGAAGATAATCCACAAAGGAACCTGAGAAGGCATAGTCAGAAAGGCATGAGGAGAAACCAAAGGAGACAAAGGTCATAAAAACCAGTGAGGGGAGACTGTCCAGGACAAAGGGGTGGTTGACAGCCATATTATCAGTGAAGCATCCAAGTAGAATGCTGGCTGAGAAAAGGCCATAGGATTTTACAGTTAAGGGAACCTTGGTGACTCTGGGGTGAACAGTTGTGGTTGAAAGATAGGGTCAGAAACCAGAAAAGAGGGTAGAGGCAGCAACAAATAAAATCCTTTATAGGAATTTCACCAATGAAAGGGGAAAAAAGTAAAGAAAAAGAGCTTGATGGAATGATGGTGCCAAATAAAGTTTTTTTAAGAATGAGAGGACTGGGGAATAGCTTCAAATGTCTAGGGAGGAGCTAGTGGATAAGCGGAGTTTGGCGGTAAAAGTATAACAGCCTCCATCAAGGCGTTTGGCAAAAACTCTGAGATTTGTAATTCTTCTCATTTGGAAAAAAAAAAAAAGAAAACTTATGGGAGGTCAGCCTTCAGATGGTTGGGAAAACGGAGGTTTTCTCATACAAGGAATCATGGAAGTTTGGAACCTTCAAAGAAAAGGAGTAGAGAAATGGGCAGCTCCCTGCCATCAGCACCACTAAGGCAACAGCCAGTGACTGAAATGTCTGTAGTTTGCTTCTTCAAGAGCATGATGGAAGATGACTTGTACGTGGAAAAGCAGATAGGTATATGACTATGTTTTTATCACAGGTTCTTTTTGAGGTGACAGGAGCACTAAGAGAAACAAAGCAAGTCAATCCAGTCCTAGCCTTACTTCTGTTTAATTATTGTCTTCTAATAATGTTAAAGAACATATTTGTCTTAATATTCTTATGAAATGTTCTCATCTTCTCTGTGGTCAACCCTGTCCTTTGTTTATTGGACTCACAGAGGAGAGGGACCTTTCCTAGCACCCAGCTGTACCACCAGAGAGGTTGCATCTCACTTAGGGCTCTCTCCTTTCTCTCCTGTTCTCTTCTATGTTCCTTAATTTGCCAAGGAGGCAGATACTAACGTCCCAGTTCCATTTAACTACTTAACATTAATTGCTTTTTACAAAGCAATATTTACTTCACAGATATAGAAAACCATTTCCCCCAACATCTTAGAGCATATCTCCTCTATACTGCCTCCATCAGGTAGGTAGGAGGAGTAGGTTCAAAATTTTGCTCATTTCCTACATTGTTTTGGTACCACAAAGTTCATATCTAAAGGTGGCATGGCTACCATACGAGTCTTTCCACCAGACTGGGATCCCAAAAGTCATTCCCAAGTATTACACTTTGCTTCTCAGGGTTTCTATGCCCTGTTACCTGTAAAACCCAGTCTGGATCCCAAGTCCCAGATTCCTATGCCTTGTTCTCCCAAGACTGGAGTCTCTTCTCCCTTAACCAGGCACCAAAGAAGTCCTGAGATCTTCTGAAAGTGAATGAACAGTTGAAGCTAATAGGGGTTTTTTAATGCCTCTACAACTTCAGTTAGCCAACCCAAACCAGTTACAGAATGTCTATGTACGCTCCACGGTCTGTCTTACCAAGGCACTTCCTTACTCATGATCAGGTTTCTCCCAGAAATAGCTCCTTAGCATATTTTATGTGGAGATTCCATCTAAGGCACTCTATGCAAGCAACATTTTCCTATTAGAATAGCTATCATTTTCATATTAAAGAGTTCACATTCAGGGTGGCTAGGTGGCATAGTGAATAGAGCACCAATCCTGGAGTCAGGAGGACCTGAGTTCAAATCTAGCCTCAGACACATAACACTTACTAGCCACGTGACCTTGAGTAAGCCACTTAACCCCAATTGCCCTGCCTTCCTCCCTCTAAAAAGCAAAAACAAAAATTTAAGAGATAACCTCAGCAAAAAGGAAGAGGGCATCAGAGACTGGAGCTAAGTAGGAGAGGATAGGAAGGTGAGGAAAATGAAATTTGAGGTATGGGGTAGGGGAGGAAGTTCACAGCAGATGCACTATTTTCTCAGTAAAATAGGAAATGAGTGCTCTTCAGAGACACATATCCTAAAACTATAATCATACAAAGAAGATTAGCACAGTCCCTACACATAGATAACTTGCAAATTCATGAAGCATTCCATATTTTTTGTCAAATAGGATGGCTTTTCTGGGAAGGGGAACAGGAGGAAAAGTCATAATAACTAAGATGACATAAGAATAAGAAAATATCAACAAAAGTTATTTTTAAAAAGTAGAAAATGAGGACTACTGCTGAGGGGGAAGATGAGGTGGGTTAATTAAATATGAAAGAGGAAAAGATGGAGGCAACTAGGTGGCACAGTGAATAGAACACTGGCCCTGGAGTCAGGATGACCTGAGTTCAAATCCATCCTCAGACACTTAACATTTACTAGCTGTGTGACCTTGGGCAAGTCACTTAACTGCAATTGCCCTGCCTGTCCCCCTCCATAAAGGAAAAGAGAGGGAGAGAGAGAGAGACAGAGAGAGAGAGACAGAGAGAGA
>NW_027185903.1:33341660-33385985 GCF_028583685.1 Petaurus breviceps papuanus
GTCAGTTGGACAAAAATAAAAGTCTTTTCCTGAAGCTATTAGAGACTATATATATAGTATATATATAATATAAATTTATAGTAATATAAATTTATAGTAAATATAAATTTATAGTAAACTCATTCATACATGTCTGCATGATTCCCCCTTTCCCCACAACTTTTCAACAGCACATGAATAAAAACAGAAAAGAAAAGTAGAGAGAAGGATAAGTCAGAGTTGGAGTTTGGCATGAAGTTATTGTCAATAAGACCAATGGGCAAAAGATTCAAGGAGAGAAAATGAAGAGGGTATGGTTGAATGAGTCCACTATATCCATGCCTAATTGTAGCCTTCTTGGGGGAAGATCAGAGGAAGGGGGGTGGGGGGGAGGACAAGGTAAAAAGTGCACAGCCAAGAACAAACCTGCAAGGAAGTAAAGTTGGACAGCTCTGAACACAATGTGCAGTCTTTATTTATATAGGCTTTCTTGAAATGGAAATATATTGCTTTTTATTTTGAATTCTTTCTTATGTTCTGCTGTGCACATCGCATTGTTTTTGTTTCTTTTCTTACTTTATATTTCAGTTTTAATATTTGTTTTTTTCTTATTTTGTTTTAAAGTTTAAAACAAAAATTTTACCCAAAAAAATGATAACAGGGAGAAATTAAAGGTTATTGAATCTTGATTGGAGAGAGGATGTTCAGACTAATGGATTATGGAGGTAGTACAGCTATGGATCATGCGTATAATCAAGGATATAATCATTCTTGTATTCAACTAAGGAGAAGTGAAGATGGAGATCATGGGAGTTTGGAGGTTGATGAACAAGAAAGTCAGGGTGTTTAAGGGAACATGTGTATGTAGCAAGTCCCCTTCACTTTCCCTCCCACCTAGCCCCAATCTGCTCAGTCAATATTCTTGGGGACCAGGGAAAAGTTTAGAGTACTCTGGCTTTTGTCCACATATCACTGAGTCCCTTAATTAACTGCTAATACCAACAACCTGATGACTCAGGGGACCTATTAAAAGAAGATGGTTTTCAGTTTTGAACTCTTGGGTGAGACTCTCTACATATCAAGATATGATTCTAGTGAGATATGGAAGACAGTCATCTACCATGATGTCATGTGGACACCCCCATCATTTCCCTCATAAAGTTCACAAATCCCTTGGTGGCCTTTGTCCGCAAATGGGCAAAGCAAAGATGAAATGTAAAATGACTACTTAGCAGTATTGCAACACTATTGCATGCAATGATGAGGCTGTCCTATCAGTCTGCCAATATATTCCAATAATAATATTAACTTAAATTATTTAATTTGGATCTAATCATCCTATAATATATGTTATGATTACTATTAAAGTAGTCATTGCTTTCTGAATAGAATAACTGATCTGTATTATATTTTTATGCATACTGTACCATGTATCCTTTTTTTAACTTTGTACTTTCTGTTCAAATAGCTGTTTCATATTCTTTCTGATAGTTCTTTGATGACTAATAAAATTGACAAGTTTTAGCCAATCTGATAAAAAAAAAGATCAGAAAACCAAATCAACAAAATATCAAATGAACAAAGTGAAACTACAACAAAACCATAAGAAACAAAAAACATAATCATAATCTATCATGAATGTGAAAAAGAAAACATATATACTATACACAAGCTAGGCCTTGGCCAATCAGAACCCACCCAAAACAAAAGACTGAGTTTCTGACACAGTCATCCAGATCTATTGATGCTCCAAAATCTTCAAAAATACTTGAAAAAGAAAGACTTTTCATGAAAGGACTGATGTCAAGGAGTGGAGTTTTTTTTTCATTTTTTAAGCAGAGCAATTCATTTTCCAATCACATTATTGACAAAGACTCATCCTAAAAGAGTGTCATTACCTTTTAAATGCCAATGGGATTTGAAACTTAAAGGATAATCAGTCCACAGATTATATGTATATATATATATATAATTATGAATAAGAAGGCACTATCCATATATCACACCATTACTAAGACCAAGCCCTTAATTGAAGCTGAGTCACCAACACTAGAAACACAAATCCCTATAGTTGTTGGCCAGTCTTTTAGTTGAGTCTGATTCTACATTTTCTTGGCAAAGATGCAGGAGTCATTTACCATTTCCTTCTCTGGTGTGTTCCCATTTTACAGATAAAGAACTGAGGCAAATAGGGGTTAAGTAACTTGCCCAGGGTCACACAGTTAATTATGCATCTGAGGTTAGATTTGAACTCACATCTTTCTTACTCCAGGCCCCCAATCCCTATAGTAGCATAGGTCAAAATCACCCCCTGATAAATATGTCAGAAGAGTCACCATGCATTAAGTACTTAAGTGGAAAAGGCTTATGACTGATAAAATAAAGAGTAATAGTAACCCATACTCTTGACATGTCAGTTAAGGTCCCAGTAAAGCACATCACCAGGGTAGGCAAATCCACTGCTAGGTGGATTCCCGACCTGGTAAGAGGTGACAGACAAAAGCAATGTCATGCACATGGTTTACTAATAGGAATGTCATTCTCACTCTACAGGACATAAACTGGTGAGTGGCCACCCACAGCCCATTCACTGGAGACCAAATGTTGAAGAAGGGGATGGAAAGTCAGTTTAGTATGCTGAACTAAGGGTAATGTAGTTGACTGTCACTGGGACCACTAGGGAAAGACTCAATAATGTGATTTATATTGAATCTTCGGCTGTCACTAATGAATTAGCCATATCATCAGCTAAATGGAGATGTGACAATTTGATGGAGAATAACAATGAGGTCTGAGGCAAGGACCTGTGGGAAGATATCACTAATTCGAATGTGTAAATTAAAGCTAGACATGTCTAAGCTCATATTGAAGGGAAATCATATGAGGCAAATTGGATTGAGAGAGTGGATCACATTAGCAAACTAAGGAAGGCAGAGATAAAGGAAAATAGAAAGAGGAATAGAATCATTGTGAAATGGGCATATGAGAGTCCGACATTAGGGCATTTAGCCCACCAAATATTGGATTAAAGGCAAAATGGGACTAAGCCTAGGAGAAGAGATTAGAAAATCTATAATTTCAGAAGCAACTCAAGTGGTAGTAGCACCGAGAATAGAGTAGGTGACCTGGAATTAGGAAGACCTGAATTCAAATTCAGTTGCACACATGTGTGATCCTGAGCAAGTCACTTAACTTCTGTCTGCCTCAGGTTTCTTCAACTGTAAAGTAGGGGTAATAATAGCACCTACATCATAGGGTTGTCATTATGAGGATCAAATAAGATATAATATAAAGTGATTAGCACAGTTTCTGGTATACAGGCTTAATAAATGCTTGTTTCTTTCCTACTATTCTTCCCTGTTTACCAAAAGGTGAGACCATTGTTGAAGCATTATCCAGATTCATTGTCAGATGTTGAATACTGAGAACACTCTGTCAGAAAAAATTATACTGGCACACTCAATAAGAAAAACTATTGTTTAACATCAGTTTGTGTGCCATTCACACGTGTTTGGAACTAAGTTTTCTTTACCCCTGTCTGCAAGTACAAAGTGACTCCCATATTGAACTAAGTTCATTGATTGGCTATTATAATTGGCCTGTGATGTTGAAGAGGAATCTAGGATCACCCTTCACTGACCACAAAGTCAAAATCTGGACTGAATCCAAAGGAATCACAGAATTTTCAAACATTTGATGGAATGCTTAAGAAACTCCCAAGAAGGGGTGGCTAGGTGGTGCAGTGAATAGAGCACTGACCCTGGAGTCAGGAGGACCTGAGTTCAAATCTGAATTCAGACACTTGACACAATTACTAGCTGTGTGACTTTGCGCAAGTCATTTAACCCCAATTGCCCTCCAAAAAGCAAAAAAAGAAACTCCCAAGAAAAAGAAAACAAAAGCCACCAGTTGGAAAGTAGTTATGAGAATAGTGGTAAGCCAAGTGAATGACAGACCTAGGAGAACCCATCCCACAACTATGGATGAGTTCTAAATTATACTTCTACTCTGCTTTAACTTAAAAGAGGAAGGAGAAGCCTTTGCCAAAGAAATCAAAACATGGTGGAACAGACCTCCAGACCATCAATTAATTACAGAAGAGATTATCTGGGGAGGAAATCAGAATAATATTGGTCATAGATGGACTTGGCAAGTTATTCCAGGTCCCATTAAGATAACTTACATACAGAGATCTTTCATGTTCTTTTTCTTTTTAACAGATGTAAACATGTTATGATTTCAGCCTCAATGCTTTTCTGACTTCAATTGGTCTGTGCAAATTTCATTGTATACTCACTACTGTCTATCACTTCACAACACCCTCTTGCAAACAATCATGATTTGACTCTGGCAGGTTGTTCCACATTTAGAGCTCCTGTACATTACAGAAATGACAAGAAGAATGCACAATGATACAAAAATTCAACAAAATGATAGTGGGGAATGCCACCCACTTACACAATCCACTAGAAGTAGAAAGGACTTTTAGCCTAACTGAAATTTAAAAAAAAAAACCTCACCAAAATATAGTAATAATTTCTTAAGAATCACCTAGAGGTGGTGCATACAATTAAAGAGTTAGGCTGGATCCTACAAAGAGAAAAACATATTATGAATGACAAGAGCATTGGTGCTAGACAAAAGATTGCTGAACATAGATAAGAATGGGGAGAAATTAGAAAGCCATGGCAAATCTCCCACTATATTGGTAGCTGGCTTGTGCTACAGAAAACTTGCTATTCCCATCATACACCAATCTCCTGTCTTTGAGATAAAGTGAGAAAATGTCATTCCATTGCTCTGGGTCTCTCGTCTCATTTCCAAGCTTCCATTGGAAAAGAAAGAAATGGCATTCCATCATGCTGGATTTCCTGCCTCGAGCCCTCCAGGCTCCCATTAAGGGAGAAATGCTATTCCATCACACATAAGTCTCCTGCCCTTGCCATTCAATCAGGCCGAGTCTCCTCCCTCTCTCAGGAAGAATGACAAGAACACGACCATTCAACTCACTGGTTGAGATGAGGTAGTTGGAATATTTCTTGCCACTTCCAAGTTCTCCCACTACCACCATCACTCAGTAACCTCTCCTCCTCTGAGACTCACTCAATCCATCTATACTAAGCCCATTCAAATCCTAGTAGTTGTTATCTACCAATCTCCAGGACATTCCTC
Organism: Petaurus breviceps papuanus; assembly: GCF_028583685.1. Lineage (NCBI taxonomy): Eukaryota > Metazoa > Chordata > Mammalia > Diprotodontia > Petauridae > Petaurus > Petaurus breviceps. The sequence goes on from NW_027185903.1 coordinate 33,346,812, forward strand.
AATGAATTTGTTTCTTTCCTCAATGCGTCCAGAGCCTGGCTCACAGTTTTTCTCTCCTCCTCAATTCCTCAACTTTCCTAGTTCAGCTAAGAGCACTACCATCCTCCCAGTCACTGAGCCTCTTACAGTTCCTCAACCTACTTATTACACATCATCTATTTCTCCATCCTGCTTCAGTCACTCACAAAAATGATCAAATCTTTGACCCTGCCATCACCACAATACACCTCTTCTATATTCATGCACTCTGAAATTTCCTCATCTGGTGACAGTCTTTTGTCATTCCATCTCTCCCTCTGCCTTGAGACCTCAAACCTTATTCTTCACCTACATCATGGCCTTCCATCCTTCCACTCCTAGGTTCTTTCACTCCTGCACTAGCTACACTCTCTTCCCTTCCTCATGTTGACCCTTTGGCAAAATAATCCAACTCCATACTATTCTCTTCTCTTAAATAATTTATTCCTTTATCATAACACCAATCTTACCCTGCCAAATCTCAGCCTCTGATCACTTCCACTATCTGCTGCTTTTGCTCCCGCATACATGTGATTAGTGAAGACAGAGAAAATTATAAAACCAAGCTAACAAATCTACTACACATTTATGTTATGTAACCTCAACTGGGCCCTCACTACTGAAAGTCAATCCCTTTATACCTCCTTAATTAACTCCCTATTTCACTCACCACAATAGTTCTTCCTTTCTCAAACCTCCCATGGATGCCTCCTATCCCCACCTTCTCAGCTGAGAATCTTGCCTCACATTTTATTGAAAAAAATGGGGGCAGCCAAGTGGCACAGTGAGTAAGAGCACCAGCCCTGGTGTTGGGAGATCTGGGATCAGTTCCGGCCTCAGATACTTGGCACCCATACAAAATAACTGGCCGTGTAACTTTGAGCAAGTTACTTAACCCCAATTCTTTAAAAAAAAAAATAGGTCATTTTCTAAGAGTTCCCTCTTCTCCTCTCATACATTACCCACATATCTTCTGCCATTATCTCCACCCCCCTTCACCCTTGTCTGACATAACCAGTCAGTCACTCTCCTTGCTAAAGCATGCACTATACATGCACAAGTAATCTCATTCCATCCAATATTTTCTGAAAAAGTGGCCTCTCTCTGTCATCTCCCCTCTCACTTGTGTTCAATCTCTCTCTGTCTACTGGTTACTTCCTTGTTGCCTACAAATTTGGTTATGTCTTCTACATCCTCCAAAAGCCCTCACTTGATCCATCCATCTTCTCTATCTCTTGTGCCATTTCTCTCCTCTCTTTTGAGATTAAACTATTCAACAAAACCTTCTACAATAGTTCCCTCCATTTCCTGTTCTCTTGATTTCTTATTAACTTTGTACAGTCTGACTTCTGACCTCATCATTCAAACAAAACAGCTCTCTCCAAATTTATTGGAGCCCTCTTAACTGCCGGATCTAATGGCCTTTTTGCTATCCTCATCCTTCATCTCTCTGCAGTCTTTGTCACTAGTCATCGCCCTCTTGTCTCCAGGACTGTGTGATTCTCCTCTCCTCCTACCTGTGTAACCACTCCTCACTCTGCCTTTCTCTATCTTCATCCAGGTCATAACTCTTAACTATGGGTATCCCAGAAGGAGTCATTTCTGGGGTCTTTTCTCCTCTCACTCTATACTATTTCACTCCTCCTCATCTTTGCCTCCTGGTTTCCCAGATTCCTTCAAGTCTGAGTTAAAAATCCTACCTTCTACAGGAAGCCTTTTTCTAACCCATGTAAGAGCTGTCTCTATGTTGTTTATTGTCAATTTATCTTGCATGTATCTTGGTTGATTGTATCGTTTTCACGTTGTCTCCTCTATTACACTGTGAGATTCTCAAGATCCAGGAATGTTTTTGTTTTATTTGTAGCCCCAGGACTTAGCATAGACCCTGGCACATAGTAGGAGTTTAATAAATGCTTTTTGACTCTCTGACTAATTGATGCTCTCTGGGAACACTTCTGTCTCTCTGGACTCTCTTCCTGTTTGAGGTTTATTTCCAAAGTGCCAATTAAGATGCTCACTAACATCTTCAGAATGTGCATTCCCATGGCACCTTTAGATGATTCACTCAGATGAATCCCAGGTGCCCATACTGAACAAAGAAGATAAAATGTAAGTGATTCTGGTTGGTGTGGAACTTGCTAAGGAGACCTCATCAGGACTGCAAAGGTCAACAGCATCACACCTTTTAGAAAGCACTCTGATGTCAATCCCATTTCCTCCCCTAAGATGAAGCCAACTTTCCCACAATCTTGATATTGTATTAATGTGGGAAACAGAGATGTGATGAATGCTCACAAGGCTGACATGGGTAGAGATTAATTGATCTCTGTTACATTATTATAAAACCTGGGTAATTGTTTATGTTTTTATGAGGGTAAGACTAGCAAGACTTCATAACAGGCTTGGAGAAAATGTATTATATGCAATACTGTTTTATCACCAATATATGAACTCTTCATCTTTTATTCACTTTGACTCAGAATACTTAGGATTGAAAACTCCCTTAATCTATCTGGATTTTCAAGCATGTGAGTATATCTCTTGATTACTAGGTTTCAGTTCCAGTTGGGCAATGCAGCTCCCTCCTTCCTCCTTCCTTCCTTCTTCCCTTCTTTCCCTCTTTCCCTCCCTCCACCTCTCCTTCCCTTTTCTCCATCCCTCCCCTTCCTCTGTCCACATAGGGTATCATACCTTCACCTGTGGGTGTTCTGCCCAAAGGAATATAAATTTTGATCACTGAAACCTCACAAGATAACTTCAGGTTTTTGGACTAGATCTCTTTCTTAAGGACAATGTCTTAAACTCAATTACTTTGGCTCTCATTGATTGACCAACAATAAGTCATAGGCCAAGCCTCACTTGGTCACTGTCTGAGCCCTGATGGCTCAGAGTAAATGTAAATAGCAATTGTTTCTGTTTTGGCCAGAAACTCTGAGGGTCTTCCCCCTAGAAGAATGACATTTTTAACTAGGTAAAAGAGGCATTCTTTGCCTCATTTCTTACCTAGGCTTCATCACTGAATGGGTGTTGCCTCAGTCAAAATGAGAGCTGGGAAAGACCTTAACTTAAATAGGCCAACATCTCCCATTGCATCCAGGACCATCTCCGGTCTTCCTGATCTATATCTTGTCACTTGAGCCAGAAGACTCCAGAGGAGAAAGTAAGGCTGGTGACTTTACAGCCCTTCCTCACTTAAATCCAATTCACTTCCATGTCATGGTATCACCTTCCTAGTATCATGGTCTTCTTCAAGAACAAAGAACAAACAAAAACGCTCCATTGTTCTCTGAGTCTATGGAATAGAAAAATCATTGTGATAACAATCCGATGAAACACCCAGGGGGTACAGTAGATCTAAATCCAAGGACAAATGAGTACAGATCCGGCCATGGTCAAGTCACTCAACCTCTGTAAGTAGCTCAGTTTTATCTGCAAAATAGGGGTACTGATAACATATACTCTCGGGGTTTTGTGAGAATAAAAATAAGATAATATTTGTAAGACATTTTGAAAACCTTCAAGCACTACCTGTTGTTACATTAATTTATAATAGGACCCTACTGGGAATGAAAGCCAAAGGTGGGTGACCAGAGAGAAAAATCCTGGGATCCCTTACAGCTCTCAGATTCTTGAATTCTGAATGTCTAGGCAAAGAGATTATATTAATTATTTCTTAATAGTCCATATATTTTAGACAATACCTGCAATAGTCATGGAAAGGAAAGCAAAAAAATGTGAAGTCCTGAAGTCAATTAAACTGAGGAGCAGCTACTGATGGTTACTACTTGTCAATAGGAGAGACCTATAGTGCTAATTAACAGCTCCCCAAATCCCCTCAAACATACAGGGAAATAAAGCCATGGAAGGATTTCTGGGAGTGCTCTTAGAAAGAGAGCTAGAGAGATAAGAAAGATCTCTCTGTGCCCGCTCCAAATACCTTCATCATATCCTATCTTGACATAACATGCAAACACCCTCAATAATGGGAAAGGGAAAAAATGGAGATCCAAACATAAGAAAGACATGACTACATGGATGGAGGTATCAAAGGAGCCTTGGAGTCATGATAAATGAATGGAAATGGGAAACTATTAACAAAAATCAGATGGAGATATACACATAAAATTACACAATAAAGAATCTCACAAAGTCCCAAGAGGTCTCAAAGTCCATCTAGTACAACCAACGCTCAAAAAAATAATGATGCTTACAATATGCCCAACAGTCTTCACAAGAAGATCTTCCATGAGAGGGGAAGCATGACCTCCTGAGATACCCCCACCCTCCTTCTGGCCGCCAGTAGCAAGTCTGTTCTAACATTTGGCTTAAATTAGTCATTCCATAACTATTAACCAGTATTCATACTTATGCCCACTAGAGGAGTGAATTAGGGTTCTTAACCTGGGGTTAAGGAACTTGATCCTTTATATTTGTTTTTAACTATATTTAACAACAATGTAACTATAATTGTTAGTATATTTTAATGTAATTGATTTCCTTTGTAATATGATACATTTTATTTTATGCACTTATAAACATGATTCTGAGAAGGCTCCAGCAGACTGCCCAAGGGATCCATAACACAAAAAATGTTGAGCCTAACAAAATTAGTCTCATCCCACTTTCACATGACATCCCTTCAAATACTTAAAGGGAATTTCATATTTCCCCCAAGTATTCTCACACTAAACATCCCTAGCCCCTTGTTTATTCAACTAATCTTATTATAGCATTATCCCTTAGTTTCTACTATCCACATTATCCTCCTCTGACTTCCATGTCACTTATCAATGTCCTTCCTAGAATGATTCCAATGGGTAGCAAAGGGACATCCTAAAAAAAGAACTTTTAAGACAACCTGTACTACACATGAAAAAGGAGGTTGGCAGAAAGCAACCAAAGGTTGTGATAGATAATGAAATTCATGAGGAGCTGATTTGACTGGTTGTCCCTATTTAATATATTCAGGTTCCATCCTAACCATTGATTTCTCTCCTATTCACCTTCGGATTCAACCAAGGTCACAATGAAAAATCTCACCACATTGACTAATTTCATTCTTCTGGGGTTGACAGATGTCACTGAATTCCAGATTGTGCTTTTTATCTTCCTTTTTCTCCTGTATATATCCAGCATCCTCAGCAACCTGACCATTATCACTCTCACTGTACGAGACTCCCACCTCCAGACAACCATGTATTTCTTCCTTCAGAATTTTTCCATCTTAGAAATTTGCTACGTATCTATTTTTACTACCAGAATCCTACTGAGCATCTCAACAGGTAACAAAACCATCAGCTTTGCTGGCTGTTTCCTTCAGTACTTTTTTGCCATATTTCTGGGGGCCACAGAGTTTTACCTTTTGGCCACCATGTCCTATGACAGGTATGTTGCCATCAAAAAATCACTGCATTACACAACCATCATAAGCATCAGAGTCTGCATCCTGCTTGTCCTCTGCTCTTGGCTGGCTGGCTTCCTGATTGCTGCCCCAGCTGTCCTAATAGCAAGTCTCTTGGACTTCTGTTCATCCAATATAAAAAATCATTATTATTGTGATATTACTCCCCTTCTGAAGCTCTCCTGCTCAGACACAGGCCTGGTAGAGCTAGTTAATTCTCTCTTAGCCATAGTGACACTCACCTTAGGGTTGGTGATTTTCTCCTACTCAAATATTATCCAGATAATACTGAGATGTCTTTCTGTCCAGTAAAGGAAAAAGGCCTTTTCCACCTGTTCTTCCCATATGATTGTGATTTTTCTCTCCTATGGCAGCTCTTCATATACGTTAAACTCTCAGCAAAGGACGATTTTATCTTCCGAAAGGAAGTGAGTGTATTCCCAACTACAATCACTCCCCTACTAAACCCTTTCATTTATACCCTAAGGAACAAATAAGTGATACAAGCCTTCAGAATTTGGTCCAAAAGATCATGAATCATTAATAAGACCCACAATTCAAGTCTACAAAGATGAATGAAGAAACAGATTTCCCAAAATGCTTTCTCTGATTTAAATTCATCCAACAAAATTTTAAAGTGTTTACTGTATGCAAAGCATTGTGCTAAGTGTTGGGGATGAAAAGATAAAAGTATCTTCAAGGAGCTTACTTTGTGCTGGAAATGTGCATCTGCTTAGATAGATAAATTTAAAATCGAGCCAAAGGTATTCAAAGTAGTTTCAAGAGGTTGAATGTTAAAAGCTGGATGTGTGCTGTGGTTAAGGAAGATAGACTTCTAAGAGGCAATGGTGAGAGAGGAGTACATTCCAGATATGGGGGAATCTTACGTGCAAAAGTACAAAAGCAGAAGATGGAATGCACATACTAGCTATCAGATCAACTTATCTAGCTAATGGAGTGTAGTAAACAAGTAATATGACACATGGTAAGACTGGAAAGTTAGGTAAGTGTAATGTAATGCCAAGGAAAAGCAACTTCCCAAGGTTCAAAATACCAGCATAGGTGCTCTCCATTTTATTTAGTGACAAATTAAGAACAGAGAAGGTCAAAACATGACATCATTCCAAATACAGCATTTACTAAGGGTGATTAAATAATCTCCAAGTACTACCCCACCCCAGGACCTTACATTCATTCAATCAATTAGAAAGTCCCTGTTCTAAATACTACCCCACCCCTAGGCTGTACCTTCATTTAGTCCATCACAAACCCCTCTTCTCAAATGGAGATTAGTTTCCAATCTAAATAAAGTACATTCATTTGTTCAATCATAGAACACAAAGAGGTCAAAAGTTCCCCACCCCTGGATCACAATTGAATCTACCCCAGAGTTACAACAAGTTTAAGCACAGCACTTAATACCCAAATGGAGATCTTTTCTTCATCTTGACACAAGGCAAGTTCTCATCAATCTTAGTTCCAGGGGAGACAAGGCTTAGCAAGGCCACAAGATACATTGCCAGTCTCTTCATTAATTCATCCTCTGTCTGCAGAACAGTCCTAGACCCCTGAAAACATTAGCAAAACCCTCTTCCAGGATTTCTGTAAACATACAACAAGAAAATCCTTCTTCAGGGCTTCTGAACCAACAGAAAGGTTCCCAGACCCCTGCAACAACAGCACTGTCCTTCACCAATGGACAGCATTCACTCTCTGTCTGCAGGACAGTTTCAGTAGCTCTGAACCAACAGAAATGTTCCCAGACCCCTGCAACAACAGCACTGTCCTTCACCAGTGGACAGTATTCACTCTCTGTCTGCAGGACAGTCTCAGGAGCTCTTAGCCAACAGCCAGGTTCCAGGACTTCTTCAACAGGACTGTCTTTCAACAGTGGACAAATCTGGCAAAACAACATCAAAACAGACAGACAAAGTACCAGCAAAACAGCCATGTCTCCTCAGTCCTTGGCAGCTCCAGGAGCAGGTCTCAAAAGTTTAGGGCGATTCAAAGTGGCCCTCAGCAATCCTATCAGTCTCTCTCTGCCTCCACGAGGGTGCTGCTTCCAAAAAGTTCTTCTGCCTCTCTCTTGTCTCTCCAAATCTACGTCACCAACTCCTCCCAGTTCTTGTCTCTCTTTTCAAGTCAACAAGTCCATCCCACAGGTGGGATTAACAAGCTCTGGGTTTTAACACAATCAATTTGAAAACCAAGCCAATACAGGGGAATCTTTATATTCCATTACTATCACAGTAAGAGGCAGACTAAAAGGTCTCAAATGCCAGACTGGGAATTTTATAGTTTATCCTAGAGGCAATAGGGAGGCAATGAAGATATTTTGAGTAGAAATTCCTATGTATAGTGGATCTGTGTTTTGTTAACATTAATTTATCATCCATAAGAGAATGGATTGGTGAGGAAAGAAACTGGCACCAACTGTCCAAACTAGAAGGGGTAAGCATCTGAACTAGGGCAGGGATTGTGTGAGTAGGTAGAAGAGAATAGATGTGAGATGGGTTGTGCAAATAGAAAGAAGACATTGGGGAAAACAACCAACACCGAAAAAATAGTGAATGCCACAAAATTATAGATATCAACCATGACTCAGATGAAGAAATATGAGAGCTCTCAACCAATCCTTTCATCGATATCAGAGGTCCACAGGTGCACATTGCACATGTTTTTGAACTTATTAAATGTATCTATCACTTGTATTGATTTTTTCCTCTTTAAAAATATAAGTTGTTATATGGGATAATTATCTGAGAAGGAAAGGGGGAGGTTAATTTATAATTATGTAAGAAATAGAAGATGTCAAAATTTTATTCCAAGAGATGAGAAATGAGAGGATATAAGGGGGTGAGAGAAAGATACTCCTTACAAGGATGGCCCCAAAGTTACACACAAAAAGGGTGATAGAGACAAATAAAAATAGGCAGGCTGGCATGGGGAGTTTGGAGAAGGGTCAGGCATAATGGGATCATTGAGATGCCTATGAAATATCCAAGGAAATGTCTCATAGTACTAGGATTTAGGGTACAGTATAGAGCTAGATGTTTGGCTTTGGAAAGCACCTGCTTAGAGATAATTGAATTAATGGGAGTTGATGAAATCATCAATAAAGTGAATGTAGAAAAAGATGAGAGGTCTCTGGACAGAACTTTGGGGGCATAAACACTTATTGATGATGATCCACAAAGACCCCTGAGAATAGATGGCCATGTAGTCATGAGGGAAGACCAGAGGAGATCAGGGTCTTAAAAATCAGTGAGGAGATAGTGAATCATGTAAACACAATAGGATCATGTGGAAAGGGTGCTTAAAATCTTAGCCCAAAGCTTTCCATTTAAGGAAAAAGCATTTAAAAGGAAAAAACAAAACAAAACTAATTATGTTTGCAACTGCAGGACTCTGGCAACAGGGGTTTGGAAAATGTAATTTAAAGATGTGTTTGTATGGACTGTTTTTGTTTACATTTCTTTTTTTAAAATAAATACTGTGTTTGCTTGTAGAAACATAACCAACATTTTGAACCAGGTTAGCTTTTTATTTTATACTTAAAATTCCGGTATTGACACTTCACAGGCTAAGTATAAAATGAAGTTTTTTTGTGTGTGCACAATTATAGTGGATTGCAAAACTTAGTATATCAGTGATACCGTTCTAAATTTGTAATGTATATGGCATGATGTATTTTTATCTTACAGAATAAATAAATTGTATATATTTTTCTCTTGATAAAAAAGTCAGTGAGAAGAGACTGTCTAGGAAAAGCAAGGCAATCACAGTCTAACAATCATTAGAGTGATAAAGTAGAATGGGGACTGAGAAAAAACCATTGGATTTGAAGAGATCCTTGGCAACCTTGGAGTGTACAGTTGAATTGAGGGGTGAAATCAAAATTGCAAAGAGTCAATAAAGAGGAAATAACACCTATATTTAGCCTTTTTTTTAGGAATTTAGTTAATGAAAAGGAGAAGAAGGTATGGACAACAGCTTAAGTGAATGGTAGAGTCAACTAAAGGGGTTTTTTGGTTTTGCTTTTGATGGTTGTTTTTCTAAGGATGAAGGAAACTCAAGAATATTTTCTAGATGTCAAGAAAGGAATTGATGAATAAGGAAAGCTTGATAACAAAAGTGTAACAACCTCTTGCAAGAAGTTAATGACAAAGATCCTGAGATTTGTAATTCTCCTAAGTTAAGAAGAAAGGAAATTCTTGTCCAACAGGTCAGCCCTCAGATGGTAGGGTAGATATTTTTTATGTATAGACTAAGGAAGAAGTTTTGGACTCTGAAGGAGGAGACAGAGTATGGTCATCCCATGGCAGCAGCATGACCGTGACAACAGCAGATGTCTACCACACCTTCGGTTTCCTTCTTCGAGTCCTTAAAGATGGCCTCTCTTTGTGTAAGCAGAGAGGAGCATATCTAGGTGTTTTTATATAGCCCTCCGATACGATTGTAGGATCACTGAGAAAAACAAAATAAGTCTTAAAAAAAAACAGGCATTTCCTGGGTAACAACCCTTGCCTTATTTTCAGTTGATTGTGATATATTTTTTATTCTGTTAAAAAAAATACACTTGCTTGATTTTATATTCTTGTAAATGCTTGTATTGTCTGGTGTCACTTTGTTTACATCATAAGGGTCCGTTGGAAGCCCCTCAGCAGAGTGGACTTCCTAACACAGGGCTAGCAACTTAGCCACCAGTCCAGCATTAGACAGCTTTACTCTTTAACTGGAGACATAAGCATAAGCCATTTCATATGATGATGACAGAATTACTATGAACACAGGTCATATTTTATAAATCTGATGTAAAGAAAGGAACCTGAGAGTAAATGTATATTACAAAAGAAAGAGAACAATTGAGGAGGAAAGATCCCACGAATGACAGCAGGGGACAAAAGCAAGAGAACAAGAATACAATGAAATATTTATTACAATGCAAAGAGCTTTGCAAACCTTAAAGCACTATATAAATACCAATGTGTCATGTATGTAATATGTATGTTGTGACCTGTTCTCTCAGGACCAGACAGACCACATCTCTACTCAGTGTTCTAATGTACCTTGAGGGACTGGGGAGTTCTCTCATCAAGGGAGCTTTTTGCTGATTATGATTCCCTCAACTCGTGATTGTGCCAGTACTTAGCACCTCATTTCCATTTATCCACTTAACATGAAGTAATATCGGGGCAGCTATGTGGTGCAATGAATAGAGCACAAGCCCTGGAGTCAGGAGGACCTGAATTCAAATCCAGCCTCAGACACTTAACACAAAAACTAGCTGTGTGACCTTGGGCAAGTCACAACTCCAATTGCCCTTTCAAAAAGCAAAAAAAAAAAAAAAAACATGAAGTAACATAGCAAGAACACATGGACACATTTTCCCCAGTGCCTCAGTGCATATCCTCCCCATAACACATCACTCTAGGGGTGAGAGATTAGGCTCAAAACTTTGTTCCTCAGATCCTACATAACATTGTAATCAGCAAATTCATGTCTAAAGGGATCACGGCTGCCAGATGAGTCCCGCTGGTCTGGGATCCCGAAAGTCACTGACAAAGACTGATCCTTGCTCATCACGGTATCTGTTCTGTGCTGGCTGTAAAACCTAACCTGGATTCCAACTGACATTTGTGTCTCACTTTTCCAAGGTTGAAGACTCCATTCTCTTTGCCAGACACCATGGTCACCTAAGATTCACCCAAAAATGAACAAAGCAAAAAGATGCTAGATAAAATTTGGCACTTTTTTAATACCTCAGTAGTTATGTGTGCTCGATAATCTGTCTCTCTAAAGCATTTCCCTTTTTGTTGTTCAGTTGTTTTAGTCATGTCCAACTCTTTGTGACCCCATTTGGGGTTTTCTTGGCAGAGAGACTGGAGGGGTTTTCTATTTCCTTCTCCAGCTCATTTTATCAATGAGGAAACTGAGGCAAACAGGATTGAGTGACTTGCCCAGGGTCACACAGCTATTATGTATCTGAGGTTAAATTTGAACTCAGGTCTTCCTGACTCCAGACCTGGTGCTCTATCCACTCTGCCAACTAGATGCCTAAAGTAGACATGTAACTTCTGTGCATTTAGCTGAGTACCTCTATAAGCACTCTACTTAAACATCTGCTTACAGATAGCTTTCTCTAGGAATTTGTCTATGAAAAAGTATGATAGTTTGAGGAGAAGGTTGAATCTGGGGGTGATGCTAAAGGATGGGGATAATTTAGACATATTTGTATGTAGGAAGGAAGAAACCAGTAGACCAAAAGGGAAAGACTAAAGATCAGAGAGACCGAGACAGACAGACAGAGAATGAATGAATGAATGAGTGAATGAAGGATGGATGGATGGATGGATGGATGGATGGATGGATGGATGGATGGATGGATGGATGGAATGTTGGGGAAATATTCTGGGGAAAGATAGGAAGGGATAGAATCAAGGGGATTTTTAGAAGAGTTTGCCTTGGTGAGAAAAATAAGTCACATCGTAAAGACTGGCCTATTGCTAGACCCTAGCTGACAGAAATAACTCCATGTATCACCAGTCATTGACCTTCCTATGTACTGTGAAGTTCCTGTCTACCCAATAACTGGCTTTATCAGCTACATTTAGGTAAGGAATTCCAGATTAGCAAACTATCACTTTAGCAAACTTCACCTAATCCATTTATACAAGGTTACCAAACTCTCCTAATCACAGTGCCTTTGTGGTTGATAAATGGGAAAAGGGGAGGGGGGGAACTGTCCATATAACCCACTGGTTGAGTATCTATCACTAAGGTCCCTCTCCAACTTGTTCCCTGTGAATCTGCCCAGCAACAACAATCAGATATAGAGAGACTCAGAGATCTGGGCTCTTGATCTGAATGTACATTCCAAAGTATAGCCTATCATGCTCCTATAGGCCTGGGTAGCTACACATTTACATGCTTGCAAGTAAGTAACTGAATAATTTGCTATCCTTTGAGCACTTATGGTTCTTCTGGGTACCTCTTCCCCCACAATGTCCTCATACACATCTTCATAAGAAGGTGTTATAAGAGAGAAAAGATTAGAAGATGATGTCAAGAAGGAGTAAGATGTAAGCAAAGGGAGAAGAGGGATTTTGCAGAAATGGTCTATACTTTCTCAGTAAAGAATGAGGCAAGACACACGAGTGGGAGGCAGAGTCAAGATGGCAAAGTAGAAGAAGGACCTCCCTGCTTCTCTGGCTTCCACCTTCCCCAATCCATGTAAAAAGGGGACTCTAAACAAACTTTAGAGCTGCAGAACCCACAAAATGACACAGAGAAGCTAACCTCCCGCTGAGGACAGCCCAGCAGGCCGGCAGGAATCTGCCAGCGCAGCACTCTGAGAGCCGAGCCCAGACCCACGCCAAGGTTTTAGCCCCAGGGCGGGCCTGACCAGCTGCTGGCCAGAGGGACTCCAGATCAGCAGCAGCTGTAGCTGTTTCCAGATTTATAGACACATAGATGCAAAAGACAAAGTGAGAGGTCAGTGCAGTCTGTACTGCACTGGTAGTAGTCCAGTAGTTGGGAGTGCGTGGCTTTTGCCCCCTAGGGCGAGAAGCCACTAAGATGCCCACACAGCCAGCCAGCACCACATGGCAGCTTCAGCTCCTGTCCTGCAGAGTGTAGGGGGACCAAGCACCAGTCTGAGGGGTAATCACTCTTGCTTTAACCTTCTTGGATCTGGATTGCAGTCTAGGGTAGAGGTAATGGGGTGTGTATCCAGCTTGCCAGAGCGTGTGGAGACCTCAGAGAGGGCACCCATCTAATGCCTCCAGCAGCTGAGAAAACTCCAGCGTTTGGGAAGAAAGCTCCCCTGTCTGGTGGCAGAGTCCCACTGTGGCAAAAAGCCCAGGGGTCAAGTGACTGAGGGGCAACATCACCAGGCAAAGGAAACAATGCAGACAGAAGATTCCAAAATGAGACTCCTTTTTTAGGGACAAAAAGGAGCAAAGCATGGAACAGGAGGAAGACAGTGAAGTCAGAACTCCTGCACCAAAAGCTTCAAAGGAAAATACAAGCTGGTTACAGGCCATAGAGGACCTTAAGAAGCAGATAAGTAGAGCAAAAATTGGGAAGAGAAATTAGAACAATGCAAGAAAATTATGAAATGATTGTCAACAGCCTGACTGGGAAAAATCACACCTTAAAAAACAGACTGACTCAAATGGCAAAAGAGGCTCAAAAAGGCAACGAGAAGAAGAATGCCTTAAAAAGCCGAATTTTCCAGATGGAAAAAGAATCTCAAAAACTCAATGAGGAGAATCATTGCTTCAGAATTAGATTGGAGCAAATGGAAGCTAATGATTTTATGAGAAATCAAGATGCTGTTAAACAGATCCAAACAAATGAAAAAATAGAAGGCAATGTGAAATATCCCATTGGAAAAACCACTGACCTGGAAAATAGATCCAGAAGAGATAATTTAAAAATTATTCAACTACCTGAAAGCCATGATCAAAGTAAGAACCTAGATATCATCCTCCAGGAAGTTCTCAAAGAAAACTGCCCTGATGTTTTAGAATCAGAGGGGAAAATAGAGGTTGAAAGAATCCACCAATCACCTCCTGAAAAAGATCCCAAAAAGAAAACTCCTAGGAATATTATAGCCAGGTTCCAGAATTCCCAGATTAAGGAGAGAATATTACCAGCAGACAGGAAGAAACAATTTAAATATTGTGGAAACACAATCAGGATAACCCAGGATCTGGCAGCTTCTACACTGACGGATCAAAGGGCTTGGAATATGATATTCTGGAGGGCAAAGGAGCTGGGATTTAAACCAAGAGTCACCTACACAGCAAAACTGAGTATCATGTTTCAGGGGAAAATATGGTCATTCAGTGGAATAGAGGACTTTCAAGCATTCTTGCTGAAAAAACCAGGGTTGAATAGAAAATTTGACATTCAGATACAAGAAGCAAGAGAAGCATGAGAAGCTAAACAGGGAAAAGAAATCATAAGGAACTTATCAAAGTTGAACTACTAACATTCCTACATGGAAAAACAATAATTGTAACTGATGAAACTTTTCTCAGTAGTTGAAGGGAATAGAAATATATATATGAGTGTATATGGGCAGATGAATACATATGTGAATGTGTGTATATATGTTTACAGGTGTACATAGATAGAGGGCACAGGACCAATTTAACAGGAAGGGATGATACTTAAAAGGTGAAATTAAGAGGTGAGAGAGGAATATAATGAGAGTAGATGGGGAGAGACAGAATGGGATAACCTATCTCATATAGAAGAGGCAAGGGAAAATGGTTACAATGGAGGAGAAGAATAGGAAGGCAAAAGGGAATGGGTCAACCTTATTCCCATTGAATTTGGCTTGGGGAGGGAATGAAATACACACTAAATGGGGTATCTCACCCTCCATGAGAGTAGGGGGGTGGGGGAAAGGGATGAGAGGAGGGATGATGGAAGGGAGGGCAGGCTGAGGGGGAGGGAAGTTGGGAGCACCCACTTTTGAAAAGTGGGACTAGAACAAGTGGGAGATGGGATAGGAGGGAGGGAAATATAGTCAGTCTTTTACAATATATCTACTATGTTATTGTTTTGCATTAGCCACACATGTACAACCTATATTGAACTGCTTATCTTCCCAATAAGGGTGGGAGACAAGGGAGGAAGGGAATGAATCTGGAATTCAGAGTTTTAAAATCAAATACTCAAATATATATATATATAGTATTATTATTAATAATACTATTTTACATGTAATTGGAAAATAAGATATACAGGGACTGGGGCATAGAGATCCACTGGAAAAGTCGAAAGGGGTATAGGAGAAAATAAGGGAGAGAGCAAATTGGAGGAGGGGATATCCTGTGGGACTGCTATTTTAGGGCGGTGGATAGGGGGAAAATGGGGAAAAATTTTGTAACTCAAAATCTGGTAGAAATGAATGGTGTAAATCAGAAGTTAATGAAGCATTTGAAAAAAATAAAATAAAATCCATGCACAAAAAAAAAAGAATGAGGAGAGGCCATCAGATGACAATATAAGGGATAATGTGGGAAGCTTGAGAAAAAAAGAAAAGTTTTAGAACCGATTCTATGATGAGTGGGACAACCAATCAAGTAGGGAGAAATTGAAAGATTGCCTTGCTCCAGTGAAGGTTCAGTTGGAATTACACACATAAATATGTAGTCAACCTAGCTGACTCAGTGGCATGATGCTGGCTCTCTTCAATAGAATATGAGTAGGAATGGGGGAAGAAGATCGTGGAACTGCTTGAAGTTTGGGGTGTAGTTCTGGAGAGAATTGAAAGCCACATGAAAAATGTCAATGAAAAATGCATGAATGGATAGGCTTGGGCCTATGAAGGACAGAAAAAGTGTGGATAGGAAGTTACTAAATGAAACAAGAATGGGAGATTGGACCAGAAGGTCTCCTATTTTCCATCAATGAGAAAGAATTCAGTGGACAATTCACTGTAAGGGACATAGCAAGGACTGCTCCAAACCAAATAGTGCTGGACTTGGAGAACGAGAACTTGAGTTCAAATTCCAGGTCTCTTACTTATTCCCTGCATAACCTTGGCTAAGTCACTTAATATCTGGGCCTCAGATCCTTCAGCTATAAAATGAGAGAGATGGAATAGATGAGTTCTCATGTTCTAAAACAACAACTTCCAGTATCTCCCATTACCTGGAACAGCTGGAAAGGTCCCCAGAGAGTCTTCATCACAAAGAGATTTGGATATCAGGTAACTTGTGCATTGCTGAGGATACCCAAAGTCAGTGGAAGATTCCAGAAATTCAACTGATTCTCGCCCAGTACCTATTCCCATACCTCTCTGGACCCTCTTTCTGCTCAAGGTTTATTTCCAAAGTTGCCAATTAAGGAAGTTCATTAAGATCTTCAGAATGAGCATCCCCAGGGCACATTTAGATAACTCATCGAGATGAACTCCCAATGCTATACTGAACAGAGCAGATAAAACCTGGGTGATTCTCATCATTGTAGAACCTGCCAAAGATACCCCATGAGACCTGTAGGGGTCACCAGCATCATTTCTTTTGGAACACACTCTGAACATCAGTCCCATTTCTTCCCTTCTGACTAAATCTACCTGTCCACTTACATAAGGCCTGCTCTCCCACAGTCTTTGAATCAGTTGAAATTGCAGTAATAAAGGAAACAGATGTGGAAAATGCTCACAAGTCTGCCATGCGTAAAGATTAGCTGATCTCGAACAGACCCAGAAGCCACAGAACTTGCTCTTCTCTGAACACCAGGTCTATCCACATCACAGAACCATGTCTTCTAAGCAGCAGAAGATGCCTTGTACCTCACCTCCCCAAGTTCATCAGCAGCAAGTGAAACAGCCCTGACAACCACCTCCCCAGGAACCATGTGCCCCCAAGGTACCAGAGCCTTCCCATTCTAAGGTGCCAGAACCATGCACCACCAAGGTACCAGAGCCATGCACCAGCAAGGTCATTCCACCTCCAGCTCAAGAGAAGTGGCCACAGGTCCCCAAGGCCAAGCAGAAGTAAGATGTCCCAGGACGACACCCTCCATGGGACTAGCTGACAGATGAAGAATGTTCCTTACCATCAGCTTTCTAATCCTAATTGCTGTCTGTACTTCTAGGGAGAGAGTTCTCCCCGGTACTTTTCAGCCTATAATTATCATGCTGAAACCAATTAGCAAAGGTTCTGCCCTTCATTTGGGTCCTGAAAATGCTACAGAAGTCTGTCCCCACCCTGGGATTCCTAAGCACCTGGATCAGGCTGAGGCTGCATCTGCCTGAGCTAGCCCTCTGGCAACACAGCTCTCAGGAGAGCCTTGGCCAGGCAGTAGTTGGACTAGATCAGGAGTGGGGGACCTGCAGCCTTGAGGTCACATGTGGCCTTCTAGATCCCTAAGTGCGGCCTTTTGATTGAATCCAAATTTCACAGAACAAATTTTTTGTTTTTCTTTTTGTTCTGTAAAATTTGGATTCAGTCAAAAGGCTACACTTAAGAATCTAGAAGATCACATGTGGTTTCAAAGCCTCAGTTTCCCTTCCCCTGGACCAGATTGTCCCCAAGGTTCCTCCCAGTTCTGAAACTCTGTGATTCTATGAAATACCCCCAGAGATCCTGAAATCAGCTGGGAAACCGAGGAGCAGTCACCCATGATCATTACTTATCAGTGATTTGACATAAGGAATGATCCATAGTGCTAATGTTTCCAAAATCCTTGTAAACATAAAAGGAAATAGTATCATGCAGGCCTCTCTTGGAATGCTCTTGGGAAGAAAGCTAGAGAAAGGGGAAGGATTACTATGCACTCCCCAATAGCTTCCTCATGTTAGGTCTTGGAGAAGGTTCGTCTTACTTCTATTTCATAGAAAGGAATGACATAGGGTATCAAAAATTGTATGTGCACATTTCTATGTATATATGGAGTGTCCCAAAAGTCTTAGTGTATTTTTAAGCTTTAATAACATAAAACTACACTAAAACTTTAAGAATATTCTATATACACATATACTTGCACTTATATTCACACTCCTCCCCACCCCATAATGAGTAGGCAAAGAAGACACAGACACAGAGAAAGAAAGAAAGAACTACAAAAATGGAGGAATCAAAGGAGAATAGTGATCCTCAGAGCTATGACAAAGGAATGGAAATAAGAAATGAGCAATAAAAAAAATCAGATGGAAGTGTCACATCTAAAATGATAGGATCAAAGAATCTTACAAAGCCACAAGGAAGTTCAATGCCTTTTACAACGTGTCCAATAAGCAATCATCTAATGAATATTTCGTGAAACAATCTTCCATGAGAGGGGATGCATAACCTCCTGAGAGACTTCATCCCCATCCTGGCAACCAGCAGAAATGTTGTTCTTATAGTTAGCCCATATCAGCCTTTACACAAACTTTATCCATCCTCCCAGTTCTCATTAGGGGATAAGGGGAGTTATTAGCCTGGGGTCCAGGAACTTCTTCTTTTAAAGTTTTTTTAAATTGACATATATGAAGGTTTTTTTTCACATCACTATACTAGCGTGCCCCCCCCATTCCTACCACTTCCCAAAGAGCCATTCCATGTAATAAATAGTATTTTAAAGACAAAAATAGAAAAAGAAGAGGAAACAAATCAACATAAACATCTACATATCAAAAATATTCTGGGGCAGTTAGGTGGCACAGTGAATAGAGCACCAGCCCTGGAGTCAGGAGAATCTGAATTCAAATCTAGCCTCAGATGCTTGACACACTAGCCATGTGGCTTTAGGCAAATATATATTTCAGAATATGTATATATATATGTATATTCTGAAATTATTTAAAATGTGCAACATTTGTCTCACCTCCACAAAGGGGAGGATGAGAAGTATCCCTTCATATAATTTCTTTCAAGTCATGCCTATTCTTTATAACATTGCAACATTTACTTTTCATTTATTGTGTATGTGTGGGGGTTTTTTCCATTTACATTGTTGTAGTCACAGTGTGTGGTTTTTTTCCTTGACTCTGCTTGCTTAAATCTGTGTCAGTCTATGTAGAGTTGTCCATGTTTTTCTGTATTCATCATACTCATAATTTCTTAGAGCACAGAAATGTTCCATTACATTGATATACCACAATTTGTTTAGTCATCTCCAATTGATGGGCATCTACTTTGTTTCCAATTTTTTGTAATCCAAAAATAATGTTGCTATAAAAATTTTGGTATATATGGAGACTTTCTTCCTATCTTATCTTATGTCCTACTCAGAGTATAAGCCTAGTAATATAATTGCTGGGTCAAAAGTATGGACATTTTAGTCAATTTATTTGAATGATTCCAAGTGGCTTTCCAAAATGGGTATACTGCTCCACAGCGCCAGCAATAATGCACCAGTTTACCCATTTTCCCACAACCTCACCAACATTGTCTTTTTTCCTCTCTGCCAGTTTGCAGACTGTGAAGTAAAAACTCAGGGTTCTTTTGTTTATTTATCTTATTATTGGTAATTTGGAGCATTCTTTCATGTAGTTTTAATAGCTTACAATGCTTCTTTGAGAACTTTTTGTTCATAGCCTTTAACCATATATCTACTTGGAAATGGCATTTATTTAATGGATTCTGTATCTTGAATACCAAATCCTTATAAAGAAACTTGGTAAACAGATTTTTTTCCCATTTGACTTCTTCCCTTATCTTAGATGTACTCATTTTGTCTGTATAGATGCTTTTTTGTTTCACATAAGCAGTTATTTTATTTTTATACATACCTCTATACCTTGTTTGGTTGATAATATACCTACTCATAGCTGGGGGATACATGTGATCTACTTGTCTTTTAATATTTTTATAGTATGATCTTTAGTCATATATCGTGGAATACAGTATGAGGTGGTGTTCTAAGCCTCATTTCTTCCAGCTTGCTTTCCAGTTTTTCCAGAAGTTTTGGTCAAACAGAAAGGAGCTCTTTTCTAAGAAATTTCTGTTTTCCAGTTGAAAAATGGGTTGTTGAGTTTCATTGTTTTTTAATTTTTCCTTGTCTGATCTATTATATATGTGTGTGTGTGTGTGTGTGTGTGTATGTGTGTGTGTATATATATATATCTACCTCTATTTTTCTAACCAGTAGCATTTGGTTTTGGTGACTGCTGCTCTGTACTATACTTTGAGATCTGGAACTATTGTTCCCTTTTCATTCCTACTTCTGTTCTTGATTCCTTGATATTCTCGTTCTTTGGTTTTTTCCATCGCACTTGCTCTTATGGTGTCAGGTTCTATAAAGCATCTTCTTGCTAATTTGATTGGCATAGCATTAAAAGTGTAAATGCTCTTTGGCAGCATTGTCATTTTTATTATGTTGGCAAAGTCCAACCATGAGCATTGAATGCTCCTTCAACTATCAAAGTTGTTCTTTATTTCTTTAAGGAGCATTGTTTGAGTGAATCTATATAAGTGTTTTGTGTGCTTTGGTAGACTTATGCCCAGGTATGTATGTATTTTATATCTGTCTGGAATAGGATTTCCTTCCTACTTTTATCTCAAGGAGTTTATTATTATTATTATTATTATTATATAGAAATGTAGTTGATTTCGGAAGATTTCTTACGTAACCTACAACTTGCTAATTATTGTGTTGGTTATTACTTTTGCTAGTCCACTAGGATTTTCCAAATAAAACATCATATCATCACAAGTAGGATTTGTTTTATCTTCTCCTTAAGTTTCTTTATGATTTTCATTTCTTTTTTCTTATTGACATTGCTGGTGTTTCCCGGTTTATATCAAATAATAGTGGGAAAAGTGGATATACTTGAAGGACAGCTAGGTGGAGCAATGGATAGAGTACCAGACCTGAAGATTCAGCTTCCTGACTTCAAATCTGTCTTCAAACACTTACTAGCTATGTCACACTGGGAAAGTCACTTAAGCTTATTTGCCTTATTTTCCTTAAGATGTAAGATCCTCAGCTGGAGGAAGAAATGTAAACCTCTCTAGTATCTTTGCTAAGAAAATCCCAAATGGGATCACGGAGAGTAGGACACAATTGAAACAATACTACAACAACAATGGGCATCCTTGTTGGCTTTTTCGGTGTGTTGTTTCATCATAATTTACTCCCACATAATTATTATTTCTGTGATTTGTTCTTTGAAGTTCTCATTATTTAAGATTTCCCTGTTGAATCTATTTGGATCTGTGTCTTTTGTTTGTGATTCCTGAACTAGTAATTATTTTTATTGTGGTATGGTCTGTAAAGGATGGTACTTACAATTTCTGACTTTTTTCAATTTATCTGAAACATCTCTGTGCCCTAAAACATGGTCAAGTTTTGTAAAAACTTCCATGTGAAATTGAGAATATTCTTTAGCCGTTACTTTTTCATAGATTCCACAAGTCTCTTAACTCTGATTTCTCCAGCAATTTGTATAATTCTATGTTTTTCTTTTTATTTTACCCATTTGAAGCTGATAAAGGGGCCTTGAAATGTACTATCACTATTGTGTTGCAGCCTATGTCTTCTTATAGTTCAGTTCATGTGTCCTTTATGAAAGGTATTTAGAGCATATAAGTTAAATTTTTATATTAGTTTGCTGTCTATGGTTCCTTTCAGCATAATGTAGTTTTCTTGTTTATCTGTTTTTATATTTTAAATCTATTTTTTTTTGCTTTGTCCAATAACATGATTATAGTTCCTTCTTTTGGGATTCATTTGATGTATAGTCATTTTTTTCTTTGTACATTTCTGTTTCTTGTAAGCTAAAGATTATAGAGTATTGTTTTCTTATGCAAATTATCACTTTATTTTATTGCATTTTTAATTCTTTCACATTTAAGGTTATGAGCATTAGGCTTATATTTTCCTCCATTTGATTTCTAATATTGGGGGGGAGCATTTCAATTTGGATTTTTTTCCAATCTTCCTCTGTAAACATGGAACTACGTCTCTTCAATTATTTGACCTTAATCTTTTTTAGGGTAATCCCACTCTCACTAGCTCTCTTGCCCTTACCCTCAATTCTCCCTTCAACATGTTACCTTTATCCATAGTTTTAGAATTTTGCTTATTAGTTTTTTTCTTACTTGCTTTTGTCTAGTTATTTAATTCTCCCCATTGTTTCCCCTTATCTAAGTAGTCAAGTAAAATCTCCTTTCTCATCTTCCCTTCCACTTGCTTTATTCATTAGTTTTTAATAAAATATTTTATTTTTCCCATTATATATGAAAATAATTTTAGCATATCTTTTTTTAAATTTTTATTTCCAAATATCTCCCTTCTTCCCTCCCCTTTCCCCTCCACTCATTCTTTCCTGAGTTAGCAAGCAATTTTATATGGGTTATGCATATGCAGTCATAGAAAACATTTTTATTGCTGTTGAGTTGTTTCAGTTATGTCTGACTCTTCATGACCTTATTCTGGGGTTTTCTTGGAAAAGACACTGGAGTGGTTTGCCATTTCCTTATACAGCTCATTTTAAAGATTAAGAGACTGAGGTAAACAGGATTAACTTGCCCAGAGTCACACAGTTACTCAGTGTCTGAGGCTGGATTTGAACTCAGGTCTTTCTAACTCTTGACTCCAGACTGGGTGCTGTATCAACTGTGCCACCTAGCTTCCCTTGGGCCACTTAGCTTTCTATGAGCCACAGACCAAAAAGAAAAAAGAAAAAAAGAAAGTTTTTTAAAAGAAAAATATGCATTCAGATTTCATCAGTATTTTTCCTCTGGAGGTGGATAGTATTTTTCATCATAAATCCTTTGGAATTGTCTTAGATCCTTGTATTGATACAAAAAAAAATAGCTAAGTCATTCATACTTGATCATTGCACAACATCACTATTACTATGTAAAGTGTTCTGGTTCTGCTCACTTCTCTTTGCTTCAGTTCATGTTAGTTTTTCCAGTTTTTTGTGAAAGCATCCTCTCATCATTTCTTATAGTACAACAGCATTCCATCAAAATCATATACCACAATTTCTTCAGCCATTTCCTAATTTATGGGCATACCCTCATTTTCCACTTCTTTGTGACCACAAAAATGCTGCGATAAATACGTTTTGTATATGTAGGTCCTTTGCCTGTTTTTTAAAAATCTCTTTGGGATACAGACCTAGTGATGGCATTGCTGGGTCAAAGGGTATGAATAGTTTTATAGCCCTTTGAGCATAGTTCCAAATTGCCAAGTTGCTCCCCAAAATGGTTGGATCAGTTCACAACTCTACCAACAGTACTTTAGTGTCCCAATTTTTACAGATACCCTCCAAGATTTATCATTTTCCTTTTCTGTCATATTAGACAATTTGATAAATGTGCAGTGGTACCTCAGAGTTGTTTTAATTTGCAATTCTCCAATAAATAGTGAAATTATTTTTTTCATATGACTATTGATCTTTTGATCTGAAAACTCCCTGGTCATATCTTTTGATCATTTATCAACTGAGTAATGACTTGTATTCTTATAAATTTGACTCAGTTGCCTATATATTTGAGAAATTAGGTCCTTATCAGAGAAATTTATTAACAAAAATTTCTTCAGTTATGATCACTGTATATTTCCCTCCATCATATTTTTCACTTGCTTATCCTTCTTTCTCTTTCCTTTCACACCCTTAAAGGTATTTTGCTTTGGACCATTACCTCTTCCAATCTGCCCTCCCTTCTATCAGTGTCCCACATTCTCTTATTTCCTTGCCCTCCTAGTTCTCTGTAGAGTAAGATAGATTTCTTTACTCAATTGAGTGTGTGTGTTATTCCTTCTTTGAGTCAATTCTGATGACAGTGAGGTTCCAGGGTTGTCTTCCACCACCACCCATCTTCCCCTCCACTGTATAAGTTATTTTGCACCTCTTTTATATGAGATGATTTACCTCCTTCTACCTCTCCCTTCTCCATTCTCTCAATGCATCTCTCTTTTTCACCCTTTAATTTTATTTTTTTAGAAATCATCCATCATAGTCAACTGACACCCATGGCCTCTGCCTCTGTATGCTCTTCCTAACTGACCTAACCATGAGAAAGTTCTTGTGAATTACAAGTATCATCTTCCCATGGAGAAATGCAAACAACTTAACTTTATTATATCCCTTATGATGTCTCTTGCTTGTTTATCTTTTCATGCTTCTCTTGAATCTTGTATTTGAAGGTCCAATTTTCTATCCAGCTCTGCTCTTTTCATCAGGAATGCTTCAAAGTCCTTTATTTCATTAAATATCCATTTTCCCCCTGAAGGATTATACTCAGTTTCGCTGAATAGATGATTTCTTGGTTGTAATACCAGTTCCTTTGTCCTCCAGAATTATTACTTTCCATGCCCTCCAACCCTTTAATGTAGAAGCTGTTAAATCTTTTGTGATTTTGACTGTTGCTCTGTGATATTTAAATTGTGTCTTTCTAGTTGCTTGTAATATTTTCTCCTTAACGTGGGAGCTCTAGAATATGGCTATAATATTCCTGAGAGATTTCATCTTGGGATCTCTTTTAGGAGAAGATAGGTAGATTCTTTTAATTTCTATTTTATTCTCTGGTTCTAGGATATCAGGGCAGTTTTCCTTGATAATGTCTTTTTTTCTATTTTTTCTCAATCTCCCTTATTTGCTTTTTTTTTTAGCTTTATTTTTTGGAGGGCAATTGGGGTTAAGTGACTTGCCCAAAGTCACATGGCTAGTAAGTGTGTCAAGTGTCTGAGGCCAGATTTGAACTCAGGTCCTCCTGACTCTAGAGCCAGTGCTATATTCACTGCCTTATTTGATTTTTAAAGTCCTTTTTAAGCTCTTCCAATAACTTTTTTGTGCTTGAGACCATTTGACATTTCTTATTGAAAAAGGAGTGGCTTTTTTAGCTCCATTATCTTCCTCTGAATATGAACCCAGATTTTTGTCTATCTTCATATTAACTATCAATGGTAAAGTTCTTTCTCCCTTCTTATTTTTTTTGTTTTAGTTTGTTTTTAGCAGCTATTAGTGTAATCAAGTTGTAGTCTAGAGGTATGCAAAGTGACGTCCCAAGTATCAGGTCCTTCTTACTGTTATTTTCTGATGTCTGTCTCAGGGCCCAACCTTAGGCTCTTCTCTCTACTCCATTTTAAACCGTGGCTAGGGCCCCCAGCCATACTGTCTCACAAATTATCTTGCTCCCTGATCCCTCCTTGCTCCTAGCTCCATCCAGTGGCTACAAACCACAGTTATCTTGTGTGCCCTGGAACTAAAACTAGAGACTGTTCTCCTGCAAGTGTCCACACAACCAGCAGGGTCCCCATCCCTCCCTCCTGCTCTCACCAGGTATGTACAAGCCCCTTCTACTAGAATCCAGAGCTTAGGATGAGTCTGGTCAGCCCAGCTGCGCTTGGCATCGCTCAACACAGAAGGTCCTTCAATCTTCTCCTATTTAGTCATCAGATGCCCCACGCTGTCTGCAAAATGAAAGTTTCCAAGACTGAGGCTGCTTCTAAACCCAGCTGCTCTCAAGGTGTCTTGTTTATTGATTCTTCAGAGTCAGCCTCAAGGTTCTTGCACTTCACTCAGGCCAAACCTCCCTGCCCCTGGAATTTAGATATCTCCCGGGGTCCTCTCAAATAGTCTTAGGAGGACAACTGCTTTGCCCCATATTTATTTCTACTGCTCTGGGTCAATGTTCTTTCTTTTTTTGTCAAGGAAGTTTGGAGAGCTGAAAGTTTTCTGACCTGCTCCACCATCTTCCCCTTGATAATTTCATGAAAGATGATGTTTAGGCTCTTTTTTAATCATGGCTTTCAAAAGCTCCTGTCAAATGATCTTCCTTAGATTTATTTTCCAGGTCATTTTTTTTAAAGCCATCAGGGTTAAGTAACTTGCTCAAGGTTACACAGCCAGTTATTTCTGGGTGTGGTGCTAAGTATCTGAGCCCAGATTTGATCCCAGGTCATCCCGACACTGGAGCCAGTGCTCTTACTTGCTGAGCCACCTGGCCACCCCTAAGCAATTGGGGGTAAGTAACTTGCTCAAGGTTACAGGTGTTTCTGGGTGGTCAGTTTTTTTTAATGAAATATTTCACATTTTCTGTTTTTTCATTCTTTCAATTTTGTTTTATGGTTTCTTGTTCATTTTTTATTCATTTTAAACTTAAACACAAAATAAGAAAAGAAAAAAAGAACATTTCTATGTGCACAGCAGAACATAAGAGAGAATTCAATATAAAACAAAATCTACTCCCTGGTTCCATGCCCTCCCTTCTTTCTCATAGTCTGATTCCCATTCTTTTGTGGCAGGATAAGTGGTCCCTCTAAGCACAAAATTCCTGCAAGTTGCACACATGGTAAAATCTCCATCTTCCTTTATAAAATAGCTCTCTTCCACCATGGAAGCATTTATCAATGCCTCAACTGAAATAAGATTTCTTCCTTTCTTTCCCACTTTTTCAATCCTTCTGATTACCTCCTTACCCATTCTTCCCAATTCATTCTTCTTCCTGAGAGACTACAGGAGCTATTCTCCCTTCATTGTTAGCTTTGACTTCATTAAGGCACAGCACATATTCTTCTTTATCTCCTTCCTCTCCTCTTTTCTCTTAATCACCTTTCCATTATGAAATTTAGGCCACAAAAAAATAATAATACATTAAACCACCAGCCAAAGAAGACTTCAGCTTCCCAAAAGAAGTAAGTTTACTCCCAATTGCCATCACTCCTCGGCTGAATCCCTTCATTTACACCCTCAGGAACAAACAAGTGATACGAGCCTTCAAGGACTTGATCCAAAAGGTCATAAGTCATTGATGAAAATGAGTTATTTTGATAATTCAATGTGACCATTCAAACCTGCATGGAAAACAAGAAGAAAAAAGGTGAATGAATCAAAAGATTCCCAAAAGCATTCTCTCCGACTTAAATTCATTCAACAAACCTTCTAAGGATCCTAACAAGCAGAAGACATCATGCTAGATCCTGGGGATACAAAGACAAAAGTCCCTTTCTAAGAACCTTTTTTGTGTTGGACCAATACATGTAAGCTAATTAACTGACTGATTAATTAATGCAAACTCTAACCAAAAGCATTCAAAGAAATTTTAAGAAAGAGAATGTTAGAAACTGCAAGAGATTGAGAAGGAAGTGGGTCATGAAGTGGAAGAGCAAGTATAGTTAGCCCTTTTTAGGAATTTAGCTAATTAAAGGGAGCAGAGAATACAAGGCAACAACTTGAGGGGTTGGCAGAGTCAAGGTAAGGATTTCTTTTCTCAGGAATATTTGCAGATGTCTGGGAGGAACCAGTGGGTACAGAGAGCTTGATGATGAGAATGTAATAACCTCTGGCTATGGTTGGCTAGCCACAAAAACCCTGAGATTTGTAGTCCTTCCAAGATGCAATGAGAGGAAACTCTTCTCAAATAGGATGAGAGGAGAAATGTTTTTCATGTCCAGCCCAAGGCAGGAGTTAGGGACTCTAAAGGTAAAGAGAAGAGACGGTGACTGTCCTATGGCAGCAGGATGACTACAGCAACAGCAGATATCTACAACATCTTCAATTCCCTTCTTCCAATCCAGGAAGGATGACTTCTCCTTGGATAAGCAGAAAGAGATAAGCAGAAACTGTGTGTTTTCATCAGGAGTCTTTTGATTTGGGAGCAAGAGCACTGGGGAAAACAAAACAAGTCTTAAGGACTACCTAACAATATCTTACTTAACTGTTTTCACTTAGTTGTGACTCTTTTGTTCTGTTAAAAGAATACATTTTCATGATTTTATGCTCGGGTAAATGTCTAACATTGACCCTGACCTGATGTTTCCTGGTGTCCCTTTGTTCACAGCTAATAGGAAAATTTGGATAACATCAAAAGAATGGGCACCAGGATGAAAATCAAACTGCTATTTGAATAGAAACTTGAAGGAAAGATAAAATGGAAAATGGCTAATTAGCAGTATTGCAAAGTTGGTATATCATGATAAGGTAGTCCTATCAGCCTCCCAGAAGATTATAATGGTAGGAATATAAGTTAAGTTGTTGGATTTGGTTCTAATCATTCTGTAATAAATGCTGTGATTATTTTATAGTAATCATTGCTTTCAACATAAGAATAACTGAACTGTCCTATTTTGAGGCATACTATGCCATGTGTCCTCTTTTTAACTCCCCCACTTAGGCGCAAAGTGGATAGAGTGCTGGGCTTGGAGTCAAGAAGACCTAAGTTCAAATCTGTTCTCAGACATTTGCCAACTGTGTCACCCTGGGCAAGTCACTTAACCCTGTTTGCCCCCCTTTCCTCATCTGTAAAATGAGCTGAAGGAATAGCAAACCACTCTAGTTTTTTTTTTTTTGCCAAGAAAACCCCAAAGAGGCATTGCAAAGAGTTTGACATGTGTGAAACAACTACAAAACAACAATAGAGGGCCTTGGTTCAAATCCTGTCTCTGCTATTTACTACTCCATAACTTCGGACAAATCATTTAACCTTCAGATCCCTTAGCTATAAAATGAAAATGTTGAACTAGTTGACTGAAAATTCCTTCTATATCTGAATCTATCATCCCTGTGTGAAAAATCCTTTTATTGATACAAATTGGCAGTGATTCTAAAAGTAATAATAATAATATTTATCAACTATTACAAACCAGGCATTATACTAGGTTCTTTATAGATATCTCATTTGATCCTCACAATAAACCTGGGAGGTAAGTGCTATTTTGTCCTCATTTTATAGAGGAGGAAATTGGGGGAGGAGGTAAGTAACTTACCCAAGGTCATACAACCAGTAAGTCTCTAAGAGGGGATTTGGACTCAGATCTTCCTGACTCCAGACCCAGCTCTCTATCTACTGTTCCACATACCTGCTTCTATAGTTGAAGTCTTAGAGAGTTGCACACAATCATTAGCCATGGACTATAAAGGTAAACATTGATATCAAAGAGTCAAGATGGCAGAGTAGCAGGAAATAGTTCAGTATACTGTTGGGGGAGAAGGGGAAGGAGGGAGTAAGTCTTTCAAACAGGTTAGAAAATTCACCAGACTTAATCTTGGGGAAAACCCAAGGGAAAAAACACAGTGAGTCATTTTTATGGCTCAGTTTGTCACAAATAGAGATATCAACAGACACTGGGAATAGGATCTGGTCAGTAGAAGAAAGCCAGGCAGAGCACTGCAGCACCCAGGGAGAGGCTGTGCACTGGGGCAAGAAGGGATCCCAGACCTGCACTGAGACATTGACTGGAAGAGGAGACTTCTCACAGATTTGTTACTCATTACCCCCTTCCAGGTCACAGGTCCAAGGCAGATTACAAAAGAGGTCCTGTTCTAAGGGAAAGTGTTGCAGAGGAGGCAGTGGCCACAGTACCTGGGTCATGGAAGGGATGTAGAGAATGTTCAAAGATAAGCAGCAGTGGTGCTCAGACCCAAAAACAAAGCAGGGTCTCAACTTCTAGTGCACTCTGAAATCTGCAGAGGAATAACCAAGGCAAAAATCCCAGACCAAAGAGGATCTGCTTTTCTATGGCTCTGAACCTGCAGAGCTTCCAAGCTAACAGTGGGTGAATCTAGAGGCAGTCTTTCTTTAGTTTTTCAACCTTTTTCAGTCATGTCTGACTCATCATGACCCCATTTAGGGTTTTCTTGGCAAATATAGTTGAGTGCCTTGTCATTTCCTTCTCTAGCTCATTTTACAAAAGAAGAAACTGAGGCAAACAAGGTGGAGTGACAAGCTTGCCCAGGGCCACACAGCTAGTAATTGTCTGAGGCTGCATTTGAACTCAGATTTTCCTGACTTCAGGTCTAGTATTCTATCCACTGCTCCACCTAGCTGCCCAGTCTACTATTGCTCAGAAGCAAACCCAGGTCAGGAATTTGAACAACATAGGTCAGGGAAGAGCAATAGATTTTGCCCTGGATCATAACACTGTAAGGGCAGTGAAAGTTTGCAGATCCCCAACTTGAGTTTGTCCTTAAGACCCTGAAATAAATCAACGTTCAATACCCTAAGAAAGCAGCTACAGGACTAATATGACCAAGCCTATTTCTAACATCGAATCAGAAATCAGGAGGTAAGATAAAAGAATGAGCAAATATACAAACAAAAAAAGAATCCTACCATAAAGAGTCATCATAGTGACAAGGAAGCTCACAATATAAACCCAAAAGAAGAAAATTACTCCAAAACATCTACAAGCAAAGCTTAAGAAGAAAATTCAGTTTGGGCAAAAATCCAACTAGAATTTCTGGAAGAGATGACTAGTTTAAAGATGTTTTCATGTTTAATGTTTAAGAGAGCACATGAAGAAAAAAATTGGAAAAGAAAAGATAGCTGTGGAAGAAAGAATTGGAGAAAAATTAACAACTTGGCACAAGAGGGATCAAAACTCCCTGAGTCACTGTAAAGCCATGCATGAGCAGCTTTCCAGAGGAATGCTGCTGTGAACAGTTTTCAAGGTTCTGATTACACAGTATAGTGAGTTCTCTATTTATTCAATAACAAATCAGAGCAAAATATTCATAGAAAATCAAAATACAGCATTCACAATGTTACAACTTATCACAGAAAATAAAAATACAGCATTCACCATGTCACAACTCAACAACTTATTACTAAAATGGCCACATAGTTTTCACCAAAGTGATCACATAGTTTAAAACAAAGTACATTCATTTAGTCAATCACAAAATCCTTTAATCAATTACAAAGTACAAAAGTCAAAGTTATCCACCCCTAGGTCACAGTAAATCATAATCTTCTCAGTCAGTACACAGTATCCAATAAAGTCTTCTTTCAACTTGACTCGAGACTGGCTCTCAGCTTCCATGGTTCCTTTTCCATATTCCCAGCTCCAACTGTCACCTGGATTCAAAGGCAAGCAGCTCCCAGTTCCTTGTCTAGCTCCTCATCCAGTTCTTCATCCAGTTCCCATTTCACATTGAAGTTCACAGTGTCCGGTCCACCTCAAGTCCTTCACAGTTGCTGTTTCTGGGAAGACAAAGTTTGACAGAGCCACAATAATATTCATACACATTTCCAGAACCATAATCAATTCACTATCTACCTATGAAATCAACTCAGACTCACCAACAAGGTCTGAGAACTCAACACAAATCATCAAAATAGAAATCAACACAGACCCACAAACAAGGTCCAAGAGGTCAGCACAAATCATCAGTAAAGTCCCAGGACCTCCAACACCCTCCTCCAGGACTTCTACAAACATACAACCAGAAAATCCTCTTTCAGGGCTTCCAGTAAGGTCCCAGGGCTTCTGTACAAAGTATCACATACAAACATCAACACAGACAGAGCAGACAAACAGAGTGCCGAGATACCACAAGTTTTCTCCTTCTTGACTCTACCACCACAAGAGTCCTCTTCTCAGCTCTGATGTCTCTATCCTGGGCCTCTCCTTATATATGGTCATTAGTTCCTCCCCTTTCTATTGCAGGAGTTCATGAGTTCTAGGGTTCACAAGTTGTGGGGTTCATAAACTCTATTTCTTAACAGACTTGATACAAGGCTCAAAAGAAACTTGAATTAGAACAAGGTTTTAATTCAATAGATAAAACAAGGTGTGAACTACTTCTGTGCTTGCCATTACAGCCACAAACTCCCTGAAAGTTTGAATGGACCAAATAGAAGACAATGACTCCATGAGATAATAAGAAATATTAAAACAAAATTAAAAGTTTGGGGGAGCAGAAGAAACTATAAAGTTATCTCTTTAAAAAACTGACCTAAAATGGATTAAGGAGAAAAATTTTAAAATCATTTAAATAAATACCATACAGCAACAACAAAAAAAACTAGCCATCACATTTCAAGAAATCTTAAAACGGCCCAGATATCTTAGAACCAAAGAGCAAAGTGGAAACGAAAAGATCTACCAGTTACCTCTTGAAAAAAACCCCAAAATGAAATCTCCAGGAACATCATGGCCAAAACCCAGAGTTTCCAAGTCAAAGAAAAATTACTGCAAACAACCAGGAAGAAAGAATTCAAGGACCAAGGAGCCATAGTTATGATCACATAAGATTTAGCAACCACCAGAAGTAGTGGAAGAAATAGAAAACATAGATGATATTCCAGAAGGCAAAAAGATATAGGCTTATTACCAAGAATAAACTTACCCAGAAAAAACTGAGTATAATATAATGGGAATGAGGAGGGAGAGAATGGACCTGATTGAAACAGAAGTGAAATACAGAATCTCCAAGTATTCTTGATGAAAAGACCAAAAACTTCGGAATGAAAACACAGGAGTGAAGAAAAACATTAACACGTAAACATGAATGAATAATGATAAAGAACTAAACAAGGACATGTTGCTTACATTTAAATATGAGACGATATTTGTGTCCCCTCTGAAAACTACCATCATCACAGGCCATGGATGAAGTCCAATTAGACAAGATCTGGAAATGGCTCTGTTATGTCTTGATGATTTAAGAGCAGAAAGAGAGGAAAAGAGTTCTCCATTTCCTCATCTGTAAAATGAGCTGGAGAAGGAAATGGCAAACCACACCAGCATCTTTGCCCAAACAAATAAATAAATAAAACACAAATTGGGTCACAAAGAGTAGGACATAGGTGAAATGAACAACAATAAGTTAAGAAAGCAAATAGAAAAAGCAAAAAAAAAAGTTGTGGTATATAAAGTGTGATAGAATAGTATTGTACTGAGTTCTTATCAGTGTTATGGCCAATCCTGACTCCAGAACATGCTACCCAACTCCTGAAAGAGAGGTGAAAGACTCAGCAGAATGAGATATAGATATAAATATTTAGATATAGTAAAAGAATACATGCTTGTAACAAGTCTTGTTTTTCTGTTGTTCTTGGGAGGGAATTATAGTGGGGAAGTGGGAGAAGGAAGATTTTTGCTGATTTAAAACAGTAAAATACATATATATATATATATTTTAAGAATGTTAGCTCCTTGAGGGAATTTCTATGGTTTTGCTTGCATTTGTATTTTCAGTGCCTGGCACATAGTAAATACTTAATAAATGCATGTTGTTGAGCATTTATTAAACACTTTGAATTTATCATAACTCTGTCAATAAATGAGGCCTACCCCCTTACCCCCCAAATATTAAGATGTTTGTATATTGGCAGATTATTCTCCCTCCCATACACCTAATCTGAGATAATGACACATATGTAGACTCTCAATGTAAAAGCTATAAACACTTCTATCAAAGAGCCTTTGATGTCTTCCTTGAGAAAATCACACAAGGTCTTTCTCCTGGCATTGTTCGGGCAATTTAGGGTCAAAATCCCCTGTAAATCTTCTTGCCCATACTAATTAGTTACTCTAAAGTATAATTATGTACTTTTGACCAACTCTCACTCTTTCTTTTGTTTTATTTTATCCCTAAAACCAGCTAAGAAGGTCTCCCTTATCTCAATTACAGCTTCACAGATAAGTGTCTACATAGGATAGCCCTACAGTATTTAGAATCATAGATAGCATCCTTCTCATTCCCCTCCTTAGCAGACTTTGAGGAGATGGAAGTGGAGATGGGGGAAGAGATTCGAAGAGGATGCCTTTCTTCTTCCCAGCCCAGTTGGGGTAGGGGAAGGCAGGAAGACTGAGACAGAAATAAGCCTTTAATGACAACAATCAAGCACATGAACTATCAGGGAAATTCCTTTCAGACATTTTTCAAAACATATTCTATGAGAGCAGTAGTCATCTACAACAATGGTGAACCCCTTCCTGTCTCATGCCTTTTTCAATATTGAAAATCAGATAATCATTGAACATAGTTATCCATGGTAATGCATCTACAAATTAGCTTATACATACTACCCTCTGAAATACGGGCCCCCTAAAAGGTACCTTAACTTCAATGCATGCTTTGGGTCAGCATCTATTCAAAACCATAGCTCACTATCCTCTACCAGTGATTTATTTCTCAAGAACAATTTGTTCATAATTAAAAATGTTTAAACAAAATGGCAAGATAGGTTAAAAAAATCCCCTCTCTGTAAACTCCCTGAATTGATAACTAATTTATTAAATTGTAAAATGAATCAGGCATGCCAGGTTCTTTGTGTACTTACTGGGAAAGACCATAATGGCAGCAGGAAGTGAGGCTGCAATCATACTTTAACAAGGCACAGAAGGTGTTGGAGTAAAACAAACAGAAAGTACAGTGACAGGCAGCAAAAGTGCGTGGGGTACAAAGGCAGACAGCATGGACACAAGGAATGGGAGGTAGTGGAAGAAGGCAAGCAGTGTGGGAAGAGGATGTGGAGGTGGAGTAACACAGAGTATCACTCATGGTACCATGGATCAGCGTTGGGAGCACTCAGCACCATGGACCCGATGGAGATGATAGAGTGCTGGGGGAAGGGCTTTGAGATCTCATTTTTATAGGATTTGGGCAGGGGAGAGGGAATAAACTAAGTTTTATCTGTGTCACCTTGAGGTTAGTGCATTAACACATCCAGATCAACTCAAAGCTGTAAGTAAAACTTTGAAGTTAACATGTCCATGTCACGTCAAAGTTATCAGCATCATTTGGTGTTCTTCTGGCCTTATTGCAGATGTTTGGAAATTATCTGAGATATATTACATATATATACACACATAATAGTACCAAAGGGCCCTCACAGTAGAGTCTAGATGGCTTCCCATGATTAAATACATATTGCCAGGAAGTCAATGTTGGTGAATATATGATACAATTTGTATATCATGTTCTTTTTTATCTTTGGGACAGTTTGTACATGTCTTTTGGGTCCCCCTTTGCAGTCTTACTTCCTGATATTGCCATTTTATGCTAGCTACTTATAAACTTACTAACTGGAAGGGAGTGGGGTTGTAAGGGGTACAAGAACAAGATAAAATTTTTATACACTCTCATATACCTACAGATATCATATCTCTAAATTTCTGTACCATTGGTTGGAGACTGTATAGGAGGGATTCATATGAGAGCGGTCCAAGAATGTAAATTGAGGGCATATTGTGAAAGACTTTAAATATGAGAGAGGTTGGTATTTAACCCCAAATGAATAGGGAAGCACTGAGGAATGACATTATTAGAACTGTGTTTTAGGAAAGTCAGTTTGGCAGGTGTGTGAATGCTGGATTGGAGAAGGGAGAGAACAGAGGGAGAACAATCTGGAGGCTATGTCAGTAATCCATGTCATCGGTAATAGGGAATGAACTTGGGTGGTGATTATGTGAGTAGAGAGAAGAGGAGAGATGTGAGAGTTAGATAAGTAGAACTGAAAATATTTGGCAATTCACTGGATATTAGGAAGAAATAAAATATAAGGATGTCTCTAAGGTTGCAAACCTAAGTGACTAGAAGGAAATTAAGAAGAGGGATAGATGGGGAGACGATGATGAGTTCTTTTGGGGGCATGATAAGTTAGATAAGTCTTTGGGTCATCCAGGAAGAGATACAGGCAAGTGAAGAAGGGGAAATCTGAGGGCTGCATATGTACAGTTTGATGTCAATTTCATAAAAAGGATAATCAAACTCATTCCATTTGATCAGTTCCACAAGAAAGAGTGTGTAGAAATAAAAGAGAAGAGGTCCCAGATCAGAGCCTGGAGGGGTACCTAAGCTTACAGAAAAGGACAGTATGCAAAGAAAACCAAGAAAGAGTTGTTTAGAGAGAAAACTAGGAAATATCAATAGTTTATCCACTGATCTTTTTCAAATTTTCCATCTAGTAGCAATAGCATGATTACTGGTTTATAATACGGTATGACATCTGGCAATACTAGAAAATCATCATTTCTGTTTTCATCATTATTTACTTGAAGTTCTACAATTTCCTACTAAGGGGTTCCTACAAAGCAACCCTTAACATCTTGGTTGATCTAGCATAAAATCTATAAATCAATTTCATCAGTATCATTATTTTTACTCTCTTGGTATAGCCCAACCATAAAGAGTGAAATTCTCTCTAATTATGCCTCTTGCTTAATTTCTGTAAAGATGGTTTCACAGGTGCATGTATGTCCTGAATATGTTTTAGCAGTTTAAATCCCAAATGTTTTATGCATTGTAGAAAAGATTTTCTCATTCTATCATTACCTCCTGGATATTCTCTTAGTATTGCTAAGAAATGAAGGTGTTATTTGCAAAGGATGGCCTTTTTCAACAAAGCCATGCAGGTACCTGGGCATTACCACTCCCCTTTCAAATATTACAAAATTATCTTTTGAATAATGCATTCCCCAGGATTCCAAGAAGTTGACTAAGTCACAAGCAGTTTAATTAGCTCCTCAGTCTTATTTGAATAGATTAAAAATCCATCCAAATTAGAGATTTAAAGGAGAAAAAAGAAAGAAAAGAAGGGGAGCAACCATAGAGCCTCAAAGAAAATAGTTGCTCAAATAGAAAATAGGAAATGACAAGTAAATAAGTAAACAATAGAACACAACTTCCAGTATAATGAACAAACACAAATTACTAAAAGATCCAGAAACAAAAATTGAAAAACAAATAAACTTCAACAATTTCCCAAGAAATGAAAAAGGGACCTAGCCTAAGACATAAAGATAATAAACATTTTAAAGAAAATAAGGAAGATAAGGCATCAATTGAGAAAGATCTGTAATATCTAATGAGATACCTATTATTAGAAAAATTAAACGATGTGTAAACTTTTTTCATACAGAGCAGTTTGATGCTAAAAGAGGGAGACCAAAAAAACTTTTTTTCATAAAGAGTTATATCTGCTGGTAAAGGATATAAACAAAGTATTATATCTTTCTTTCTCTTCATGCTTTTGCATGTAAGCAATTGGACAGTTTAAAAGGCAACAAGTTTTTACTTATTAAAAACTGATTATATTTAAGCATGAAGAAAGTCTCAAGAACACAGAATATGGTGAAGACTGTTCTAAGAACTGAGATTCTGAGAATTGTGGTCCTGCTCATTTACATATAACTGTTTTAAGATCAATCAGGAGAAAACTCAGGAGAAAAATGAGAAATCAAATAACTATTTGGAAATAGAAGGATGATAAAATAAGGACTAGTGACTTCATTGGAGAAATGTGGCTAGTTGTTAACCTCATAAGTTAAAGGGGAGTTACTGAATTTTGAGAAACTGATTTGTCATTGAAGCAGATTACACTAAAGACTGTGGCTAAGACTTAAAATGTTTAAAAAAAAAAAATAGATGGAAGAGGGGGCAAAAAGCAGCGTTATCAGAGGTATCTGAGTAACCTGATATCCGGAGCAGTTAACTAAAATAAAGACTTCACTTCCTAGCCCCTACTTGTAAGTTACTGGATACTAATTACATACAAGTGTGGTTGGTGGTACAGTGGGATCCAACTATTGCCCTTCAGCGCCACCTAGAGGTTAATAGAGAAGAAGCACCTTAGAACGATCAGCTGCAACTGCCTCTTAGTTGGAGAGGTTTTCCAAAGGTCTTTCCGTAAACTAAGCTAGTTCGTGTTGCCCCTAATCTCTGAGTTATTTACTATGGGTTCTGTTCTGATTCAACAGGGTGAGCGAATTATTCCTGGTGAGCGAAGAGCTAGAAGGGAAGTGCTGGCGTGTAATGCCCAGAGAGAAACAGCTTTGTAAGAAAGCTTCAAAGTTTCTCTGGCTTTAACGCCTAGGCAACTGAGGAAGTTTTACATTTTTACGGGAAACACGGGGAGATATAGATACTCAACATCTGTCGGGAGTCGAGTCAATTACTTGCTGAAGGAAATTCATGGTTTCAGTATTAGGTCCTAATTCCTTTTTTTTTTTTTTTAAGAGATGTTTCAAAGTTTCAAAAACTTGTAAATTCTAATCCACTTAATAAATGATTTTTTTTTTTCAAATCATTCATTGTATCAATGTCAAACACTGAAAAGAATACACCAAACAATGGATCTACACAAGCCCTCTTGGGGTTTTTTGTGTGATCTTCGCTTCCCTGAGAGTTTCACGGAACATTATAAATGTTGAATCCGTGCTCAATGATGAAACATTTTCTGAACTAGCATTCACTATAAACTACAATATTTCCATTAAAACGAAAGCTGGAGTGTCACAAAAACGAAGAGGTCATTGGCAAAATAATGTTTGAGGCACAGTACATCATATTTGCTCATGACGTCCAGTCATTGCTTACAAAGAAGCATCACAGCATACAAAACGTGGTCATCATTTCTTTATCCACCTCCCTAGTTTTAAAGTCTAGTTATGACAAATCCTAGCATTTGCGTAATTCATTATAAGTTTGTTTTGCTTTGTTTTTTAAAAGCATCTCATTAGCGGTAACAACGCCAGTGAGAATCTATTAAAAACGAACTTTGTAGCGTTGGCCAACTGCTTTAGAATCTTATGCCATGTAGAAACTTTCTATTCAAAGTAGAAAGTACTTAATGCCATACAGTAAGGAATTAATCCCCAAAGGTAACTGAAGATTACAATGATCAGTACTTCAAAATTCACTGGAGAAGAAAATAAATGATATGACAAAACTGAAAGCATATTTTTTCACTGGTGAATTCTGCACTGTGTTCCTTTTAAGGATGCTTAGCTCATCAACAAGGTTCCCACTGTAATCCAACAGCTTTGGGACAGGGTGCGAAACAAAAACATACCTGCTTTGTAGTCCCCTGAATAGTTTGGATTTGTCACTCTTGATAAAGGCAGTACTTGGGGGAACCGCCCCATTTTCGTCCACATATTCCGAGAATAACACCTGCCCATAGCTTCCGATCTCAAACCGTTTCTTCCTGGAAGCATCCTCTTCAATTAGGATACAGCTGAGTTAAGTTAAACTGTCCAAGATCACAAGAGCTACAGAGCAAAATGTTGGAGAACCCCAGTTCTCTGCATGCTTCCGATGATAATTCAGATCCCTGGACAGATCCCGGCTTGCAGCTCAGACGCCAGCAGCAGCCACAGTACTAACGCCGGACTGAGCAAACTACCGCTGCCCGCCTGAGATCGCTGCGATTCCCTAATTCCTTTCAATGACATTCCAGAACTTGTGTGACATACAGTTTTGTTTACCTGCACTTTTTTTTTAACCTTAGGTTCATTTTCCATGTCATCTCTTTTTAAAGTTGGGTTTTGGTGGTTGCTGTTTAAATAAATAAATAAATAAATAAATAAATAAATAAATAAATAAATAAATAAATAAATAAATAAATAAATAAATAAATAAATAAATAAATAAATAAATAAATAAATAAATAAATAAATGAATGAATGAATGAATGAATAAATAAATAAATAAATAAATGAATGAATAAATAAATAAGTAAATAAGTAAATAAGTAAATAAATAAATAAATAAATAAATAAGTAAATAAATAAATAAATGAATGAATGAATGAATGAATGAATGAATGAATGAATGAATGAAT
>NW_027185903.1:33385995-33390389 GCF_028583685.1 Petaurus breviceps papuanus
AATGAATGAATGAATGAATGAATGAATGAATGAATGAATGAATGAATAAAT
Organism: Petaurus breviceps papuanus; assembly: GCF_028583685.1. Lineage (NCBI taxonomy): Eukaryota > Metazoa > Chordata > Mammalia > Diprotodontia > Petauridae > Petaurus > Petaurus breviceps. The sequence continues at coordinate 33,386,047 of NW_027185903.1, forward strand.
AAATAAATAAATAAATAAATAAATAAATAAATAAATAAATAAATAAATAAATAAGGTGTCCCTCCAGCTGAGAGGCCAGCACGCGCTTCATGGAGACATCACAGGACTGGGCAACAACAGCGCAGCTGCTGCGGGTCCCCTGCCTGCCGCTTAAGACCCGGCCTTGGCTTGTGGGCGCCGCCCTGTGGCCAGTCTGGGCCAGTTTCACTTACTCGAGTGACATGAGGTGCTCTTCGATCAGAGAATGCTTCAAATACTTTACAGGAAGACGAACTTCATTATGTAATGAAGAAGAAAGTTATGGAGCACGCTCTGTCGCTACTTCATTTTGTGCAAGAAGACAGAATTCTTAATACTTGGCAGTGACAGTTTGGCGAACCTTTAATGTTCCAGATGCCGACAAGTTTTACCTAATGGGAATTACCAGGTTTGAACATGATTGTGGCCAGAAAAATAACCCTGGTGTTCATGTCCAGGTGAAATTCTTCAAAACCTGAATGATAAACTTAAGTGCTTCAGGCAGCAACTGAAGACAGAGATAAGATGAATACTGGACAGGAGCAGATCTTTCTTATTGTAGTTTTTTTTTTTCCTTTACTTGTGGTCACATAAATTGGCACTAAGACTATAGTTTCTTTTTGTAACTTGCCCTTTTTCATATATTCATTTTACACCAAATGCTAATTAATCTTTTAGGAGTAAACTGACCTCTTTGAGATTATCATCAATATTTCTTGTTGATATAAAAGGGTTATGGTGCTTTGGATATGTGGGGGTTTTTTTATTACATTTAGAACCACAGACTTTTCCCTGCACGGTGGTAATTATATTACTAAATTATGTAATAATATACTTTATATTTGGAGTACTTTTCTCCAGGCTTATAAACACATATACACTTAAATGCACTTTATTGTGCACAAATTTATATAAATAAAAAAACTCAAACATTTTAAAAAAATTAAGTACTGAACTGAAAGATAGTTTGTATTTTTCATTATTTAATTAGTTGCCACGATCAGAGAAGTTATGGTTCTATTCTTCTGGTCCTCTAGCCATGCTCAGCTAAGATGATCCTCAGAAGCACACAGTCAGATGCCTAGACACAGTGATGTACTGGAGCCAGCTCTTACTGACTCAGGAGATAATTGTTCAATTTTCAGCATGAGCATTTATACCTCAGAAATCAGCAAATGTTACAAATGAGGGCTTGATTTATTGTTTTGTTGATTGTCTACAATTAAGGGAGTAAAGAAGCAAATACTGGGTCAACTAATTGGTGTGCAGTTCCAGCCTTGGAGTCAGGAAAACCTGAGTTCAAATCTGGTCTCAGACATTTGACACACAGCTGTGTGACCTTGAGCAAGTCACTTAACCCCAATTCCACTACCTTGTCTCCTCAAAAAAAAAAAAAAAGTAAATACTAATAATGAAGGTTAAGCTTAAAGGTATGTCTTGCATACTTTTTTTTGTAAGAGAGCTGGTTGATAAACATTTACCAGCACACTTCTGAGTAGAAAATACTTGAAACTTTTCATCGTGGTAGAGCCTATAAGAATTTAAACTCCGTTAGCAGAGACTTCCAGAACCCAGGAGAACTTGTGCACCACATAGAAGATTAAGAGCAGGAAATTTATAAGGTTGGTAATAATGTGGGAATACCCTCTCCATTCTAGCCCATAAGGCCACTGTCCCACATAGCCCTATAGATCTGACAAAACCTAAATATTCCTTCCAAATTAATAATAATAATAATATAGCTAGCATTTATGTAGTGCCTAATTTTACTAGGCACTGTGCTAAGCTCTTTTACAAATATTATCTTATTGATCCTCACAACCACCGTAGGACATAGGCACTATTACTATCATCCCCATTTTGCAGAAGAAGAAACTGAAGCACACTAAGTTAAATGCCTTCCTCGAGGTCACACAGTAAGTCTCTGAGTATAAATTGTGTGTATTAGAGCTCATATCAAGTATGTCATTGTAAGTGGATTAGGGAGTGAGAGTACAGGGACATGAGGAGCCTTGAAAGACAGTGTCTGAGAGGAAGTTGGGTCTAAAGAATGACTGGGTAGAAAGGAAATCTTAACCAAAAATTCTGTAGTTGGGGGAGCTAGGTAGCACAGTGAATAGAGTACCAGCCCTGGAGTAAGGAGGACCTGAGTTCAAATCCGGCCTCAGACCCTTGACACATTTACTAGCTGTGTGACCTTGGGCAAGTCACATAACCCCAATTGCCTTGCTTTGCCCCTCCAAAAAAAAATCTGTAGTTTTCTCTTAGAAAGCAGTCTTCAAGGGGTCATTGCCCTTGCCGAGGGGGGAAATACACTACTCCAACCTGAGAACAACATGGTTAAATGGATCCAGTACTAGAAGTGGACTCAGAGGATCTGAACTCAAGCCTGGTTCTCCCATTGGTTCTCCATATATGCCTTTAGCCTCTTAGCTTCACTTTCCTTATCTGTGAATTTTAAGGGTTCACTGAAAAATCCATAGTGTCCCATTCTGACTCTAAATCCTAAGGTACAATATTAGTGTGTTCCATCATTCCCCCAGTTCCCTAAGAAAATAGGAAATATTTCCCATTGCTAGGCTTTGTCCAAGAATAAGTTGGCTCCTGATTTAGATGGAAGATATTTGGGACAGCATTGAAGATACCAGCAACCTGTTAGGCAGCAGGCTCCTGAACGTTGTCCTTTGTCCTTCTTGCTTCTCTTACCAAACTCTGGAGATGCAACTGACGTTCCCGACACCTTTCTTCCTTCCAGTCTCTTAGGACCACTTTATCTTAGCCATCTGTAAATGACTTTACTTCCAAAGTCCCAAAGAATGAAGTTCATTAGTATCTTCAAAACAGGTTCCCTAGGGCACCTTTTGTTTCCTCACATCATTGATTCCCCAGTGCCTATCCTAAATAAAGCTGTTAAAACCTGAGTCATACAAGTTATTGTCGAAACTGCCAAGAATGAGTCCACAAAGTGCTTGCAGAGATCACCAGCATCATTCCTTCTGGAACACAAAGTCCAGATATACTCTCACTCTCAAAGTCCCCTTTCTCGTACCTGTTTACTCACTCCAGTCAAATTGCCTCTCATTTTGATTTTCCGTCAATGCCAGGAAGAGAAAGGGTGCAAATGTCCACAAGGCAAGCATAGGACTGGGTGAGGCTATATCTATGACCTTTTTACTAAACGTCTGTAAGTCTGTGTTATCCTTCAAGTGAAAGTAACCAGACTTTTTGTAAGGTTCAAAATAAATGTGGTTTCTTCCTGTGGCTTTAGAACAGAAAATGTGTATGGATACAAATTCTAGGAAGAAAAGGTTGTATTGGGAATTGGTCTTTTGGATCATGTTGGTATTGGAGAATGCAGCAAACTGGAGACATTGATTACTCCCACGGAGCTTAAGTATCTGACCAATTTCTGTAGCATTCATGTAAAGGGAAGCAACAAGGAAAACCCAGATGGTCTTGGTTTCTAAAAAGAGGTGTAGAGCAATAGGAGGGACTGGCTGATACTTCCTTTATCTTGGGGATACTTCAAGAACGAAGAAACCAAAAGTACTCTAGTTCCTGGGGCCCTTTTCCTGGAACCCCATTAGTCTTATAGGAAATGGTATTATGTCCATAAGATGGGTGTCTCTTCCCAAACTCAGAAAGGGACTATATTTATATCTGAAGGGTAAAAATTCAGATGATCCATGAAGCCAGGAGAACAACTACAGATGGCATAGGGTTGAGAGAGCTGGAAGAACAAGGCAAGTAGTAGGGGGATCCTGAGATTTTACTCTCTTCTCTAGATATCACTGAGGAGACTGAAACTAAGAATAAAAATCACTCCCACAAGTCTCCTTTTGGTCCCTCTGAAAGGTCTCTTTCCATTAAGTGGTATAACCATATCAAAGGGCTGACTCAGGTAGGTTGTTTTTAATATGAGGAAAGAACTGTCTATGTCACTGAAAGGCTCACACAGCCAGTATGTGTAAAGGGGTAGATTGGAATCCAGATCTTTGTGACTCAGAGGCCAAATCTCTAGCCATTAATCAATCCATGCAGCCTCTCTAAGGGTGTAGGGAGTTGTAGGGAAGATATTGATTTGCATTGGTAAAGAAAATTCCTCAGTGACACTTCGCTACATCACTGAAAGCAAAGGTCTAGTCAAAATTTATAAGGAAAAATGTCCTAGCCATTGATTATGCAAAAATAAATAAATAGTTAGATAGATAGACAGAGATAGATAGATAGATAGATAGATAGATAGATAGATAGATAGATAGATAGATAGATAGATGGTAGATGGATGGATAGATGGATGGATGATAGATAGATAGATAGATAGA